>NW_022631041.1:11254806-11326554 GCF_010015895.1 Lontra canadensis
ATATATATATATATATATATATATATATATATATATATATATATGGTACTGCCACCAAAAAAGACAAAAAGATCAAGGGAACAGAATAGAAAGCCCAGAAATCACCCCACAAATACATGCTCAGTTAACGTTTGACAAAGGAGGCAAGAACATACAGTGGGGGGGAAAAACCCAATCTCTTCAATAAATGGTGTTGGGGAAAACTAGATAGCAAGAGAATGAGCTGGGGCCATTTAGACCATACACAAAAATAAACTCAAAATGGATTATGAACCTAAATGTGAGACCTGAAACCATAAAAACCTGAGAAGAGAGCACAGGCTTTAATGTCTTGGATATCCTTTGTAGCAACATTTTTCTAGATATGTCTGCTGGGACAAGGGAAATACAAGCCATAATAAAGTATTGGAACTGCACCAAAATTAAAAGCTTCTGTACCACAAAGGAAACAATCATCAAAACTAAAAGTCAACCTAGGGAATGGGAGAAGATATTTTCAAATGACTCATCTGTTAAAGGGTCAATATCCAAAATCTGTGAAGAACTTACACAACTCAACAACCCCCCCCAAAATTAACCATCCAGTTAAAAAATGGACATAGGCTCTAACAGACATGTCTCCAAAGAGAATGTACAGATGGCCAACAGACACATGAAAAGATGTTACACGTCCAGGAAATGCAAATCAAACCTCCGCTGAGATACCAACTCACACCTGTCAGTATGGCTGGAATCATATGGTTTCACTTATTTGTGGAGCATAACAAATAGCATGGAGGACATGGGGAGTTAGGAGAAGGGAGTTGGGGGAAATTGGAAGGGGAGGTGTACAATGAGAGACTATGGACTCTGAAAAACAATCTGAAGGGTTTGAAGAGGTGTGGGGGTGGGAGGTTGGGGGAACCAGGTGGTGGGTATTAGAGAGGGCACGGATTGTATGGAGCACTGGGTGTGGTACAAAAACAATGAATACTGTTATGCTGAAAATAAATTAAAAAAATGATTTAAAAAAGTGGTATACACACACACACACACACACACACACGCACAACAGAATACTACTCAGCCATAAGAAATGGATGAGATCCTGAGGGTTGCTGGGGGTAAGGAAATAGGGATAGGGTGGCTGGGTTATGGACACTGGGGAAAGTATGTGCTATGGTGAGTGCTGTGAAATGTGTAAGCCTGATGATTCACAGACCTGTACCCTGGGGCAAACAATACATTATATGTTAATAAAAATAATTAAAAAAATATATAAGAAACAAGTGTTGGTGAAGATGTGAAGATAAACCAATACTCCTACACTGTGGGAGGGGATGCAAACTGGTTCAGCTGCTGTGGAAACAGTATGAAGGTTCCTGAAAAAACTAAAAATAGAAGTACCAGAATATGGAGTAATTTGACTCCAAACTCTCTAGAACTATGTCGACTTTCAGCAACATCTGTTCCACTCTGGGAGCCCCCCCCCCCACCTCGGTTACCCTTCTGGCTTTAAGGCCTGGAAACTCTCATTACAGTAAACTGGGTGAGTGCAGGACTCACTTGGTTCATTTCTCATTTCTCAAGGATTATTTTATAAGAATTTTGGAGCATTTTCCAGTTTCTTGAAAGCCATTGTTTTGAGTAGAAACATAAGTCTATTCCCATTACTCCATTATGAGAAGGAAAAGTCCCTTCTTTTTGTAATCTTTACACATTAACAGAATGTTCATCACCTTTCTTTTCACTATAGTTGCTGGTGATTTAAAAAAAAAATCCTACTCCACTTTTTTCTTTTTTTTAAGATTTTATTTATTTCTTTGACAGAGAAAGATGGCGAGAGAGGGGACACAAGCAGGGGGAGTGGGAGAGGAAGAAGCAGACCTCCCGTGGAGCAGGGAGCCCAATGCAGAACTCTATCCCAGGACCCTGGGATCAGGACCTAAGCTGAAGACAGACGCTTAACTACTGAACCACCCAGGCAACCCCCCCAAAAAACCTACATTTAACTAAATAGAAACTTTCTACTATATTTCAGTACCATTTTCTTATTCTAAAACATATTTCTTCATTTAATTCTCCTTCAATGCGGTAAACTTTGCTATCTGCCCCACCTGTTGGTATTTTTAACTTCACCATTAACTTTTCCCCCTAGTTCTCCCTTAATCTTCTTACTGTCCAAAATACTTTCTGAAAGCTGTTTTGAAGTCTTATTTTTTTTGTTCATAGAATGACAACTGCAAATATTTTTATTACATTCTTATATTCTTACGTTAGCAAATATCCAATACTTCTGGATCCTGTTTGGATGAAACATTAGTTTTCTGTTCCACCCATGCTCATACATGCAGAGAATCAACTGAATAAAAATAATGAAATCCCAGTGCAAGAGAGAAATAAAACAAGTCGGTGTAAGTAGGACACAAGAACCAAGAATCTTGTGTTTGTGGTGATGAAAGGAAAAAAATGAGCAATTGTCATCTTGTTTTTGGAAAATGTCCACAATTATCCCTCCAAGACCTGACATACTTCACTGTGGCTCAAAATCTAAGAATGTATTAGCACTTTCTTGGCTGAAATAGCTTTGCAGAGATTGTTTGTTTTTCACTTTGTACCCATAGAACGAACATAAAATGTCTGTCAGTGATAAACCCACACACTCTCCTGAACCTTGCAAGATATTCCACTGACCTGAACTATTTTGACTCATTGTTACTCCCTTCTGTGCATGAACAAATGCTTTTACTTAGACTCCATTTCTAAAACTTCGGTGGACAAGAAATTTAAAATGACAGCCCTGGATACCACTGATAGCAACTGTATTTCCACAAAGTTGCCTTAGGATGCTAATGACAGTCTTGTAACTAAGTATGTTTAACTGCTCTAAGCACTATCAAAAATGAATTAGTAGGCACCTGGGTGGCTCAGTCAGTTAAGCATCTGCCTTTGGCTCTGATCATGATCTGAGGGTCCTGGGATGGAGTCCCAGGTTGGGCTCCCTGCTCCTCAGGGAGTCTGCCTCTCCTCCCACTCATTTTCTCAGTTTCTCTCTTTTTCTCTATCTCAAATAAGTGAAATCTTTGAAAACATGAATTAGTAAAATATGAAGAGATGTACATTCTTCAATGGGATTTTAAACCATGTTATCAAATCAATATAGTTAAAAAGCTGAAATAAGTCTTTTTCCCTAAGATCATGTCCTTTACTTTTTTCCTCTCACCCTTTCCATCATTTTTTTTCATTTCCTTCCATGATGTTTTCTTTTTCTGCAGTTCCTACAAAATAGTACTTGAATGGCTTTTAAATTTGATGATTAAAATCAGCTTTGTCTAGCTGTTAGTCACATTAATTACCAAGAGAGTTTGGAGTTCAAGAAAGTTACTATCATTTAATTTGGAGTTAACTTTCAGATGGTTCATTTAAATTCATTAGATTTCATTAAAAATGATGAACCTTTCTGTACTACTTAAAATAGCATTTTCATATTAAGGACAGATCACATTTAGTACTTTCACAAAGCAAACCTAGCCAATCGCTAACTCATCTTATTAGTTTTCATAGAATGTAGAGAAGTCCTTATCCCAAGTTATTACGTATGAAAGGGGAAAAAAGATAAATATGTGTATATGTTAACTTCTCCAGAAATAGTGTAGTTTATGGACATTTCTTTCCCACCTCATGTACATTTCTTTATTTATACAGTGTAATTTTATAAAATGTTTATATGTTAGATGCATTATTTACCTGATTCTAAAGATAGAGTAGAAATTTGAGAACTAGTGAGTGAGGGAAGAAAGAATCACATGTCTACTAAAAGATTTAAAAAAAGTATATAGCAGAAACTGAGGCACAGATGGGTTGATAATTACATTAATATATAAATCAAGAAAAATAACAACCACTGGTAAGTGGGAAGTACCCAAGACATTATATGATTGACACAATACAAATACTTGCTTAGGAATCCTATAGAGGTCTGAAACAAGATTTTAGTTTGAGTGCAAAGAACCCCAAGGAACTCAATATGCCTAAAGAGAATTAAGAATTAAACAAATATCATATAGCACCTCATAGGACATTGCATGTATCAGTGAAGCTGGAGATGGTAGGTGAGTGAAGAATAGGACTGGTCCCTAAAAAGAAGACAATGAGGTCCATGGAGGTCCTATAGGATAAGAATAAAGCAGAAACGAGGGTAGAAGTAAAGGATTTTTTAAAATGTGTTATACTCCCGGGGCACCTGGGTGGCTCAGTGGGTTGAAGCCTCTGCCTTCAGCTCAGGTCATGATCCCAGGGTCCTGGGATCAAGCCCCACATTAGGCTCTCTGCTCAGCAGGGAGCCTGCTTCCCTCTCTCTCTCTGCCTGGCTCTCTGCCTACTTGTGATCTCTGTCAAATAAATAAAATCTTTAAAAATAAATAGATAAATAAAAATTTGTTATACTCCTATACTAAAGTTATATACTGCATACTCTTCTAAAGAAAATACTTCATACCATTGAAATAAATAGTAGGCTATAATAAATTTGCTGTGAGAGCTCAGAATTACAAATGAGATGATCTGTAAACTGAGAAGTTGAAATCCAAATGTTTCAAATCATTTTGACTCTTCTGTTTTCGAGAATGGATAAAATATTTGGAAATACATGCTCCTACAAGTTTAACACTTAAATAACAATAATCCATTCAGTGATTTTATCTTATGCAATATAATGCTGTTTGTCATTAAGAAATTGATCCTTGATATAATTTTAAAGTTAATTTATCTTTAATTTAAGAACCAGCTATTTTTTTGGTTCCAGGTCCAAGTTGTAAAAGTGTCACAATTTGGCACTCTTTGTCCACAATAAGAAAAGCCGGACAATCTGAAAATGAACAACTTTCTTAGAACTACCAGAAAACTCAGAGCAGAGGACAAACAGTTATCCCCAATTGTGGAGAGGCAGAAGCAGCAGCAGCTGGAAGCCATGAATGATAGTAAGACTTACTTTATTGGAAAATCAGAAATTGTTACCAGTGGAGTGTGGACTGGAATAAGAAACTTCTGAGGGTCACAATTCCTTCCAGAGACTGCATCTGCACTAGGCTTTCACCAAAAAAACCAAAACCAAAACAAAAACAAAAACAAAAACAAAAACAAACAAACAAAAAAACCTGAGAAAAACAATCTCATGACTCCAAGTAATAAATGAAGAGACCACTATGATACCCTCCAAAACCCTCATCATGAAGCCCAAGTCTCAGGGAATCCCTTAGCCAGACCTTATTTCCCATGGTAGTAAGAAATTACATAACACTGTACCTTTTCCAGCTTCCTATATGAAAAAAAGAAGGAAAAACTAATTCACAACAGGACAGGGCTTAAAAAAAAAAAAAGATTGTGAATGCTGAAAGTAAAACAGATGAGGGAACAAAAAAGATGAAAGTTGTATGTCTGGAAAAGAACCAGAAAAACAAGAAAGGCAAACCCCAAAGAGAGGGGAGAACTGTAAATCTGAGATTTATTCCAAAGTATGTGGCTTGCTTTCCTTCTCTCATATCCAGCCATCATCCCGATAAACCTCAAGTATATTAACAGTGAATTGCAGTTGAAAGAGGTCCCACGATGTATACTCTTTCTGAGGAACAGGCAAAAGAAAAACCCTAAATCCAAGAGAGGTATAAATACAAAAAGTAGAGGTATTTGAAACCTATCCCTAAAGAAAGCTGAAATCCTAGGCAAATTAGTATAACTTCTCACATGACAACATAGATAATACCTATTGCACATACAATGTCCAAATCTCAACAAAATTACACAACCTAAAGAATCAAAACCATCCTCAGAAACAAATTCAGATGTGACACACATGTAGGAATTATCACACAAGTGTTTTACAATACTCTGTCACCAGAGAGATAACAACAATGCAAGAGAATCAAAAGCACATGCAAGAAATCAAGAAGCAAGTAACCTAAATGAAGAATGCCTTTGATCTGCTCACCAAGTTTAACAGTCCAAGGAAAGAGTTAGTGAATGTCAAGAGACTCAATGGAAACTTTTCCAACAGAAATGAGAACATGAAAAGAAAATGAAAATGACATCAGAACATCTAAGAACTAATGGACAGTACCAAAAGTTTCAATGTAGGCATAATTGGAAAAATGGGAAAAGAGAATGCAGCAGAATATTCAAATACTAATAGAAAACTTTCAAAGTTATTACAAAGCACAGATTAAGGAATTTCAAAGATCATCAACAACCACTTGTCATTAGGGAAAAGAAAAACAACATAATACTCCATGCCTTTTAGAGTCAGTAAAAATTTAAAAAATTAAATCCTAAGAATAACAATTTTGTCAAGGACTTGGAGAAACAGGAATGAAAAGACTCATTAATAGTTTCTTAAAAAGCTAAACAGAGGTTTATCTTCGATCTAGCAATCACATTTTTAGTATTTGTTCACCTCTTTTGAAAATTAATGTCCACACATCCATGGGAAAATTTACAACAGCACTATTTATATTGTCCCAAACTGGAAGAACTCAAGATGTCCTTCAATATGTGTGAGGATAAACAGTAAGATATACCACTATTTAGTATTTAGGGATAATGGGTCATGAGGTATTAATATCAGTGAATGTTAACTGCATATTGCTAACTGAAAGTTGTCAGCCTGAACAGACTACATATTGAATTATTAAATTTACATGACCTTCAGAAAAAGTAAAAACTATAGGACAGAAAGCAAAAAAGTCATGACCTTGGATTCTAAGGGAGAGGAAAGTTTAAAAGGTGAAACAGGATTGGGAGGGGGACGATAAAGCAATTCTGTGTGATAAGAGTACTGATGAATACATTAGACCATGAACTTGTCAAAAGCATTACAACTTCATAGCACAAAGAGTGAAACTTAATATAAAAAGGAAAAGTTTTAAAATCCATTAGGTGGTTAGGGATTCCAAAGATGTAAAGCAAACTAGAAGAAAAGAATCTAATTGTATCAAAATGTAGGACATACTCTCACTAAAAGGGAAAAGTACAAGGTAGTCCTCTAAAGAACTTTGAAAATTAATAAAGAGTCTAAGACTACAGATAAGAGAAGCTGTATAAAAACACTACATTAGTTGGTAAAGCTGTTTCTTATCAGAGTACTGATTAACAATTATGAAACCAGTATACTTATAGACTAGAATTGAACTATCATGTAAATAGATGAAAGATGGTGGCACTCAGGTTCTTACTGTTGGAATGGGAGATAAGCAAAGGGGAAAGGGGCTAGAATGAAATATGTGCATTAGAGTTGGAGATGTGAGGGTGAACTTATGGTTAGCTTAGAAAAGACACCAATGGATAAATAATTATAGGAGTGACATCCTCATAATGGTGGAGTAAGTATTTTCTACTATCTTTTCCCTACAGAACACTGATTGAGACAACCACCTATGGATAAGGAAGACTTTCTGGAAATCCAGGGATCCATTGGGGAAGTTTCAGCACATTGGTAGCAGCCAAAAAATACAAGATGGAGGCATGGAACCTGGTAATGGTTCATTTTACCCATATCACTCAGTTCCTAAACCAGCAAAGCTCAGTGTTAAGAGAAACTTTTTTAGTGCATGATTTCTTCCACAGAGAAAAGTAAGAGTGTGTGAATAATACACAGCTTCTCCATCAGGGCAAAACATGGCCTAAGAGTCTCATTTCTCTTTTGCCCTATCCAGAATACTGAGTACTGAACTTCATGACTTGGAAGCAGTGAGGGGTTAAGAAAAGGAAATCTAGGGCATGGTGGGTGTACTAGAAGGAAGCAGATTCTACTAAACGTGTCACAGACACCATCAGGAAGCCCCTGGTGAGTTAGAGGGGACACCTAGAATGCAGATCCCAAAGGGCTCACTGGCAATCCCAGCAGCAGCAAGAATTTCACAGAGGGCTGGTGAGTGTGTTCATGAATCTAGACCAAATCTGTGGGCCTGGAAGAGCACCACAATCTTGAGGATGGCCACCATTCTAGGGCAAGCAAAATGAAGACCATCCACAACAGGTCCAGCTTTGTGGTATTGAGAAATAGCTTTATTAGAGGATTGAGGGAAGACACATGACTTTTAAGAATTCTGTCACACAAGGTAGCAAAAAGTATTCAGCAGGTGTATCTGTAAGAAAACCCTGGGAAAGCCTCAAAATCTCTAGCAGGGCTGGCAAGGTATTTCTCTCAGCTTGTTAGTGAGGACTATCAGGGGTGACTGCTTCCTCGACTGTGAAGTCAGCAATGCAAGACTTTAAGGAACATGCAAAAAATCAACAAAAATATGACAACACCAGCAGAATAAAATTTTTCAGGAATCAACCACGAAGAAATGAAAATCAATGATTTACCTGATAAAGAAGTCAAAATAGCTATTTTAGGAAATCTCAATGAGCTACAAGAATTTTTCTTAGTTTTTGTAACTAATTTACATAACTACCAAAAATTAAAACTTGCATGTTGATTTATGGTAGAAAAGTGTGTAAAATCATCATCAGTATAAATTCTTATACTTGTTCATCTTCACAAATGAGGTTTCCCTTTTCTTGGAGCTTTAAATGTAGCTCATTCGTGTGCAGTGTGATCATGATAGTTTGTTTTGTTTTGTTTTGCCTTTGATTACTGAATATTAGGCAAGCATTCCTTCTGTTTTAAGAGAATTTTCATTTGAAGTTTAATGTATGGCAAATCTTTGTAAAATTCCTCTACAACTGAGCCAAGGAGCATTAGCAAAGAACACAGGATCATGAAATTTGTTGTCTTCTAAACTTAGTGAAGCTCACAGAATTTGCACATATATACTACAAGATGTTAACAACTATATCCATGATATTTTTTAGCACATTCAACTTCAAAAAACTTTGTACAGATATTTTCCACATGTATTGTACAGTGGAATGAAGGAAAAACAGAGTCTCTTGTTTGAAAATGTCAATAATTTGAATTTTTGGCCCCCCAAAATAATAAAGATAACAGAGTGAAATCAAGAAAAAATACATCAACAAAATGCAAAGTTGAACAGAAGTAACTTTAGAAGAACCAAACAAATCCTGGAGCTAAAGCATACAGTGAATGAAATGAAAAATGCAATAAAAAGCATCAAAAGCATACTACTCAAGCAGAAAAAAAGATTCTGGGAAGTAGCAGACAAGATCTTTGTAATACTTCAAAGGAGAACAAAGAAAAAAGAGTGAAGAAAGCCAACATGTACCATGGAATATCATGAAAGGTAAGTTGGAATCTCAGAAGGAAAATAGAGGGAGAAAGGAACAGAAACCTTGAAGATTTAATGGCTGAGGACTTCTCAAATATGGGGCAGGATCTGGACACCCAAATTCATTAAGGTAATATGTCATCCCCAAATTTCAAACTAAAATGATTGTCTACAGAAAACATTATTATACATTTTTGTCTGAAATCAAAGACAAAGAGAATATTTAATGCAGCAAGAGTGTTAAGAGTTAATTCTCTCATAGAAGGTAATCTCCATAAGGCTACCAGTGGATTTCTTGGAAGAAACTTTGCAGATTAAGAGAGGAATGATATGGTCAAAGAATTGGGGCTGAGGGTAGGAGGAAGGCAGGGTGGGGACCTTGCCACCCAAATACTTTACCCTGCAATGTTGTCCTTCAGAAGTGGAGGTATGGTAAAGACATTTCCAAACAAAAGCTGAAGGAGGTAATCACCATGTTACCTGCCTTACAAAAAAGGCTGAAAGGAATTTGCCAAACTAAAATGAAAGGACATTCATTAGAAATATGAAAATATATGAAGGTATAAAAACACACTGGTAAGGTTAAGTATACAATCAATTCAGAATATTCTAATAATGCAGTGTATTAATTTGTGGTGTGTCAGTTCACCCTAGTGTAAGGGTTAAAGGAAAAAATATTACAAATGTCTAAACCACAGTAATTTTAATGGTTATGCAATAAAAATACTTAAGTTGCAATGTTGCAACATTAAAAACATAAAGGAAGAGTAAACGATTAGAGTTTTTAAATATGATTGAAGTTGTTAGCCTAACATAAGTCATTTTAAATATGATTTATGTTTACCACAAACCAAAAACTTGGAGTAGCTTGAAAAAAAAAATTAAGTAAATCAAAACATACAACTATGGAAAATCCTAAATTCACATAAGAGGACAAGAACAGAAGAAAGGAACAAGAGAATCACACAATATTACCTACAAGTTGTTAGCTATCATTACCTTTTTTTTTCTCATTAACTTTTTAAATATAAAAGGATTAAATGCTCCAATCAGAAGACAACCAAACTATGTGCTGCCTAAAAGAAACTCATGTCAGCTTGAGGAGACATAGAGGCTTAATGGGAAGTTAATGGAAAAAGATATTGCATCCACATGGAATCCTAAAGAGAACAGGAATAGCTATACTTACTTAAGGGGAGGGAGGGGAAGACCTTATGTCAATCCTGTAACAAGGGGAAAAAAAACCAACTAATGAGATAAGGAAGACCATATTATAGATAAATGGATCATTCATCAAGGATATCTACCAATCATAAATATACATGAATGAAACATCAGAGTACCTAAATATATTAAGAAAATACTAACAGATATTAAAAGAGAAATAGACAACAATAAAAACATGATAGAGGACTTGACTACCCCACTTTCAACAATGGATAGATTATCCTAAAAAATTCATAAGGAAATTTGTCAGCACTGTGGCTTAGAATAAACAGCCCTAACAGATATATAAAGGACATTTCTACAAACAGCAGAATACAGATTCTCAAGTGAACAGGGAACATTATTCAAGTTAATGCATACAAATTGTGTTTTCTGATCACAATGACATGAAACTAGAAATCAATAGCTGGAGGAGAGCTGAAAAATTCCCAAGTATGTAGAAATTAAACACATTCCTGAACAACCAGTGAGTCAAAGACAAAAATTAAAAGAATAGTTAAAAACTAGCTTGAGACAAAAGAAAATAGAAACATAAACTGTAACTTACAGGAGGTAGAAAAAGCAATTCTATGAGGGAAGTTTATAAAGATGTCAAACAATGTAACTGTATATTTCAAGGAGCTAGAAAAAGAACAAGGTAAGCCCAAAGTTAGTAAAAGGAAAAAATAACCAGATCAGAGCAGAAATAAATAAGAACCAGAACAACAATCTAGAGCTGGTTTTATGAAAGATGAAATTGACAAACACGTAGGTAGGCTTAAAAAAAAAGGAGAAATTAAATTCAGAAATGAAAATGGTGATATTACAGTTGATAGACTACAAATACAAAAGATCCTAAGAGATTACCATAAGCATTTATAGGCTATCAAATATAGAATCTGTTAAGATTCAATCATTAAGAAATTAAAAAAAAAATCTGAACAGACCTGTAAGGATGAAGAAGACTAAAGCACTAATCAAAAACCTCTCAACAAATGAAACCCCAGGACCAGATGGTTTCTTTGGTGAATCCTTGTAACAGTTTCAGAATTACCACAACCATAAAATGAGTTTGAGAATGTTCCTTACTCTTCAATTTTGGGGGGCCAGCATTATCCTGATACCAAAGCCAAATAAGCTAAAAGAAACTATAGACCAATATCCCTGCTAAATATAAGTGCAAAAATGTTAGCAAAATGCTATCAAATAAAATTTAACATATTAAAAGGATTATACTCCACAATAGAGTGTGATTTAAGCCTGGGATGCAAAAATGATTCAGCCTATGCCAAGCAATAAATATGATAAACTATTTGAGAAAAATTCAACATCCTTTCATAATAAAAATGCTAAACAAATTGGGTATAGAAGGAACATACCAAAATAACGTTGTAACAGACAAATCCACAGCTAACATACACTCACATAAAAATATGAAATCCAGTCTTCTAAAATCATGAATGAGGGGCACCTGTGTGGCTCAGTGGGTTAAGCCTCTGCCTTCAGCTCAAGTCATGATCTCAGAGTCCTGGGATCAAGCCGCATCAGGCTCTCTGCTCAGCAGGAAGCCTGATTCCCCCTCTCTCTGCCTGCTGCTCTGCTACTTGTGCTCTTTGGGTCAAATAAATAAAATCATAAATGAGACAAGGAGACCCATTCTCATCACTCCTACTCCAACATAGTACTGAAAGTCCTAGCAAGAACATTCAGGTAAGAAAAAGAAATCAGAAAGGGAGAAGTAAAATTGCTTATTAGCAGATGACATGATCTTATATATGGGAAATTCTAAACACACCACTGAAAATTGTTAGAACTAATTAATGTATTTTCAGTGAAGTCAAAGAATACAAAAGAGAGAAATCAGTTGCATTTCTATACACTTACAACAAAATATCTTTAAAAGAAAACAGTCTCATTCACAATGGCATCCAAAACAGAAAAAAATTACATAGTGATGTATTTCGCTAAGGGGAGGAAAGATCTGTACACTCAGAAAAAAACTTTGATCAAAGACACAAATGTATGGAAATATAGCCTGTGTTCTGGGATGGAATGAACCCTTGTTAAAATATCAGAGCTCCTCAAAGGATTTATAGATCTCATGGAATTCCTAGCTGATTTCTAATGGCATTCTTTTGCACAGAAATAGATTTTAAAGTTCCAAAATTTGTGTGGAACCATAAATGACCTTGAATAACCAAAGAAATTCAAGAAAAAACAAAGCTGGATGCATCACACTTCCTGTTTTCAAACTCTATTACAAATATAGTCTAACTAAACACATAGACCAAGGGAACAGAATTCTCTCAGTAAATTAAAAATAAACCCTTGTATATACAGTCAACTCCTATTTGAAAAGGGACCCAAGAATACTCAACAGGGCAAGAATAGTCTCTTCCATAAATGGTGTTTGAAAAATTAAATATTATCATATGTAAAAGAATGAAATTGGAGTTCCACTTACACTACTTACAAAAATAAACTCAAAATGGTGTCAAGATTTAAGACCTGAAATTGTTAAACTCCTGGAAGAAATCAAAAGAAAAACTCCTTGACTTTGATCTTGGTAATGATTTTTTTGGAGGTGATACCAAAAGCACAAGCAACAAAAGCAAAAACAAGTGGATTATGTCAAACTAAAAAGTTGCTGCACAGAGAAAATAAAAAGGCAACAAATGGATGAAAGGGAGAAAATATTTGCAATTATCTACTGGATAAGAGGCTAATATCACCCAAAATACAAGGAATTCCTACAAATGAATAACCCCAAAAAATCTGTTCTAAAATTGAGAAGACCTGAATAGACATTTTTCCAGAGAAGACACATAGATGGCCAACAAGTGCATGAGGATTTGCCCAATGTCACTAATCATCAGGAAAAGGCAAATCAAAACCATCATAAAAAATTACATCACATCTGTTATGAGGAGCAAGATGGTAGAGGAGTAGGAGACCTAAATATCATCAGGTCCCAGGAGTTCAGCTAGATAGTTATCAAACCATTCTGAACACCTACAAACTCAACAGGAGATTGAAGAAAAGAAAAGCAGCAATTCTACAAACAGAAAAGCGACCACTTTCTGGAAGGTAGGATGTGCAGAGAAGTGAATCTGAGGTACTATTTGGGAAGATGGGCTGCAGGGGGAGGGAGCCTCTGTCGGCCAGGTCCTGGCAAGTGAGAAAGCAGTGGAGCATAAAATCAGAACTTTTAGAAGTCTGCTCCAGTGATGTCGCTCGAGTGGCTAAGCAGGGGATAGAGCCCTCACTGGGACAGGGTGGTCTCAGGACCCTCGGGGTCACAGAAAGACCAAGGCCTGAGTGTGGCAGAGCTTCCAAGTATTAGAGCAGGGAGCTGAGTAGTGGGCTTTCATCTCAGAGTTGCCATAAGCCATGATCTGCAACACAGTTGGGCCACTACTCTTCAAGCAGGGACCCCATAAGGGGAAGAACCAGGGAGACTACCTTTCTTACCCCAGGAAGAGTGTCACAGGAGGCTGCCACAGCAATCTCCTGAGTTTGGATACTCCAAATGAGGTTGTGTGCCAGAGACAGGAATGTCTGGTCATAGGCTGGGTAAGGACGGAGCACCACTGGAGACCATGGAGACAAGAGTGATTGACTGCTTTTCTCAGAGGGTACACTGAGGAGTGGGGATCCAAGCTCTCAGCTCCTCTGGGTGGGAGATTGGGAGGTCACCATCTTCATTCTCATCTTCCAAATCTGTACAGAAAGCTTTCAGGGAAACAAAAGCTACTGAGCGTAAACCAGAGCAGATTACTTAGCCTGGCTTGTGGCAAGGGTGGTGCAACTCCACCTAGGGCAAGGACATTTGAGAATCACTGCAATAGTCCCCTCCTCCAGGAGATCAGCAAGAACATCCAGCCAAGACCATGTTCAACAGTCCCTGAGAACTGCAAATCTCCAGCGGTAGGGGAATACAGCATATAGAATTCATTGCTTTTTTCCCATGATTCTTTAGTCTTTGGAGTTAGTTTTTCTTTTTTTTAAATTTTTCTTCTTTCCCTTTTCAACCAACATCTTACCAATTCCTTCATTTTTAATGTCAGATTCTATCCCTTCATTGTATTGAACCTTATTGTTGGTGTTTATATAAGTTTTTCTTTCTTTAAAATGTTGGGATACAATTTCTTCCAACAGACTAAAATATACCCTAAGTCTAGTGTATGGTTTGTTCTAGTATCCTGCCTAATCACATTCTTTTTTTTTTCCCAATTTTCCCCCTCTTTTTTCAATGAACTTCTTATCAACTCATTCTTTAAAATCTTTAATTTTCATCTTTACAGTCATATTCCATCCTTTCATAGTATGACTGTAAAGATAAGTTTTTCTTTCCTTAAAGTTTTGGGAAGCAGTTTCTTCTAACAGACCAAAATACACCCCAAATCTAGGGTGTAGCTCTGTTCTATTGACCAGCCTGACCCTATTCTTTATTTTCCTTTTTTCCCCCCTTTCTTTTGCCCCCAGTTTCAGGTCCCTTCTGATTTGTTTTGTGTGCATTTTTCTGTAGTAGTTGTTACCCTTTTAGCATTTTGTTCTCTCATTCATCTATTCTTCTCTGGACAAATGACAAAATGGACAAAACTCACCTCAAAAAAAAAAAAAAAAAAAGAAAAGAAAAAAGAAAAAGAGGCAGTACCAACTGCCAGGGACCTAATCAATACAGACATCAGTTAGATGTCGGAATGAAAGTTCATGACAATAGAGTATATGGCAATTATAAAGACACTAGCTGGGCTTGAAGAAAGCATAGACAATATAAGAGAATCCCTTTCTGGAGAAATAAAAGAACAAAAATCTAAGTTAAAGTCAAAAAGGCTATTAATAAGGTGCAATAAAAAATGGAGACTCTTCCTGCTAGGATAAATGAGGCAGAAGAGAGAATTAGTGATATAGAAGACCCAATGATGGAGAATAGAGAAGCTGAGAAAAAGATAAACAACTACTGGATCATGAGGGGAGAATTGGAGAGATGATACCACATGATGAAACAATATTAGAATAATTAGGATCCTAGAAGAAAAAGAGGGAGGGACAGAAGGTATACTGGAGCAATGATAGCAGAAAACATCCCTAATTTGGGGAAGCAAACAGGCATCAAAATCCAGGAAGCACAGAGAACCCCCCTCAAAAATCAATAAAAATAGGTCAACACGCCCTCATCTAATAGTAAAACTTACAAGTCTCAGAACCAAGAGAAAATCCTGAAAGTAGCTCTGGACAAGAGGTAACATAGAAAAGTAGAAATATTAGGTTGGCAGCAGACCTATCCACGGTGACCTGGAAGGCCAGAAAGGAATGGCATGATATATTCAGAGCACTGAATGAGAAAAATATACAGCTAAGAATATTATATCCAGCTAGGCTGTCATTGATAATAGAAGGAGAGATAAAAAAGCTTCCAAGACAAACACCAAACTAGCCCTACAAGAAATCCTGAAAGGGGTCCTCTAAGCAAAAACAGAGCCTAAAATTAACATAGACCAGAAAGGAACAGAGGCAATACACAGCAAGAGTCGCCTTACAGGAAATACAATGGAACTAAATTCATATCTTTCAATAGTTACCCTGAATGTAAATGGGCTAAATGCTGCAATCAAAAGACACAGGCTATCAGAATGGATAAAAAGGCAAGACCCATCAATAAGCTGTCTTCAAGAGACTCATTTTAGACCCAAAGACACCTCCAGATTTTAAGTGAGAGGGTGGAAAAACCATTTACCATGCTAATGGACATCAAAAGAAAGCTGGAGTGGCAATCCTTATATCAGACAAATTAGATTTTAATCCAAATACTATGACATGAGGACATGAGGAAGGACACTATCATACTTAAAGGGTCTATCCAACAGGAAGATCTAACAATTGTAAATATCTATGTCCCTAACTTGAGAGCAGCCAATTATATAAGCCAATTAATAACAAAATCAAAGAAACACATCAACAGTAATACAATAATAGGGGATTTTAACATCCCCCTCATTGAAATGGAGAGATCTAAACAAAGATCAACAAGGAAAAAAAGGCTTTAAATGACACTGGACTAGATGGATTTCACAGATATATTCAGAACATTCTATCCCAAAGCAACAAAATACACATTCCTCTCTAGTGCACGTAGAACATTCTCCAGAATAGATCACATCCTGGGTCACAAATCCAGTCTCGAGCAGTACCAAAAGACTGGGATCATTCCCTACATATTTTTAGACTACAGTGCTTTGAAACTTGAACTCAATCACAAGATGAAATTTAGAAAGAACTAAAATATATGGAGGCTGAAGGGCAGCATACTAAAGAATGAATGGGTCAACTAGAAAATTAAAGAAGAATTTTAAAAATTTATGGAAACAAATGAAAATGAAAACACAACTGTTCAAAATCTTTGGGATGCAGTAAAGGTAGTCCTGATAAATTATATAACAATACAAGCCTTTCTCAAGAAACAGGAAAGATCTCAAATATTCAACTTAAACGTACACTTAAAGAAGATCACCAAATAAAGCCTAAACCCAGTAAGAGAAATAATAAAGATCAGAGCAGAAATCAATGAGATAGAAACCAAAAGAAGGGTAGAACAGATCAATGAAAGTAGGAGCTGGTTCTTTGAAAGAATTATTAAGATTGATAAAACCCCTGGCCAGACTTACCAAAAGGAAAAAAGACCCAAATTATTAAAATCATGAATGAAAAAAGAGAGATCACAACCAACACCAAAGAAATACAAACAATTATAAGAACATATTATGAGCAACTCCAGCAAATTAGATAATCTGGAAGAAATGGATGCATTCCTAGAGAGTATAAACTACCATAACTGAACCAGGAAGAAATAGAAAACTATAACAGACCCATAACCAGCAAGGAAATTGAAGCAATCATCAAAAATCTCCCAACAAGCAAGAGCCCAGGACCAGATGGCTTCCCAGGGGAATTCTACCAAACATTTAAAGAAGAATTAATACCTATTCTCCTGAAAGTGTTCTACAAAAGTAGAAATTGAAGGAAAATTTCCAAAGTCCTTTCTGGCCTTTATGAGGGCCAACATTACCTTGATCCCCAAACGAGACAATGACCCCAAGAAGGGGAATTACAGAACAATATCCCTGATGAACATGGATGCAAAATTCTAGCCAATAAGATCTAACAGTACATTAAAAGGATTATTCACCATGACCAAGTGGGATTTATTCCTGGGCTGCAAGTTTGGTTTATCATCCGTAAATCAATCAAGGTGATATACATTAATAAAAGAAAGAACAAGAATCATATTATCCTCTCAGTAGATGCTGAAAAAGCAATTGACAAAATACAGCACCTTTTCTTCATCAAAACTCTTCACAGTGTAGGGATAGAGTGTACATACATCAATATCATAAAGGCTGTCTATGAAAAGCCCACAGCAAGTATTGTTCTTTCTTTATTTATTGGACAGAGAGAGACACAGTAAGAGAGGGAGCACAAGCAGGGGGAGTGGGAGAGGGAGAAGCAGGGTTCCCACAGATCAGGAAGCCTAATGTGGGGTTTGATCCCAGGACTCTGGGATCATGACCTGAGCCGAAGGCAGACACTTAACGACTGAGCCATCCAGGTGCCCCACAAATATCATTCTTAATGGGGAAAAATGGAGAGCTTTCCCGTTAAGGTCAGGAACACAGCAGGGATGTCCACTATCACTACTGCTATTCAACATAGTACTAGAAGTCCTAGCTTCAGCAATCAGATAATAAAAAGAAATAAATACATCTGAATCAGCAAAGAAGTTGTCAAACTCTCACTCTTTGCAGATGATATGATTCTTTACATGGAAACTCAAAAGACTCCACCTCAAAACTTCTAGAACTCATATAGGAATTGAGTAAGGTGTCAGGATATAAAATCAATGCACAGAAACTTGTTGCATTTCTATACGCCAACAAGACAGGAGAAAGAGGAACTAAGGAGTCCATTCCATTTACCCATTGCACCCAAAGCCATAAGATACATAGGAATAAATCTAAACAAAGAGGCAAAGAATCTGTACTCAGAAAATTATAGAATACTCGTGAAAGTAATTGAGGATGACACAAAGAAATGGAAAAACATTCCATGCTCAGGAATTGGAAGAACAAATATTGTGAAAATGTCTATACTCTCTAGAGCAATCTACACATTTAATGCAATCCCTATCAAAAGACCATCAGCTTTTTTCAAGGAAATGGGACCAATAATCCTAAAATTTGCCTGGAACCAGAAAAGACCCCAAATAACCAGAAGAATGTCGAAAAAGAAAAGCAAAGCTGGTGGCATCACAATTCTGGACTTCAAGCTCTATTGCAAAGCTGTCTTCATCAAGACTGTATGGTACTGGCACAAAAACAGACACATAGATTAGTGGAAAAGAATAGAGAGCCCAGAAATAGACCCTCAACTCTATGGCCAACTAATCTTTGACAAAGCAGGTAAGAATGTCCAAGGAAAATGTTTCTTCAACAAATGGTGTTGGAAAAATTGGACAGCCACATGCAGAAGAATAAAACTGGACCATTTCCTTACACCACACATGAAAATAGACTCCAAATGGGTGAAAGACCTCAATGTAAGACAGGAATCCATCAAAATCCTTGTCAAGAACACAGGCAGCAATGACTTTGACCTCAGCCATAGCAACTTCTTCCTAGAAACATCACGAAAGGCAAGGGAAATGAGGCCAAAAATGAACTATTGGGACTTCATCAAGATCAAAAGCTTTTGCACAGCAAAGGAAACAGTCAACAAAACTGAAAGACAACTGACAGAATCAGAGAAGATATTTTCAAATGACATATCAGATAAAGGGCTAGTATTCAAGATCTACAAAGAACTGCTCAAACTCAACACCCAAAGAACAAATAATCCAATCGAGAAATGGGCAGAAGACATGAACAGACATGTTGGCAAAGAAGATATCCAGATGAAAAAAAAAACCAAACACACACACAGAAGAAGAAGAAGACATCCAGATGGCCAACAGACACATGAAAAAGTGCTCAGCATCACTCAGAAACAGGGAAATACAAATCCAAACCTCAATGAGATACCACCAAACACCAGTCAGAATAGCTAAAATTAACAAGTCAGGAAACGACAGGTCTTGGCTAGGATGCAGAGAAAGGGGAAGCCTCCTACACTGTTGGTGGGAATGCAGGCTGGTGCAGCTACTCTGGAAAACAGTACGGAGTTCCTCAAAAATTTGAAAATAGAGCTACCCTATGACCCAGGTATTGCACTATTGGGCATTTACCCCAAAGATACAAATGTGGTGCTCCAAAGGGTCATGTGTACCCAAATTTTGTAGTAGCAATGTCCACAATAGCCAAACTATGGAAAGAGCCTAGATGTCCATCAACAGATAAATGGATAAAGAAGATGATATGTATATATATGATGGAATATTATGCAGCCACCAACACCCCCCACCCCAAATCTTGCCATTTGCAACAACATGGATGGAACTAGAGGGTATTATGCTAAGCAAAATAAGCCAATCAGAGAAAAAACAGTTATCATGTGCTCTCACTGATATGAGGAATTTGAGAAACAAGACAGAGGATCACAGGGGGAGGGAGGGAAAAATGAAACAAGACAAAACCAGAAAGGGAGAGAAACCATAAAAGACTCTTAATCTCGGGAAGCAAACAGAGGGTTGATGGAGGGGAGGGGTCTGAGAGGAATAGGGTGGCTAGGTGATGGACATTGAGCTCTGTGAATTGTGTAAGACTGATGAATCACAAACTTGTACCCCTAAAACAAATAATACATTATATATCAGTAAAAAAAAAAATCACTTCACTCTTGTTAGAATGGCTCTTACCAAGAAGACATTAGTTAAGAAGTGCTGATAAGAATGTGGAGAAAAGGGAACTCTATGCTCTTAGAATGGACATTGGTACAACCGCCATGGACACTAATATGGAGGTTCATCAAAAACATTAAAAATAGAACTACTATATAATCTAGCAATCCCACTTGTGGGTATATATGTTAAGGAAATGAAATCAGTATCTTAAAAAGAGTATCTATAGCCCACATTCATGAAAACATTATTCACAAGAGTCAAGACATGGAAAAAACCAGTAATGGATATCCATTGATGAATAAAGAAAATATATAGATGTATACATACACATACTATATCTCTATTATATCTGTGTATCTATCTATATAATGAAATATTATTCAGCAATAGAAATTCTGCCATTTGTGACAACATGGATAGAATATGCAGACATATGCTAAGTGAAGTAAGTCAGACAGAGAAAGACCCATCCTGCATGATCGATCTTAAATGTGGAATTTTAAATATCCAAACTCCTAGTAACAGAGATTGGAATTGTGGCTGCCAGGGGCTAAATGTTGGGAAAAATGAGGACAAGTTCATCAAAGGTATAAACTTCCATTTATGAGTAAATTTCTTGGATTGAATGTATAACGTGGAGTCTATAGTGAGCAATACTGTATTATGTGTTTGAATGTTGCTAAGAAAATAGAGCTTAAATATTGTCACCACAAAAAATAAATGGTAATTATGTGAGATAATAAAAGTGCTAATGAACCCTATTGTAGTAATCATTTTGTAATATATACATTTATATATATTTGATATATATAAATATAAATATATATATATATTTGATATATACATATATCAAATCATCACATTGTACAATTAACATAATTTTATATGCAAATTATGTATTAGTAAATTTGGAAAAAATGATCAGTAAGTTTCATACACTTTTTACTATACATACATATCTCTTGACTCTGTAAACTATTAGCCTCTAGAAGCCACAGCACCCCTTAACAAGAAGCATGCATTGTGTTCTAATTTAGACTTTTAATACCATGTATAACAAAGGGAACTTCAACTCCTTAGAAAAAATGACTACTCTAGAGCTAATGCAGAGAATATACAAGACAATTTCGTGTCAGAAACTAAGAAAGTGCTTAAAAACAAAACCAACTGAAATATGTCAAAGCGGGCATAAGAGCCAACTGATAGAACTTTCAGTGGTCAAAAATGAAAGTTCTATAATACAAAATATTTGATTGCAGTTCAAGTTAGAAAATGAATATCCCTTTACCTATACTGAAATTAAGAAAATAGATTATAAATGGGTAAAAATAGATAAATATCCTGAGCAAGAGAATTCCAGAGTAGATTCTGCTACCTCAAGCAACTGAAGCAGCCCTTAAAACTGGTCTGCACATAGTGACCTTTTTTGAAATAGTACAGTATGGAAGGAGAGGGGAGAATATTACTATGTCAAAACCTGAAAAACACTCCTTCACTATGACCAAAGTTAATACCCATAATGACCTATTGTGTTGATAACATACATCCTTCCATACAATATGATGAGAACTGCTTTTTTAAAAAATTTTATTTATTTATTTGACAGAGAGAGATCACAAGTAGGCAGAGAGGCAAGCGGGTGGGGGTAGGGGAAGCAGACTCCCTGTTGAGCAGAGAGCCAGATGTGGGGCTCCATCCCAGGACCCTGGGATCACGACCTGAGCCGAAGGCAGAAGCTTAGCCCACTGAGCCACCCAGGCACCCCAGAACTGCCTTTTACCTCTATGCTCTTCCTCCCCAAAATCCTTCATCCCAGTCTAAGCATGATTAAAACAAAAAACAAACAAACAAAAAAAACCATCAGAAAAATCCCAGTTGAGGGAAACTGTGTAAAATACCTGACCAGGAATCCTGCAAACTAGCACAGTAGGTAAAAAACTAAGGAAATCAACACAAGAAATGGATTTAGTTACTGATGATCATGTTCACACAGTTGTTCATTAGCTGTATCGAGTGTACTTAGCAGGGGAAACTGGGTGTGGAGTACATAGAAAGAATTATTTTTGCAACCTTTCTGTTCCTTTGAAACTTTTTTAGAAAAGTTTATTGTTATGCAATGAAAAAACAAGTACTATTAATAAAAGTCTAGAAGAATGTTATCAAACTCCTCTTTGGATTTTTCCTTTAAAAAATATACTCTGTGTAGTGTGAACATTATTTTCTGTCATAAAGTCATCTGTATCTAAGTCTGTATATTTATCATTCAATAAATATATGTTTATCATTCATTCTTACAGGCCTAGTGATAAAGAGTAACACATAATCACACACTGATAATCATTTTATGGAAGTTGTAATGATAAAAATATGCACAGTGTTCTATGGATATCTACATGGGAGTCAATAAAACGGAGAAGTTAATCTATGAATTATGTTTGATCTGGTAAATCAGAATTAGCCACATGTAAAAAAGAGAAGGAGTTTATGCATTTTATTTTTTTTTTTAAGATTTTATTTCTTCATTAGAGAGAGCACAAGCAGATGGAGAGGCAGAAAGAGAGGGAAAAGCAGACTCCCTGCTGAGCTGGAAGCACAAAGCCAGAGCCACTCAGCATAATCCACGCCCTCAACACAAGCCCCCTCCCCCACCAGACAGCTCTCCATGGGGTCTCCAGATCAGTCTTGCCATTCCCCTTGGATGGATTCTGAGAGGACCTTCCCCAAGGGCCTTGCTTCAAATCCCCAGGGACTGGGAACACAGGAGAAATACCAGATGACACAGCCTGTCAGCCAGGAGGACACCGTGCCATTTGCATTTTCAGAAAGGTTTCAGAGCAGGAGAAATGTGCGTGCCCACCTCAGGCCATGCCCATATTTAGTGGACCTCAGGATACAAACCCAGAAATAGCACTCATCCTGACCCATGCCCTCAACTCAGCACTGGGAACACTCCAAAAGCACCTTTAGATCAGTCCTTCTATTCCTCTAGGTCCTAACCCTATCCCTTGGTTGGGTTCTAAGGGGTCCATCCCTAGTGGCTGTGCTCTGAAGGGCAGGAGTTCAGGACACTTGGGCAATAGCAGAGGACTCCACCAGACTTCTTGAAGGAAATTTTGCCCTTTGGAGCTCTGGAAAAGATTTAGTGCATACCCATCTGAGGCCACCCCTATGTTCATTGGCCCCCTGGACACAAAGCTAGAGCCTGACACCCTGATACTGTCTATCAACTCATCCCCTAGTAGAGATTGAAACATCCTGGGCAGTTCATGCCTGACATGCCCCTAGGCCCTAACCTTAACCCTAGGCTGGGACTTTAGGTTTCTGTCCCCAGAGTCCTGGCATGCACGCCCTATATGTTGGGGACACCTAAACAATAACAGAGGACTCTTCTGTCACCCAGAAGGAACCCAGGCCAACTGGAAACCTGATAAGAATTCAGAGTAGGAAAAATCTGTATGTCCACCCGAGGCCACGCCCTCATCTCAGCCCCTGGGGGATCTTGTTGATGAACCTTCACATTGGTCCTGCCATGCCCTAAGCCCCTAAACACTTACACTAGGTTGTGTTCTGAGAGGTCCATCCCCAAAGGTCTGCCGCTGATGTCCCAGGAAGTGTGGACAGCTGAGCAATACCTGAGAACTAAGCCTGCAACACAGAAGAACCTGGCCATTTGGAACACCAGAAAGGTTTCAGGGCAGGAGAAATCTGAAGGCAAAGCTGGGCCCATCCCAGCAATCCCCCACATTCATTGACCCCCTGAGCACAAACTCTGAGCCTGACCCTCCCCTTATCCCTAAACTAACCAAAATCCTAAATCCTAAACTGTAACCTTATCTCCTAACCTCTAATGCCCTCACCCTAAGCGGAAGAAGAAACCTGGAGAATGGTAAGACATTTCAGACAGTCAGGCAGGTGGACACAGTTGAAGTGGGTGTGTGGTCTTTTTTATAAAGTGGAACCTGTAATGATCTCATTTCAGGTTACATGGTGGTTCTGCAGGATGCTGTCCCTGTTTGGGATCAAACACACTGAAGCACTCTGTCTAAAGTACCAAATGTGGTTAAGAAATGACAGGTAGGGAACCTGAGTGTGGAGATAAAGCACATTTGTGCTGCTGTAACAAGTTGGCTTCACAATGAAATCACCACAGAGGAAATGACCCTCCCAAACATCCATGTTAGCACATCACAGAAGCAGAGAGGACATCAGACTTCGGGATGGAGACCAAGTCCCGCCAGATCCAGTTCACCCACCGTGGAGAGGCCACTCGCTCTTGCAGGAGGCCACATGTTAGCAAGAGACTTGTGGGAGGATTAAATCGGGGGCCCCCGTGTTTCTTGAGTGACAGTGGGATTTGGAATTCCAATTCTCTACAACACTCCACCACAACCTGGTTGGAACTGTGAAAAAGCATGAAGGGAAGCCTCAGTAAAGTGGACTGGGGATGCCAGAAGGGGAGGCTGGAAGGGAAAACCTGCTGCTCAGTGTCCATGTGGCACAGAACATGACCCTGGCCCTGACTCAGACCCACACTCTGACCTCAGCTAGCTCTCAAGCCTGACCCTGACCCCAATCCAAGACCCTAATCCAAACAACGTTTGTAAGAATCAAAAGGTAGAAACTGCAAATATCCATCAATGGTGAATGCATAAACAAAGTGTGCTGAAGGGTTTGTATTTGGGTTCAGGCTCAGGTTTCAGAGTTCTGACTGAACTCTGGGTGAGGATTTAGAGTGAGGGGCAAGGAAACAGAATTAGGGTTAGGGTTTTAGTTTCATGATTAATGGGTTTAAAAACTCAGGGCATCTGGGATAAAGTTCAAGGTCAAATTTGGGGTTTGGGTTCATGCTGGGATTTGAGTTCAGGGTTCATGGCTCAGAGTTCTGGTTTAGGGTTTGGGTTCATGGTTCAAGGCTTGGATCCAGGGCTCAGGTTCAGAGTCTAGGATTCAGGTTCAATTTCTGGCTTAGGATTCAGGGTTCCAGCTGGGACTTTAAGGTCAGGTTAGGTTTCAGTGTTAAAGTTAGGGGTTAAGGTTGGGTTTAGGGATGACACATTTTCTTCACTTGTCATCATGGACACAAAATTTCTATCTGAACTTTCTAAATCTGAAATGCATTTCGTCTGGGTATCAAGAGCTGGTTTGTAATTTAGGATCCCAGTAACTTCCTACTGACAGCATTCTGGTCGTAGAGTCTCCCAATCACACAGAAGCAGCTTTTATCTTGGCCCAAACATACCACTGGCAGAGAAAGGCAAGCTGGTGCCAAAGTTGGGATGACTTTACAATGCTAGAGGTGTGAAACTAAATATCAGGAGAAAGTTCATCGAAAATAAAACAGGAGACAAGTAACTGGTCGACTCCTGATTCTTCCACAATAACAAAGACCAAGTCTCCAATAGAATCTGATAGTGTTCCCTAGGAAGGCCTATGGTACTCATTACCAGTACTGAAAGAGGGCCCCCTCCCCTGCTTTAAACTAAGAATCACAGCAGGATACTTCCTACTTTGTATCAAAAATAAAATTTTATTATTTGGCTGTTCCAGTGTACAATTTGTGGAAGCACTGACAACATTTTCCCTTCCCAAATCCTCATCAGCACACTGGTAAAATGCAGGCAATGTTGTAATGCACTGCTCGTTGGAATACCAAGTAGAAGGAGGGCTAATTAGAAGATGGGCACTTAATGAGGATCCCTAACCATAAGACCTAACATCTCATCCTATGGAATTCATCCATATAAATCATCAATAACATTAGGCTGCTGACCACTGTAACCACCTCACCATTGACCTCTAGGCTGGTAATACACACTCCAACCGCTAGAGACACACTTCTTAGCCGCAGAACAGGACTTACCCACTCCCGGTGGACCAACTCTTACAGAGAAGCCAAAAAGTCCCACACCTTGGAAATCCCAGCCATTAGGACACAGTCACAGAAACCACACCCAGAACTCAATAAAGGACAGACATCTCATGAAGCAGATGCTGCAGATCACCACCACTCCCACGAAGTAACTCTACAGTGGACTCCAGGTCTGTCCCCTTTCTGGGATCACATGGGGCACCGCATTCTTCCAAGACTCCATCCTCAGAACAAAACCATGACTGTCCTCATCAGTCCTGTGTGCAGGCTCACAGAGAGCCCTGCAAAAGCCAGACACCTTCTTGAGAACACTCAGCTTCTCACACCTATCCTAGCAGATGGAGGGTGATGTCTCCCCAATTTCCATACCAACTAGAGAATACTTGGAACAAGTCTTGCCATACTCCATGCAAAAGGCATATTCTTCATCTACAAAATCATGGACACTGAAACATTAGGATTCCCCACACCTTCTTGAACCTAGATAAGCGGGTGCTACAGCTTGGCCAGAGCTATTATCCCCAATCCCCTACACATACACACCCTTCCCTTGTGCCCTCCAGATGAGTTTCCATCCACCTTGTTCATTCTCAGCCACTGTCTCTGCAGAGTAATACAGTACTACTGAGGTCCTGGGACTGAGGTGCTAGGCGCTAAGCCAGCACCTTGGACCCATTCACTATCAGAAATTAATATTCATTTTATTAACAGATGCATCACAGAAGATCTTGCCACCATGACCATTAGAAAAGTCATTACAACAGAGGTCCTAACAACCTGAGCCAATCTCCATGTCTCCACTCTCTGGCTCCAGGAATTGGCTCATAAGTGGGCATGTGACCTGGTCCCAGCCAATAAGGAGGGAGGAACTTTAAGTCTCAGCCTGAAGAGCTAATCATGGTGTGGACCACCCAGGACAGAGGCTTATCCATTACAACTGTACAAGTGGCCTAGGCCAGGCCCGTGCCAGTGCCACAGAGGGCCCAGGAAGCCAGGTGCTCCATAACATTGCTGAGGGCTGAATCAGACTTGTTCTGAAGCCCACACATGCTAGATCCTCTGCTACCTAAGGAGAACCCCAAACGTACTCATGGTCTTGGCCTGAACAAGACGAGCATCTGTGTGGTATAGAACCCGCAAGATATACCTGCCAGGCAATGGGGACTGACTCAACCAAACAATACCTACATGGAATTCAACCACAGACAAACATGCTGTGGGAAGCTCCAGGCTGACAGAGAAATGGGCGGTGGGAGGGAATTCCTGAGGCCTTCATTGTTGGCCAATCCCATTATCATCTTTTTTTCCTTTCACGTGCAGGGGCGGGGTCAGGCAGGATGGATCCCAGTGTCTTCCCACTCTGCCTCTGGAAAAGAAGAGCTCTCTCCCCCATCATCCATCATGTTGCAGATCTGGGGTGTGGGAAACTACCATCCATGGGCCAAATGGACCTCCCCCCATATTCTCGTAATCAAGTGTGCCTGGAACATTAGTTATGGACAGTCTGTGGCTGCTTTCAAGCCACAATGCAAGAGTGAAGTCATTGCCAGAAACTCCACGTGGACTGCAACACCTAACAGAAAATCTTTTCAGAAGACTTTCCAGAAAAGTCTATGCTGATCCCTAGTCTCAAAGATACTAGGATCATGTTTCTTCTTTGAGGAGAACGTAGCATCTTATGAGTCAAATCAATTTCTTCACCCCCAGAGGCAAGGACTTCCATCCTTTTAGCCAGAACTCCATCTCTATCCTCCTCTATTGACGCCATTCAAGGTGCAGGTCTACAGGTCTGCAGCCCAACGGGAATTCACTGTTGTTTACAGGGTAGTGATGCTCAGAAACAGAGATGTAAGTTTGACCTTGTGAGGGTAAACGTGTGCTTCCTCTTTGGAAGCCACAGTGTGCAAGGAGAATACAATACTGTAGCATGCTTTCTGTCCCACAAGAACGGTCACGCAATGTGGTTGAATAGTGATCTCAGAAGAAAGCCACCTTCACAGAACAAACTTCACCTGGAGGGACTCCCAAGTCTCTTGTCCTGGACACTAGTTTCCACCGAGGCTGGGGGCACAGAGAGGGACAGAGACTCCCCCTGCCCATCAGGATTTTGAGGGATGGCTACTGCTCCAGGAGCAAAGATCCTGAAACCATTCATCCATCTGTCATCCAGTCAGGCATCTGTGAGAGAGGTCTACTCCAAGCAGAAAGGACAGACTGAGAGACAGCAAATGACAGCCTTGTGTGACAAGTGCCATGACAAGGGACACTCAGGAGGACTGGGGGTGTTGGCCAGACCTGGGGGTAGGGGGACAGGGAATGCTCCAGGAGGGTGCTCTAGGAGGGTGATCACAGCTGTGTCATGATGGGGGATCTCAGGAGGACTGGGGGTGTGCAGGGTTGGCCAGACTGGGAGCCAGGGGGCCAGGGATGCTCCAGGATGTCACAGCTGTGCCTTTGGGTGGCTACCCATGTCAGTTTGACTGGGCATTGTCCAGACCAGAAACGACAGCGTGGGCGAGGGGCAGTGTCCCTAAACTGTCTTCTGTACAGGAAAATTTCGTAAGGAGATTTCTTTCAGTACGATTTCAAGCCACATGTGGCCATTAGTCCCTAAAGCTGATTATGGAGAACATGAAGTCTGTAGTTGGCCATGGCTTTCAAACCTGAGGTGCCAGGGACAGAGCACACTTAATATTTCTTTTGGCTGATTTCAGAGTAGGATGACTTTTCCCGCCTTCATCTCTGACCCCAGGACAGGGAACAAAGGCAACACAGATCTATACTTCAAAATGTCAACACAAATCTGCAAACCCAAGTTCTCCCAGGAGCTAAAGGTTCAGGACCAGGGTGACAGAAAGGGGAGGCCAATAGCAAGGAATCAAGGGAACATATCACGTACATGTGAGCTGGCCCACTTCTCTACCTGTTGGAAGTGAGCCATGCCTGACAGGAGGGAGTCCTACCTGAGCCTGGTCCATCTGTTTGCTGCCCTTGAGCAAAGTAGAGGATGGACTGAGCTGGGTGTGGCTCTCGGGGTGGGGGTGGAGATGGCCAGCTGGTCACAGATGCTACCTGCCAAGTACCTATAGGACCAGCTCCTGGTCCTCAGCTAAGATGAAACAATCATTATGTGTAGTGACCTATTTCCAGGGACAGGTCATGTGTTCAGTGTTTTGGTGACTAGATCCTCTCCCACTGTATTTTTTAAAAACACATTAAGCAGGTAAGATTGACATACACAAAGCTGTCCATAGTTAATTTATGTAACTTGACCCTGACCCTAACCCTAATATCTACTTAAGATATACTCGATTTATAATATTTCTCGTAAATTAGAGGATGGTTTTTAGGAGCTAAGGAATTCAGGGACCAACATTCTTTGGTCTTATTCTCCCTTAAATCTGGTAAATCAGAACCCATTTGGCCATGTGCTATCTGGAGAGTGGCCACACAGGGGCAAAAGTGAGTCAACAGTGCCCCAAACCCCGCTGCAAAGCCCATTCTTCCTCCATCCTGTCAAGCCTTGTTCCTTCAATGTTTACAGGTCATTATAAACATGAAGAAAAGTGTGATGTTGTTGAATTTTTTAAAAGACCAAACTAATTCTTTCAACCTATTAAGAATAGAAGATGTTTTCTAAAATCTTTGACTTGGAGAGCACGTGAAGGCCCAGGGGCTTGGGAAAGAGCTATTACTATGGAATCTATTCAGTTCTACTTAGGAAACAAGGATGGCTTCTATTCCACTTCTTTTCAGGAGGAATTTGTGTCAACTACCAGATCTGAATCCACACCAATAAAATAGTGCAAAATAGTGCAGCTCAGAGGAAAACAAAGAATCAACAGCCTCCAGAAGCCGAGAAAGAGCCACACCCAGGAACCAAGAAGATGTACCAGGAAGACTCTGCTCAGGTCAATTTACATTTCTGTAGATCCTCTGGAGCTAGAATGCCCCCTGTGCCCCCTGGGGTCTTAGGTCAGGCAGAGCGCACACCCAGATGCTGCGCTGTTGGAACCTGTGACAAGCCTCCTGGTCCCTTCCTCCGCAAGACATCCCCTAACCCCTAAGGACTCCAGCCTGCTTCTTAGAACTCCCATTCCCCTTTCTGACCCCATCACTTTTCCCATTACTGCCATCATATAGAGTACATTGAACCACTTACTATTCTCAGATTTAAATATTTTTTGTCATGTTTGCTGTAAAACTAAACCTTGCATCACCTACCCTGATGTAGAATTACCTATTGCATTGCCTGAGTTCACTGTGGACTCCGAGTGCCCTCACAGTGTCATGGGGCTAGTGCCCTGGGTAAGGTCCTCACTAAGCCAGCTCAGCGGTTGCAGTGAAGGCCTGAGCCAGGCACTGCTATTTGTGTCCAAGTAGGCAACACAGCCAAAACCTCGGTTTGGGTTCTGAATTGCTCATGGCCCCTCCAGTCACATCAGACAGCCTGGGGGCACACCCTGAAGACATTGGCTAGTCCATTGTGGCCCTGGCGAATCTCCATGGAACAGCCATTGTATCCAATGGAAGAACTCCATAGAAGCAGGGATGATGGGAGTCAGAACTCCTGAGACAGAATCCATCTTGGAGACTGCCCAGAACTTAAAAACATTTAAAAATAGAGCTACCTTATGACCTAACAATCGCACTACTAGGTATTTACCCCAAAGATACAGATTGAGTGAAAAGTAGTGGCACCTGCACCCCAGTGTTCATTGCAGCATTATCCACTCAGCTAAACTATGGAAAGAGCCCAGATGTTCATGGACAGATGAATGGATAAAGAAGATGTGATTCATATCTACAATGGAATATTATTCAGCCATCAGAGAGGATGAAAACTTAACCATCACATCCACCTGGCTGGAACTGGAGAGTATTATGCTCAGCGAAATGAGTCTATCAGAGAAAGACAATCAGCACATGGGTTCACTCATATGTGAAACAGGAGAAGCACCACAGAGGATCAGAGAGTAAGGCAGGGAAAGCTGAATGGGAAGTCATCAGAGAGGGAGAAAAACCACGAGAGACTCTTCATTACAGAAACAAACTGAGGGTTGCTGGAGGGAAGGTGGATGGGGGATGGGGTAACTGGGTGATGGGCATTAAGGAGGGCATGTGATGTAATGAGCACTGGGGGTTATACACACATGGTCTATTATTGAACACTACACTTTAAACTAATGATTTCTATAGGTTGGCTCATTGGCATTCAGTCAAACAAAAAGAACTCGAGCAAACCCTTCTAAAAATCTGTGTGGAACCACCAAGACACTGAACAGCCAATGCAATGTTGAGAAAGAAACACAAAGCTGGAGGAATCACAATTCCAGATTTCAAGTTACACTACAAAGCTGCAGTCATCCTAACAGTATGGCACTGGCACAAAAATACACACAGTGAACAAGGGAGTAGGAGAGAAGCTCAGATATAAACCTGCAATCATATGGCCAATTAGTGTTCCCCAAAGCAGGCAAGAATATTGAAAAGGAAAAGGAAAGTCTCTACAACAAATGGTGTTGGGAAAACTGGACATCTACTTGCAGAAGAATGTAATTACTCTGCTTCCCTACACCATACAGACACATAAACTCAAAACAGTTTCAAGACCTCAATCGAAGACCTGAAGCCATAAAAATCCTACAAGAAGGCACAGACAGTAACTTCTTTAAATGGACCAAAGCAACATTTTTCTAGACTGTCTCCTGAGGCAAAGGCAACAAAAGCAAAAATAAACAACTGGGACTATATAAAAATAAAAAGTTTCCACACAGCAGAAGAACTAGGAAAAAGTAATAATAATAAGACAACCTACCAAAAGGGAGAAGTTATTTGCAAGTATCCTATGCAGTAAAGGGATAGTGTCCAAAATTCATGGAGTGGATGCAACTCAACACCAAAAAACAAACAATCCAGATAAAAAATAGTCCAAAGACATGAACAGACATTTCTCCAAAGAAGAAATACAGGTGGCCAACGGTCCCAGGAAAAGATGTTCACCATCATCCAAGCTCAGGAATATGCAAATCAAAAGTACAATGAGATATTAGCACATACTGTCACAATGGCTCCTATCAACAGCACAAGGAACAGCAGGTGCTGGGAGGGTGTGGTAAAGGGGACCCTCGTGTACTGTTGGTAGAAAAGTAACCTGCTGCAGCCACTCTGGAAAACAGTATGGAGGGTCCTTAAGACTTTAAACATAGAGCTACCCTAGGATCCAGCAACCACACTACTGGGTATTTACCCAAAGCACACAAAAACAAAAACTCAAAAGGATACATGCACCCCTATGTTTCCTGCAGCATTATTTACAAGATCACAAAATGGAAGCAACCCAAATGTCCATTGATAAAGTGCTAAATGAGCTGAGAGATGCGCGCGCGCGCGCGCACACACACACACACACACACACCATACACAGTAGAGTATTACTCACCATAAAAAGGATGAAATCTTGCCATTTGCAGCCACATGGACAGATCTAGAGAGGATTATCCTAAGTGAAATCAGTCAGTCAGAGAAAGATAATACCATATGATGTCACTCTTGTGTAGAATGGAAGAAACAAACATACATAAATAAAGGAGAAAAAAGAGACAAACGAAAATACAGATTCTTAACAGCAGAGAACAAACTAACAGCTACCAAAGGGGGGGAGGTGAATGGAGGGATGAGTGAAATAGATGAAGGGGACTAAGAGTACACTTGTCTTGATGAGCAGTGAGTAATATACAGAATTACTGACTCATACTATTGTACACTTGAAACTCATATAACACTGTATGCTAACCTGACTGGAATTAAACAATAAAAAAGATTTTTCTTCCACTAACCTACTTGAAAAAGCTTTGACACACAATGTTCATATGCCCTACTTGGTAGTATTTCCTCATCAATATTCATTCGGTGCCTCAAATTTAAATTTCACTAAATTCTTGTATTTTACCTGTTAATCCTATCCCACAGGAGCCATGGTCCCTTTTCATCCACGATCTGCACCTATGCATTCCAGAGAGTGTAAGCAGAGAAAGATGCCATGTCATAATCCAGAAAGCTATTATTGTGTTTGTTTTACTATGAGATGGTCACAGAGTGTGGGACAGGTTTCAGAGCTGGTTTGTTCTCCATCCTGGATTACTAACTCATTGGTCATGACTTGGATCCATTTGGCTACTAGATTTCCTGTGGATGAGCTTGCTTCCAAGCATATCCATGGAAGAAGCAAAGGCGGGTGGATTCAGTGCAGGATAGGAAGAGGGTCAAGTACAGACAGGGTACAATCCCTCCCCTGATCCAGGAACTGCCATGGGCGCGCATATGGGAGATGGAAGCCACGGGAAGCCACCAAGCTCACCAGCTGAATGCAGGAGGCACAAGTCAAGGGATCTCATGATGCGGAGGGTGGAGGCTGCTCTGAGCTATCTCTGGGAGGGAGGGGGGGAAGGAATAAGAAAGAGAAGCTGGTTCCCCCTGGCCCATGCCACCTGCCCATCGCTCCTGGCACACATCAGTCTACACTGCTGACACAGGCTGCTCAGGATGGGCTGGATCAGGTCCTTCAGCTCTAAATGGGCAGCTGGCTCCAGGGCTCAGGGACATGCTGAGCGAGGTGGCAGGGAAGGCTGGCCCTCTGGGGTAATCCCCTCTTTGAGCAGACAGCCCTGAGGATGGCTGAAAACCCACTGAGAGGTTTGAAAGACATGCTATGAATGAACTAAGGCACAGAGAAACAGAAAACAATATTGGTTTTTAAGGTCAGAGCTGTCACCTGACGAAGTGGGGAGAACTTCCCTGAGGAGGACTGAGGGGAGGGCAGGCCAGGCTGAAAAGAGAGACGTGGTTCTCCTGATTGAGGACCTGCAGCCTCCTTCCAGGGCAGGGCATTGTCCTTACCTCACAGGGGACTAATGAAGTGTTCCATCAGGGGACTGACAGAGCTGCCTCTTGAGAAGGCTACCTTGGCATCAGGTTGCTCAAGGCAGAGGATGAGGGCCATATGGAGAGAGGGCAGTACCTCAGGGGGCCATGGGGTAAGGCTCATGATCTTGAAGATGGTGAAAAGTAGAAGGTGGCAGCATGGGAGCCCCTGGCATGAAAGTGCCATGGGCACAGTGCCCACAGCTACAGTGACTGGGCGTCTTCTGTGCCAGGCATGGTTCACTTCAGTGGACTCCAGTCTAGTCCTGACCACACCCCTAGGAAGCGTGCACCACCACCGCCCCCCTCTCCCCATGCTGCTGCTAAGAATCACAGTCACCAGAAACTGATCGGTTTTCATGGAAACCAAGCACCTCTGGTGGTGGTCTAGTGTGACCCTCGTGTCTGGCCAGAGACTGCTGTCTACCTGTCTCCACACAACTCAATAGACAGGAGGGTTTCCCTAAATTCCACAGATTCTAATGAGACAGATCCCAGGCCCCACTACCCCACCCACCACCAACACCCAGTGGGTCACTCGGGACCCCAGCTAACGTCATGAAACTCACCATTCCCTGTTTCAGTCACTTCCAACAGAAAGTCAGGTTCTGATCCCCCAATTTACCATATCCTGGTTGCTGACTTAGGGCCATGCCATGAACCCACATGGCACCTTTCTGTTAGAGAAGGTCACCCTGCACCTCCTGGAAAATGTTTCTAAGAAAATACAAGTCCATTAGGGCTACAGTGTGAACAGTGGTACGCAGCCTGCATGGTAGAAATCAGTAATTCTAACAAGGGTTGACCACCTACCCCCAACCCATCTCACAAAATCTTCCTCTGTTCCCGTGGAAGTCATGGTCTTCCCTCAGAAAATACCCCAGGAAACTAACTTTTAAATGAATGCTCCCTTCATGCTCTGGTTCAATCTTGTTCAACCACAATAGTATGAAAGTAGAAATCAGTCACAATAAGATAATGGGACAGTCACAAATATGTGGAAATTTAACAACATGCTCACAAACAACCAATAGTCAAATAAGAAATCAAAAGAAAATTTAAAAGTACCTTGAGACAAATGAAAAAGAGAACCTATGAAAAGTTATGGGATGCAGCAAAAGTAGCTTTAAGGGGGAAGTTCATAGAAATTCAGGTCCTCATCAATCCATCTGAAAGATCTCCAATAACCAACCTAATATACATGGGAAAGAAGTGAAAAAAAAAAAAAAAAAGGCAAAGCCCCAAATCAGTAGGTAGAAGGAAATAACAAAAAGAAAAGTGGAAATAATCCAATGGAGACTAAAAAGACAAAAAGATCAATGAAAATACAAGCTGCCTTTTTTGGGAATATAAACAAAATTGACAAACTTTTAGCTAGACTCATCAAGAAAGAGAGAGTGCTCAAGTACAATCAGGAAAGAAAGAAAATTGATTCTTGTCTCACATCAAAATCCTATAGGAGAACCCAGACAACAATGTCTTCAACCTTGGGCACTGCAACTTCTTGCAAGACATGTCTCTAAAGGCCAGGGAAACAAAAGCAAAAATGAACTATCAAGACTCCGTCAAGGTAAAAAAGCTTCTGCACAGCAAAGGAAATAATTAACAAAACTAAAAGGCAGCCTACAGAATAGGAGAAGAAATTTGCAAATGGCATGACAGATAAAGGTCTGGTGTCCAAGATCTACAAAGAACTGCTCAAACTCAACACCCAAGAAACAAAGAAACCACTCAAGAAATGGGAAGAAGACAGGGAGAGACACTTCTCCAAAGAAGACACACAAATGGCCAAGAGACCATGAAAATATGCTCCACATCACTTGTAATCAGGAAATTCAAAACCACAATGAGATACCACCTTCCAGCATTTAGGATGGCTAAAATTAACAGGACAGGAAACAACAACTGTTGGCGAGGATGTGGAGAAAGGGGAACCCTCTTGCACTCTTGGTGGGAATGCAAGCTGGTGCTGTCACCCTGTAAAACAGCATGGAGGTTCCTCAAAAAGTTAAAAATAGAGCTGCCCTATGACCCAGCAATTGAACTCCTGGGTATTTACCCCAAAGATACAGATTCAGTGAAAAGAAGGGGCCCATGCTCCCCAGTGTTCATAGCAGCAATGTCTACAATAGCCAAGGTGTGGAAGGAGCTAAGATGTCCTTCAACAGAGGAATGGATAAAGAATATGTGGTATATACATACCATAGAACAGTACCTAGCCAACAGAAGGGATGAATGCCCTCTATTTGCATTGACATGGATGGAACCAGAGGGGGTTATACTAAATGAAATCAGTCAAGCAGAGAACAATAATCATATGGTATCACTCATATGTGGAACACAAGGAATAGTGTGGAGGACCACAGGGGAAGGGAGGGAAAACTGAATGGGAAGAAATCAGAGAGGGAGACAAACCATGAGAGACTCTTAATCATAGGAAACAAATTGGAGGAGAGGTAGGTTTGGGGGCGGGGTAGTTGGGTGATGAGTATTAAGGAGGAAACGTGTGATGATGAGCCCTGGGTCTTACATGCAAATAATGAATCATTGACCATTACATCAAAAACTATACCTTGGCTAATTGAATTTAAATTAAAAATGTGAAAAACTTAAAAAAGAAAGAAACATGAGCTATTACAATGAATAGCACAAAAATACAAAGGATCGTTAGAGAGTACTATGACCAAGTAGAGGCCAACACCTTGGACAACCTAGTAGAAATGGATAAATTCCTAACAACAACCTAGAATGAACCATGAAGGAAAAAAAAAAAATCTGGACAGACCGATCACTAGTAAAACGATTGATTTGATAATCAAACCCTCCCAGGAAACAATTGCCCAAGACCAGACAGTTTCACTGAGGAGTTCAACCAGACGGTAGAAGAAGAATTAATACCAACCCTTCCCAAAATGTTTTTTTAAAAAGGAGAGAAGTGGGGGCACCTGCGTAACTCAGTGAGTTAAAGTCTTTGCCTTCGGCTCAGCTCATGATCCCACGGTCCTGGGATCGAGCCCCGCATCAGGCTCTCTGCTCAGCAGAGGGCCTGCTCCCCCACCCCCGCCTGCTTGTGATCTCTCTCTCTCTCTCTCTCTGTCAAATAAATAAAATCTTAAAAAAAAAAAAAAAGGAGAGAAAGGCATAAGTCTAGACTCATTTTATGAAGGCAGCATTAGAGTGGTATCAAAACAAGACAAGGATGCCACAAGAAAAGGAAAGGCCAATATCGCTCATGAACAGAAATGCAAAAATCCTCAACAAATTATCAGCAACATAAATTCAACAATCCATCAGGAGAATCACACAACATGATCCAGTGGGATTTATTCCAGGGATGCAAGGATGATTCCACATCTGCACATCCACCAAGAGCACACACCACCTTAACAAAATAAAAGATAAAAATCCTAGGATTGTTAAAATAGATGCAGAAAGAACACTTGGGAAGACTTGATATGCATTTATGATAAAGACTCTAAACCATCTGGGTACTGAGGGAACAAACCTCAACCAAACAAAGGGCCTATATGTAAAGCCCACAGCTGACATTATACTAGAGGGTGAAAGGCTGAAAACTTTTCCACTACCAGCAAGAACAAGATAAAGATGCCCACTCTTACCACTTTCATTCATCATTGTATTGAAAGCCCTAATCAAACCATTTAGACACACACACAAAAAAGATATGAAATCTAAATAGAAGAAAATGGTCACTATTTGCAGATGACATGATACTATATGTAGAAATCGCTAAAGAGTCAACAAAAATACATTTTTATTAACAAATAAACACATTTGAATAAATTAGGATAAACAAATTCAGTAAAGCTGCAGGATACAAAGTCAATTACAGAGACATGTTGCTTTTTTTTAAAAAGAATGTATTGATTTGACACACACACAGAGAGCGCATAAGAAAGGGGAGCAGCAGAGAGTGGGGGAATAGCAGACTCCCTGCTGAGCAGGGAGCCCAATGCCAGACTCATCCCAGAACCCCAGGATCATGACCTGACCTGAAGGCAGACACTTAACTGACTGAGCCACCCAAGTGACCCAACTTGTATTCCTATATACTGATGACCAACTTTCACATAGAGAGATTAAGAAAGCAATGACATTAACGATTGCATCAAGCAAAAAAAAAATTAGGACTAAAAGTAATCAAGAATGAGATAGACCTTGTATACTGAACATATGGTGGAAAAGGAAGGAAAAACATGTGCGTGTTGGTGGATGAATGTATGGGCCAACGATATGGAAGATGACACAAATAAATGGAAGCATACACCATGCTCATTAACTGGAAGAGTTAATAATGTTAACATGTCCACTGTTCCCAAAGCAATCTACAGATGGGATGAAATCCCTATCTGAATTCCAATGGCATTCAAAGAAATAAAAGACAGTCCTAAAATTAATATGGAATCACAAAAACCCCAAATACCCAAAGCAATCTTGAGAAAGAAGAGAGAGAGAGTCCAAGACGGTGGAAGAGTAGGAGACCTTCATTTCATCTGGCACAAGGAATTTAGCTAGAGAGCTATCAGACCATTCTAAACACCTGCAAATTCAAGCCAATTCAAACAGAAAAGCGACAACTTTCCACAATGTAGGAGGTACAGAAAAGTGAGTCTAAGCTGATAGATGGGAAGATAAACCCTGAGGGGAGGGAGCCTCCATCAGCCAGCTACTGCCAAGTGCTAGGGGCAGCAGAGCACAAAATTGGAACTTGTAGAAGTCAGCTCTGATGAAGGATGTCACTCTGGCAGCTGGGCAGGGTTGGAACACTCGATGGGACAGTGTGGTCTCAAGATCCTTGGGATCCCAGGAGGACCAGGGTGCTTGAGAGCAGCAGAGCTCCCAGGTATTAGAGCAGGGAAGCCAGCTGCAAAGAGTGAGCCCAGGAGTGGGCTCTAAGCTGGAGGTTGCCATAAACTGTGATCCATGGCACAGTCTGGCCACTGGTCTTTGAGAAGAGGCCCAAGAAGCAGCACAAATGAGGAGAGCCTCTTTCTTCCCCAGGAGGAGTGGTGCCTGAGCATGCTGCAGGAGTCTGCTGGATTTGGAGACTCCAAATGGGGTCATGTGCCAGAGACAGAAATGCTTGGTCACAGCACAGAGTACAGACAGAGACCAGGGAGACATGGAGAACTGACCTATTTTCTGTGAGGGTGCACTGAAGGAGTGGGGCCCTGAGCTCTTAGCTCCAGGGCCAGAGATAAGGAGGATGCCATGTTCATTCTCATTCCCCAAAATAGGGATCATTCCCTGCATATTTTCAGACAAGAATGCTTTGAAAATGAAACTCAATCACAAGAGGAAAGGTGGAAAGAACTCAAATACATGGATGCTAGAGAGCATCCTACTAAAGAGTGAGTGGGTGAACCAGTAAATTCAAGATGAATTTTAAAAATTTATGGAACCCCAGGATAATGAAAACACAACCATTCAATATCTTTGGGATGCTGTGAAGGCAGTCCTAAAAGAGAATTATATAGCACTACAAACCTTTCTCAAGAACCAAGAAAGGTTTCAAGTATACAACCTAACCTTACACCTAAAGGATCTGGAGAAAGAGTAACATAGAGAGCCTAAACCCAGAAGGAGAAGAGAAATAATAAAGATTAGAGCAGAAATCAATGAAGTAGAAACCAAAAGAATAGTAGAACAAATCAATGAAACTAGGAACTACTTCTTTGAAAGAATTAATAAGATTGATATACCCCTGGCCAAACATCTCAAAAAGGAAACAGAAAGGACCCAAATCAATAAAATCATGAATCAAGAAGGAGAGATCACATCCAACACCAAAGAAATACAAACAACTATAAGAACATAGGATGGCAACTCTACGTCAACAAATCAGAGTCTTGAAGAAATGGATGTACTCCCCAAAATATAGAAACGACCAAAACTAAAGCAGGAAGAAAGGGAAACCTAAAGAGACCCATAACCAGTAAGGAGATTGAAGAAGTCATCAAAAATCCCCCAGGAAACAAGAGCCCAGTGCCAGATGGCTTCCCAGGAGAGATCTACCAAACATTTAAAGAAGATTTTAATACCTCTTCTTCTGAAAGTTTTCCAAAAAATACAACTAGAAGGAAAACTTCCAAATCCTTTGAATGAGGCCAACATTACCTTGATACCAAAACCAGACAAGGAACCCACCCAAAGGGAGAATTACAGACCACTATCCCTGATGAATATGGTTGCAAAAATTCTCACCAACACGCTGACCAATAGAATCCAACAGCCCATTAAAAGGATGATTCACCACGACCAAATCGAGTTTATGCTTGGGCTGCAATGGTGGTTCGACAACCACAAATCAATCAATGGAATCCACTACCTTAATAAAAGAAAGAACAAGAACCATAGGATCCTCTCAATAGATGCACAAAAAGCATCTGACAAATTAATGCATACCTTCTTGACCAAAACTCTTCACCGTGGAGGGATAGAGGGTACATACTTCCATATCATAAATGCCATCTATGGGGAACCCACAGAGAATATCATTCCCAATGGGAAAAAACTGAGAGCTTTCCCCTTTTGGTCAGGAGCATGACAGGGATGCCCATTCGCATCACTATTGTTCAACATACTAGAATTCCTAGCCTCAGCCATCAGACAACAAAAGAAATGAAAGGTGTCCGAATTGGCAAAGAAGAAGTCAGACTCTCACCCTTTGTAGACAATAGGATACTTTCTGTGGACAACCCGAAAGACTCCACCCCAAAATTGCTAGAACTCATCCAGGAATTCCATAAAGTGGCAAGATATAAAATCAATGCACAGAAATCAGTTGTATTTGTCTACAGCAACAATGCGACAGAAGAAAGAGAAATTAAGGAGTCCATCCCAAGCATAATTGTACCCCAAACCATAAGATACTTAGGAATCCATCTAATCAAAGAGGCAAACTGTCTGTATTCAGAAAACTATACCATAGTCATGAAAGAAATGGAGGAAGACACAAAGAAATGGAAAATAGTTCCATGTACATGGATTGGAAGAACAAATATTGTGAAAATGTCTATGCTACCCAGAACAATCCACAGATTCAAAGCACTCCCTATCAGAATACCATCCACATTTTTCACAGAACAGGAATAAATAATCCCCAAATTTGTATGGAAGCAGAAAAGACCCTGAATAACCAAAGGGATGTTGAAAAAGAAAACCAAAGCTGATAGCAACCCAATTGCAGACTTCAAGTTTCTTCAAGCAAGGAAGGGGAAGGAAGGAAGGAAGGAAGGAAGGAAGGAAGGAAGGAAGGAAGGAAGGAAAGAAAGAAAGAAAGAAAGAAAGAAAGAAAGAAATAAAGAAAGAAAGAAAGAAAGAAAAAGAAAGATTGGTCAGAAACTAACCCACACATGTATGGTTTTAACTTATATGACACAGCAGCAGAAAATATACCATGGGAAAAGGACTGTCTCTTCAGTGAACAGTACTGGGAAAGCGGGACACTAAATGCAGAAGGATTGACTGGACCACTTTCTTACACTGCACCTACAAATTGTGAGTGGATGAATGACTTGAACATAAGAATTGAATCCATAAACCTCCAAGAAGAAAACACAGGTAGTAAGTTTCTCGATATTGGTTTTAGGGAAGAGTCTTTTACACCAGACACCAAAAGCAAAGCTACCAAAGGCAAAAATAAACAAATGGAAAGACATCAAAGTGAAATTTCTGCATGACAAAAGAAACCATCAAACCCTTAAAAGCCAACCTCCGCAATGAGAAAAAATATCTGCACGTCGTATGTGTGGGAAGAGGCTAATATCCAAAATACACAAAACACTCCTTCAAATTCAAACAAAAAATAAAAAATACAAACTCGGAAGAAAATGTGAATAGATACTTTCCAAAGATGGCATACAGGTGGCCAACAGACACAGAAAAAGTTGTTCAACATCACTAACAGTCGTCAGGGAAACAGAAGTCCAAACCACCATCAGGTATCACCTCACAATAGCTGGAATGACAATCGTCCCAGAGACAGACCCTAGGTGAGGTCAAGGGTGTGTACACAAGGGAACCCTGTGCACTGTTGGTGGGAATAAAAATTGGTGCAGCCACTGTGACAAATGCTATGGAGGTTCCAGAAAAAATGAATACAACTACCACATGACCCAGTCAGTGCTCTACTGAGTATTTCTTTGGAGAACACAAAAACACTCCCTCCAAAAGAGAGATGCACTCCCATGTTTATGGCAGCATTATTCATAATAATCAGACATGGAAACATCGACCTTGGGAGCATTATGCTAAGTCACTCAGACACAGAAAGACAAACACCAGAGGCTCTCATGGACATTCCAAATGGAAAAAAGTACTGAATGCATAGATAATGAGAACAGATGGGTGGTTTCCAGATTCAGGGATAGTGGGGGAAATGGGTGTCCAAGCTTCAAACCCTCACTCACTGGGCACGGAGCACCACGTCAGCATGAATCACTGCTCCTTCAAATCTCTTGTCTCCCATTCCTTCAAATCAGACAACAAGCTCCAGTCACCACTCTATTTTTCCCTCAGAGAAGTAAGGAAAAGGGTAGAATAGAACAGTACATGTCCACAGCACACTTCTATCCAAATAGAGTTCCTTGTTCTTTCTCAATGGGCAGCCCTACATTTCCCATATTAGTGAGAGACACCACAAGTTCAGTCCTCATATATATATAGTTGACCTTGTGTTTTTCCTTTTGGTATTTGGATCTTGATTGGTTTCTTAAAATAACAAGAATAAGAATGACATGGTCACATAAAGATCTGTGTCTCCATAACCAGACAACATGGCTCTGGTTCAGATAAGGATGAAGACACAACCTCTTCCCAGGAAGCAAAGCCCACACCCTCAGGGATCCTGACACACCTCATGGGTGATGGGTTCCTTTGCTCTGTGGAGTTGTCCAAGTGCAAAAATGCAGGCACCCTCCAGGATTCATTCTGTTTTCTTCATAAATTCTCCAGTTCAAGTCACAAGGGACTCATGGGGTCAGGTTTCAAAGCCCAGAATGGGCCACCAGGTGAGCAGCCACACACACACAGACACACACACACACACACACACACACACACACACACACACACACACCGCCTCCCTCCCCTACCAGGGAAGGCTAACAGGGGCATGTGTTCCATTGGGAGCACAATGAGCCACACCCCAGGCTCCTAAACAACCTACACTTCTCCTCTATTTCTCCCCCTCACAAAGGGCACTGTGTCCTGTTACAGCTCTGAGGCTATGTCTTACTTTAAAAAATAGCTTCTTTTTAAAAAGATTTTATTTATTTATTTGACAGAGGGAGACACATCAAGGGAGAGAACACAAGCAGGAGGAGTGGGAGAGGGGGAAGCAGGCTTCCCAGCAAGCAAGGAGCCCAATGTGTGCCTCAATCCCAGCACCCTGGAATCATGACCTGAGCCAAAAGCAGATGCTGAACGACTGAGCCACCCAGGCACTCCTCAAAAATAATTTCGAATATCAGAAAGTGGTTCATGGAAGAGAAAAACATGAACCCCCACAAAGGATTCTTTGACTATTTCAGAACATTGTTTTCCCATTGTTTAATGAAAACAGGAAAGAAAAACACACAGACTTCTCCTTCCACTAGCAGGTCTGATTCACTTCAGTGATTGAAAGAAGAGCGGGAAATAAAAGAGGAACCGATGATGTTCTGATGACCATCGTTCCAACCACTGAACTTTCGAGTCTTCACCCACATGCAAAGAAAGAAGCACAAACCAGTGTCTCAGCCTGGCAATGTGGAGAAGTCTGAAGTGGAGTGACAGGGACAGATGATGAGGTTGTGTTTGTTGGGTGAGGTTGGTGGCACAGAAGGTGCCCTGCCAGCTCCCCACCTGTGCCCCACATGTCCTCAGCCAGGAACATGCTCACAGCCCTGACCTGTCACAACAGTCACACGGGAAACACACAGCCACCCCTGGAGACAGCCCTGCCCACAACCTCTTGCAGAATGCACTCATCTCTCCTCCAGGACCCCTGTCAGCTCTAGGCAGACCTGGAGCTCCCACCTGCCGCAAAGCTCTGGGATGCCCCCTCCTTCTTCCAAAATTATACTGGCCCAAGTCTTTCATGAGAAAGGAAGAAGGCTACCTCCTGAATGGTTAACTCCTTTCCTCTTCTGTTTTATTTCTCTCCACTTACCTTTCTCCCTGGGCAAACTGTAAGGAACATAGGAATGGAACATGTACCTGCTCTGAGATCTGAGTCTTTCATGGCAGCTTTCTGAGGACTCCTTATGCAGTAAGAAACTAGTGTATCCTACCACAGTGTGTTCGAAAATGATCATCTACAGAATAGGAGATTGAAAAACCACTCCTTTTTACCTCATGAAGCAGAACATGGTTTTCTTCTTTTCTTCATTGACTTCAATTCCAATTCATTTCCATGCAGTGGTAATTCCTTTGCTTCAGGTGTAGGATTTAGTGATTCCTCACCTGTATACATCAACCAGAGCTCATCACAACAAGTGCCCTCCCTAATAGCCATCACCCATTTAACCCTTCTTCCCACACATCCTTCCTCCAGCAACCCTTGGTTTGTGCTCTGAGGTTGAGTCTGTTTCTTTTGCCTATCTTTCTCCCCTCACTATGTTCATCTATTTTCTTTCTGAAATGCCATAGGAGTGAAGTCATAGGGTATTGGTCTTTCCTTATTGATTTTGCTTAGCTTAATCCACTCTAGATCCATCCACATCCTTGCAGATGGTAAGATTTCATTCTTTTTGAAGCTGGCTCCTATTCCACTGTGTGTGTGTGTGTGTGTGTATGTAATATTCATATATGTAATATATGAATATAAATAATATATTTATATATTATATATTTATATATTTTAATATAATATTCATATATAAATATGTTACATATATGAATATTATACTAAAATATATAAATATATATAAAATATATAAATATATAAATATATAAATAAATTTATATATATATAATATATAAATATATTAAAATATATAAATATAAATGTATATAAATATATATAAAATATATAAATATATATAAAAATATATATTAAATATATAAATATATATAAAATATATAAATATATTACATATATGAATATTATAATAAAATATATAAATATATTAAAATATATAAAATATATTAAAATATATAAATATATATAAAATATATAAATATATATAAAAAAGAAGATGTGGGAGATTATATATATGTAATATTCATATATTATTTGTATATGAATAATTACATTACATATATTCATATGTAATTATTCATATATTACATATATATATAATCTCCCACATCTTCTTTTTTAAATTTTTTAATTTTTTAAATGAACATATAATGTATTATTAGCTCCAGGGGCACAGGTCTGTGAATCACCAGGTTTACACACTTCACAGCACTCACCATAGCACATACCCTCCCCAATGTCGATAACCCCACCACCCTCTCTGTACCCCCCTCCCCCTTCCCCGGCCACCCTCAGTTTGTTTTGTGACATTAAGAGTCTCTTATGGTTTGTCTCTCTCCTGATCCCATCTTGTTTCATTTATTCTTTTCCTACCCTTCAAACCTCCCACGTTGCATCTCCACTTCCTCATATCAGTCTCCCACATCTTCTTTCTCCGTTCATCAGTGAATGGACATTGGGACTCTCTCCATAGTTTCACTATTGTTGATAATGTTGCTATAAACATCACGGTGCTTGTGCCCCATTGAATGTGCATTTTTGTGTCCTTTGGGTAAATACCTAGGAGTACAACTGCTGAATCCTCAGTTGTCCAGTTTTTAGCTTTTGGAGGAAGTACCATACTCTTTTCCAGAGTGGCTACATCAGCTCGCATGCCCACCAACTGCAGGAGGGTTCCACTTTAAGCAGAACATTACCTGCCAGCAATTTCCTAAGGAGGAAACAGAAAAACTGTGGGATAACCTGACTCACCCAGCATCAGGCAAGCAGCTTCAGAAATTCACCCCAGGTTCCTGACACCAAGCCCCTTGAAGCCACCTCTATCCACAAGAATTCCCAAAGACTCTCTTTCTGACTTCACCACCAATGAAATTACAGAGAAAATACGGCATGTCCAACTATCTAGATGATCCCTTTAGTGAAACTAGAAAGTCAAGCTTCACTTTTAAAATCATCAAAGGCTCCTTGGAATCATTTTGGATTTTCCCTCTGCCCTCATTGCAATTCTTTGGATGAAAAGACAATCAGTTAGGAAACTTCACCATTGACAAAGGACAAGACATCATCCGAGTCTCTATCTGACCACAAACAGCCATTCTATGTGCTGGCCATTCCACCACAGCCTAAGCCCAGTGGAATAAACACCGTTAGATTAAGGAACACATTCTATGTTAAAAACATACACTGAGTAAATCATATCTTTCCTTTCTAATCCGAGGGATTGCCTAGGAAAAAGATGTTCCAAATACCTTTGTAAACCAGAAGTGAACAGAGAAAATGGGATGCCCTGCCATGTGCTCCCTGCAGGGAAACTCTGGAACTTTGGCACCCACTCTAGATCGCTGACAGCTGCTTCAGTGTGACTTTCTGGCTCCACTGGAGACAAGAGAAAAGCCCAGGAGGTTTGGGATGAAAGAGAAGTTTTACCTCCCATCCTGACATGGATGTGACCTTGCACCCAGTGCACCTGCTGCTTTCTCTGAACACTAACCTCCTGTGACGAGCTGCATGACTGACTCAGACGCTGATTTCAAAACTTCAGTTCTCGTGAACCCAGAGTGAAGAAGGGTTGTCAGGTGGGGATAAACGGGCACCTCCAACCTAATGCCTGCACACCTGCTCCGATTCCTGGGAGAAGTGGAGACACATGCTTGTTTTTAATGTGGTAATTAGCTTCATTCTAAAGTCAACCAATGCCATTGTCCTTTCTGGAGAACTGAAGTTACTCTTCCAGAAAAACGCTCAACTTATTAGCTCTAAATGCAAAATGAGTCGGGTTTGGTTTCCCCCCAGCTCCAGACCCTACTGGGAAGCCCCTCCTGCACCATCCTTACAGCCCATTACTACCAAACCTGGGGAAACGGCACAATGCTGAGTGGGTGGAGGGCTCCAGAGGTTGTGACCGCCACTCATGAGCCTGGGGAAACAGAGAATACACAGCTCACCACTCCCTCCTATATAAACAACCTGCAGTGCCTCACCTTTCAGGGTCTCTCACGCTAGCACCTCACCACTGCCCTCAGTGCGGACAGGCTGGACTGATTCCTCTTCTAGCGTCTTTCGCACTGCAGCTCACCACTGCCTCCAGTGGTGGCAAGCAGCATTGCCATGCTTTCCAGTGACACTTGAACCACAGCTCACCACTCCCTCCAAAGGCATGAACCTGTACTGCAGGGCCTTCCAGCGTCTCGCAGTGCAGCTCACAACTGCCTCCACTGGTCTTAAGCCTCACTGGCATGTCTTCTACTGTCCCTCAGACAGCAATTCAGCACCACCTCCAGTGGAGGGAATCTGTACTGCCTTGCTTTCCCATGCCTTGCACTGTGTCTGTTCACTGCATCAGACATTGTTGGAAAGCTTCAGTGGCATGTCTTCTTGCAGCCAGGAAGAAGGAGACATGTCATGTCAAGGAGACATGACACTGCAGCTTGCCTCCACTGGAGGCAGTGGTGAGATCTAATGTGAGATTCTGGAAAACTGCACTGCCCTATCACACCACTGGATGCAGTGGTGAGATGCAGTGTGAGACGCTGGAAGGAGGGCCGTGTCAGTTCCTGCCACTGGAGGCAGAGGTCGGCTGCAGTGTGAGTAGGAACCTTGAGAGAAGTCATTTCAAATATCATGTGATCTCGGAGACATCACATCACCTCAGTCCAAATCCTGTGAGATCTAGTTCAAATCTCATGAAAACTTATTCCAAAGCTCAAGAGTTCTCGGTCCAAACCGATTTGAGCAGGAAGCTCATGAGAATTGCCTGGAAACCCCCAGTGAACTCGCTTCTGGTGGTGGGGGAACTCAGAGAGCCATGTAGGACTGGCCCGTGGACCCAGGTGGTCACAACACAAACCTAGTGAGAAAGCACTCCAAACGCCATGCATGCACGTGGCCCAAATCACGACAGACTGCAGGCCAATTCTCACTACTTTTCTGCCCAAATCAATACCAATTTGGGCAGAAAGTTCATGAGAATTGGCTAGGAAACCCCGGAGCAATCACTTCTGGCAGCAGGGGCCCTCAGAGGAGCTGCATGGACCTGTCACATGATCTCGCAGGCTCATGGTCAGAACTACACAAAAATGCACTCCAAATGTCAGGTGCATGCATGGCCTGAATTGCCTCAGAATGCTGGCCACCCCAGCACCTTGCTTAGCCTCCTGGGCTTCACACCTCAGCAGCGGCAGATTGGGCCTCCATGCCCCTAGTCCCTAATCCTAACCCTAGGTTGGGTATTTAGGCTTCCATCCCCAGAGACCTAGCCCTCAGGCCTTCCAGACTGGGGATGCCTGAGCCACACCCAGGACTCCGCCTGCCACCCCGGAGGAAACTATGCTGTTTGGAGCTGCGCAGAACCCTCAGAGTGGGAGAAACCTGCACATTCCCCCTGAGGATACCCCCACCTTCCATGCCTCCCCAGGCCACAAACCCAGAGCCAGAAGCTCAGCCTGACCCCACCCTCAACTCTGCCCCTGGGGAGCTTGCCTCAGTGGGGGCCCTCAGGAGAGCCACGTGGGCCCACCCATAGTCCTGGACAGTCACAACACAATCCTAGTGAGAAAGCACTCTAAACACTGGGCATGTGTGTGGCCCTAGTCGCTGCACAATGTGAGCCAACTCTCATGAGCTTTCTGCCCAAAGCAATAGGTTAGGGCCTAGGATCCCCATAAAACTGTAAAAGCCCAACACCAGGGGAAAACGATATAATAAACTCCTGGTATTGCCCTAAAACCTGTATATTTCATAGGTACAACTTTTTTAAAATTCATTCTCATGATTCTTATTCTATTACAACTAGGGGTTTAATACAACATATACTTTAATAACTTTTTTTTAAAGATTTTATTTATTTGACAGAGAGAGATCACAAGTAGAGAGGCAGGCAGAGAGAGAGGGGGAAGCAGGCTCCCTGCTGAGCAGAGAGAACCCAATGCAGGGCTCGATCCCAGGACCCTGAGACCATGACCTGAGCTGAAGGCAGAGGCTTTAACCCACTGAGCTACCCAGGTGCCCCTATACTTTAATAACTTTTTAACTTGACCCTTTTTCATACATATACCTGTTTCTTTTTCTTGTTCCTTTCTTTTTTAAAATATACATATAGATATAAGTTTTAAGGTAATCTTTTTTCCCTGTTCAATACTACTCCTATATATAAACCAGTTTTAATTTCCCTGTATCTCTGGAAAGTTGGGTCTTTCAACAAAGATAACAAGATACATCCAGGAAGAACTGAAATAACCTTCCTTGCCCACATTGAGGATTTATAACCATCCTCCCATCTTATTCTTCTGTCAGTGTTTCTGTGTATTTGTTTTGTTCTAGTATTATATAAATCTTATTCTTGGGATTCATTATGGCTGGGCTCTTATTTTTTTGTCATTTACTTTTGTTGGTCTTTTTGTTTCTTCATTTTTGTTTATATACCTTATAAATCTTACTTTTGGGGCTCATTTTGGCTGGGTTTTCTCTTTTTTTCTCTTTCTGTCTCCATTTTTTTCTTTCTTTTTCGGGGTGACTTCTGATTGTTCTGAAATTTTTTAGGACACACCTTGCCTGGATTGTGGTTAATATATTCAGCTATACGTCCTCTCAACCACCTCTCACCAAAGTGACTAGGAGGAGGAACACCCAACAGAGGAAAAATTCAGAGACTGTGCCTCCTCCCATAGAACTATTGGATATGGACATAAATTGTATGACAGAAAGGAAATTCAGGGTAACAATTATCCAGGCAATGGCTATGTTGGAGAAAACCATTAGTGACAACATTACAGTCTCTAAGGGCAGAAATGAGGGCCAGTCTGGCTGAAGCTAAAAATGCTATCAATGAGATCAAATCTAATCTAAATACTCTAACAGTAAGGGTAAATGAGGCAGAAGATAGAATTAGTGATCTAGAAGATAAAGTGATAGAAAAGAAGGGTCAGGAGGAGGCCTAGAACAAACAGCTTAGAAGCCATGAAAACAGAATTAGGGAAATAAATGATGTTGTGAACCATTCCAACATCAGAATTATTGGGATCCTTGAGGGGGTGGAGAAAGAGAGAAGACTAGAAGATACAGTTGAACAAATCCTGAATGAAAATTTCCCTAATCTGGGGAATGGAAGAAGTGTTCATGTCCTAGAGGCACAAAGGACACTCCCCAAGACCAACGAATCTAGAAAGACCTCAAGGCACTTAACTGTGAAATTCATGAATCATAATCTTAGAAAAGAGGTTCTAAGAGCAACTAGGGGGAATAGATTCCTTACATAGAGAGGAAGGTCCATCAGAATAACGTCAGACATGTCCACAGAAACCTGGCAAGCCAGAAAGGGCTGACAAGACATATTCAGGGCACTAGATGAGAAGAATATGCAGCCAAGGATACTTTATCCAGCAAGGTTGGTATTCAAAATGGATGGAGAGATAAAGCTTCCAAGACCAGTAAGGTTTAAAAGAGTATGTGACCACCAACCAGCACTACAAGAAATATTAAGGGGGGGGGGGTTATAAAAGAAGAAAAGAACCCAAGAGTGACATAGAACAGAAATTTACAGAGACAATCTATAGAAACAAGGACCTCACAGGCAAAATGATGTAAAAAACAAAAACAAAAACAAAAACTTATCTTTCAATAATCACTCTCAAGGCGAATGGCCTAAATGCTCCCATAAAATGGCACAGGGTTGCAGACCAGATAAAACGACAGGACCCGTCCATATGCTGCCTACAAGAGACACATTTGGAACCCAAAGATATATCCAGGCTGAAAGTGTAGGGATGGGGAACCATCTTTCATGCCAACGAGGCTCAAAAGAAAGTTGGGGTAGCAATTCTCATATCAGATAAATTAGAATTTAAGCTAAAGATTCTAGTCAGAGATACAGAAGAACACTGCATCATTCTTAAAGGTTCTATCCACCAAGAAGATCTAACAATTGTAAATATTTATGTCCCCAATACAGGAGCAGCCAACTACATAAGCCAGTTGTTAATCAAAATAAAGAGTCACATTGATACTAATACATTAATGGTAGGGGATCTTAACAAGCCACTCTCAGTAACAGATCATCCAAACAGAAAACCAATAAAGAAACAAGAGCTTTGAATGGCACATTGGACCAAATGGACCTCATATATATATACAGAACATTCCATCCTAAAACAACAGAACACTCATTCTTCTGGAGAGCACATGGAACTTTCTCCAGAATTGCTAATTAAAACAGTGGAGGAATTATTTGGGAGGAACTGGTCTTATTCAATATCTTTTTACTCTGACAACCAAAAAAAAAAAAAAACCCAAAAACCAAAAACCAAAACCAAAAAAACCCCCTAGACCTCAGTACATCTATCAATTTATCTTTACATGTTTTTTTAAGTAACTTAGCAATATCTGACAACTATAGAGCCAGAAATCCAGTATACATAGGATATTCATTTTAAAACTGCATACACTACTGGTAGAAGTACAAAGTGGTATGATTACTTTGCATAAGGCTAGTATTTTATTATAAAATAAAACAGGCTTACCATACAACCCAGAAGTCCCAATCCTATACATTTACCCAAGAGAAATGAATATATATGCCCATATAAAGATCTATATGAATGTGTTTAGTAGTATTATCCCTAGTAATAAAACTGGAAACAACTACAATGTCCATCAAATGTATCAATGTATTTAGACCACACATAAGATGCATACTGCTTAGACATGGAAAGGAATAAACTGTTGATATGTATAACGTGGGTGGATCTCAACACATAATGTCCAGTGAAAAAAGTGAAACACAAACTAGTACAGACAGTCACACCTTCAAGATGTTGTGGGTTTGCTCCCAGACCACCACAATCCAGTGAATATTGCAATGAAGGAAGTCAAATGAACTTTTTTGGTTTCCCACCCTGTATAAAAGTTCTCTTTACACTAAACTGTAGTCTATGAAGTGTGGAATAGCAATATGTCTAAAATAACAATGTACATACCCTGACTTAAAAATACTTTATTGTAAATACAGATGTAGTGAAAAGAAGGGCCATCTGTACCCCAATGTTTATAGCAGCAATGGCCACGGTCACCAAACTGTGGAAAGAACCAAGATGCCCTTCAACGGATGAATAGATAAGGAAGATGTGGTCCATATACACTATGGAGTATTATGCCTCCATCAGAAAGGATTAATACCCAACTTTTGTAGCAACATGGACAGGACTGGAAGAGATTATGCTGAGTGAAATAAGTCAAGCAGAGAGAGTCAATTATCATACGGTTTCACTTATTTGTGGAGCATAACAAATAGCATGGAGGACAAGGGGAGTTAGAGAGGAGAAGGGAATTGGTGGAAATTGGAAGGGGAGGTGAACCATGAGAGACTATGGACTCTGAAAAACAATCTGAGGGTTTTGAAGGGGCGGGGGATGGGAGGTTGGGGGAACCAGGTGGTGGGTATTAGAGAGGGCACAGATTGCATGGAGCACTGGGTGTGGTGCAAAAACAATGAATACTGTTATGCTGAAAATTAAAAAAAAATAATAATAAAAAAAATGCTAACCGCCATCTGAGCTTTCAGTGAGTCATAATCCTTTTGCTGGTGGCAGGTCTTGCCTTGATGTTGACGGCTGCTAACTGACAAGAGTGGTGGCCACTGGAGGTGGGGATTGTTGTGTCAATTTCTGAAACTAAGAAACACTGAAGGTTGCCACCTCTAATGACTCTTCCTTACATCTGAATACTTTCAGGTCATTATATGGTTATTAATTGGCCTAGTTTCAATACTGTCAGGTCTCAGAAAGTAGGAGGCCCAAGAAGAGGTAGAGATAGGGAACAGGCAGAACACTCAAAGTATTTGTCAAGTACGTTGACTGTCTTACAGGGGTGCAATTTGTGGCATCCCAAAACAAATACAATGGGAACATCAAAGATCGTTGGCCACAGATCACCATAACAAATATAATCATAATAGTCAAGTTTGAAATATTGTGGAAATGACCAAAATGTGACACAGAGCCAGGACGTGAGCAAATGCTGTGGAAAAATGGTGCCAGTGGACTTGTTTAACTCAGGGTTGACACCAACCTTCAATTTGTAAAAGCACAATATTTATGAACTACAATAAACCAAAGTGCAATAAAATGTATGTCCACACATACTACCCACGATTCCATTTTATATGACAGTGTAGCACTAGCAGAACTGTGGGGACAGAAATCAGATCAGTGGTTTCCAGGGTCTGGAGATGGGGTAGGGGATTGACTGCAGAGGAGCAAATGAACTTTTAGAGGTGATCACCAAACCAGCACCACAAGAAATATTGAAAGGGTCCTCTAACCAAACAGAGAGCCCACAAGTAACATAAACCAGAAAGGAACAGAGACAATATACAGTAACAGTCACCTTACAGACAAAACAATGGCACTAAATTCATATCTTTCAATAGCTACCCTAAATGTAAATGGGCTAAATGCCCCAATCAAAAGACACAGAGTATCAGATTGGATAAAAAAGCAAGACCCTTCAATATGCTGTCTGCAAGAGGCTCATTTTAGATCCAAAGACACCTCCAGATTTAAAGTGAGGGGGTGGAGAACTATTTATCATGCCAATGAACATCAAAAGAAAGCTGGGGTGGCAATCCTTGTATCAAATTAGATTTTAAACCAAAGACTGTATAAGGGATGAGGAAAGATACTATATAATAATTAAAGGGTCTATCCATCAAGAAGATCAAGTAATTGTAAACATTTATGCCCCTAACATGGCAGCAGCAAATTATATAAGCCAATTAATAACAAAATCAAAAAAACACATTGACAATAATGGTAGGGAACTTTAAGACTCCCCTCACTGCAATGGACAGATCACCTAAGTAAAGATCAACATGGAAATAAGGGTTTTCAATGACACACTGGACCAGATGGACTTCACAGATATATTCAGAACATTCCATCCCAAAGCAAAAGAATACACATTCTTCTCTAGGGCACATGGAACATTCTCCAGAATAGATCACATCTTGGGTCACAAATCAGTTCTCAACTGGTACCAAAATTGGGATCAGTCCTGGCATATTTTCGGACCATAATGCTTCAAAACTGAAACTCAATCACAAGAGGAAAGTTGGAAAGAACTCAAATACATGGAGGCTAAAGAGAATCCCACACCAAAAAAAAAAAAAAAAATGAATGGGTGAACCAGGAAATTAAAGAAGAATTTTAAAAATTCATGGAAACAAATGAAAATGAAAACACAACTGTTCAAAATCTTTGGGATGCAGCAAAGGCGGTCCTAAGAGGAAAGTACATAGCACTACAAGCCTTTCTCAAGAAACAAGAAAGGTCTCAAATACATAACCTAACCCTACACCTAAAGAAGCTGGAGAAAGAACAGCAAATAAAGCCTAAATCCAGCAGGAGAAGAGAAATAATAAAGATTCGAGCAGAAAGCAATGAAATAGAAACCAAAAAAACAGTAGAACAGATCATCAAAACTAGGAGCTGGTTCTTTGAAAGAATTATTAAGACTGATAAGCCCCTGGTCAGACTTATCAAAAAAGAAAAGAGAAAGGACCCAAATAAGTAAAATCATGAATGAAAGATGAGAGATCACAACCAACACCAAAAAAATACAATTATAAGAACATATTATGAGCAACTAGACAATCTGCAAGAAATAAATGCATTCCTAGAGATGTACAAACTACCAAAACTGAAGCTGGAAGAAATAGAAAACCTGAACAGACCCATAACCAGTAAGGAGATTGAAGCAGTCATCAAAAATCTCCCAACAACAAGAGCTCAGGGCCAGCTGTCTTCCCAGGGGAATTCTACCAAACATTTAAAGAATAATTAATACCTATTCTCCTGAAACTGTTCCAAAAAATAGAAATGGAAGGAAAACTTCCAAACTCTTTTTATGAGGCCAGCATTACCTTGATCCCAAAACCAAAAACCCCATCAAAAAGGAGAATTACAGACCAATATCCTTGATGAACACGGATGCAAAAATTCTCACCAAAATACTAGCCAATAGGATCCAACAGTACATTAAAAAGATTATTCACCACGATAAAGTGGAATTTATTCCTGGGCTGCAGGGTTGGTTCAACATCCACAAATCAATCAATGTGATACACAACATAAATAAAAGAAAGGACAAGAAACATGATCCTATCAATAGATGCAGAAAAAACATTTGACAAAGTACAGCATCCTTTCTTGATCAAAACTCTTCAAAGTGTAGGGACAGAAGGTACATAACTCAATATCATAAAAGCCATCTATGAAAAACCCACAGCGAATATCATCCTCAATGGGAAAAAACTGAGTGCTTTTCCCCTAAGGTCAGGAACACGGCAGGTCCACTGTCACCACTGCTATTCAACATAGTACTAGAAGTCCTAGCCTCAGCAATCAGACAACATAAAGAAATAAGAGGCATCCAGTTTGGTAAAGAAGAAGTCAAACTCTCACTCTTTGCAAATGATATGATACTTTAGGTGGAAAACCCAAAAGACTCCACTCCAAAACTGCTAGAACTCATACAGGAATTCAGCAAAGGGGCAGGATATGAAATCAATGCACAGAAATCAGTTTCATTTCTATACATCAAAAATGATACAGAAGAAAGAGAAATTAAGGAGTCAATCCCATTTACAATTGTACCCCAAACCATAAGATATTCTAGGAATAAATCTAACCCATAAGGCAAAGGATCTGTATGCAAAAAAACTTAGTATGCTCATGAAAGAAATTGAGGAAGACACAAATAATGGAAGACCCTTCCAAGCTCATGGATTAGAAGAACAAATACTGTTAAAATGGCCATGCTACCTAGAGCAATCTACACATTCAAAGCAATCCCTATCAAAATACCACCAACTTTTTTCACAGGACTGGAACAAATAATCCTAAAATTTGTATGGAACCAGAAAAGACCCTGAATAGCCAGAGGAATGTTGAAAAAGAAAACCAAATTGGTGGCATCACAAGTCCAGACTTCAAGCTCTATTACAAAGCTGTAATCAAAAAGACAGTATTGTACTGCACAAAAACAGACATATAGACCAATGAAACATAATAGAGAACTGAGAAACCGACCTTCAACTCTATGGTCAATAACCTTTGACAAAGCAAGAAAGAATATCCAGTAGAAAAAAGGAAAGTCTCTTCAACAAATGATGTTGGGAAAATTGGACATGCAGAAGAATGAAACTGGACCATTTCCTTATACTATACACAAAAATAGCCTCAAATGGATGAAAGACCTAAATGTGAGACAGAAATCCATCAAAATTCTAGAGGAGAATACAGGCAGCAACCTCTTTAACCTCTGTCACAACAACTTCTTCCTAGACACATTGCCAAAGGCAAGGGAAGCAAAGGCAAAAATGAATTACTGGGACTTCATGAAGATAGAAAGCTTTTGCACAGCAAAGGAAACAGTCAACAAAACCAAAAGACAACTAACAGAATGGGGGAAGATATTTGCAAATGATGTATCAAATAAAAGGCTAGTATCCAAAATCCATAAAGAACTTATCAAACTCACCACCCAAAGAACAAATAATCCAATCAAGAAATGGGCAGAGGGCGTGAACAGACATTTCTCCAACGAAGACATCAAAATGGCCAACAGACAGATGAAAAAGTGTTCATCATCACTCAGCACCAGGGAAATACAAGTCAAAACCTCAATGAGATACCATCTTACACCAGTCAGAATGGCAAAAATTAACAAGTCAGTAAACAATCGGTGTTGGTAAGGATGCAGAGAAAGAGGAAACTTCCTACACTGTTGGTGCGAATGCAAGCTGATACAGCCACTCTGGAAAATAACATGGAGGTTCCTCAAAAAGTTGAAAATAGAGCTACCCTATGACCCAGCAATTGCATTACTGGGTGTTTACTCCAAAGAAACAAATGTAGTGATCCGAAGGGGCACGTGCACCTGAATGTTTATAGCAGCAATGTCCACAATAGACAAGCTATGGAAAGAGCCTAGATGTCCATCGACAGATGAATGGATAAAGAAGATGTGGTATATATACACAATGGAATATTATGCAGCCATCAAAAAATGAAATCTTGTCATTTGCAATGACATGGATGGAACTAGAGTGTATTATGCTAAGCAAAATAAGTCAATCAGAGAAGGACAATTATATGATCTCACTGATAAGAGGAATTTGAGAAACAGTGTCTTGTTTCACAGGGGAAGGGAGGGAAAAAGTGAAACAAGATGAAACCAGAGAGGAAGACAAACCGTAAGAGACTCTTAATCTCAGGAAACAAACTGAGGGTTGCTAGGGAATGCCAGGGTAGGGATAGGGTGGCTGGGTGATGGACACTGGGGAGGGTATGTGCTATGGTGAGCGCTGTGAAGAGCGCTGTAAGACTGATGATTCACTGATGATAATTCACTGTACCCCTGAAACAAATAACACATTATATGTTAACAATAAATAAATAAATAAATAAACTATATATATATATATATTCTTTTTTTCCTTTTTTTTTTTACTGCATTAAATTTCATCTCTGTGGGGCTTCCTTAAGGCTTCCATGGCTGCTGGCTTGTCAAATATGGCTAGTTGGCCCTGCCTCTATTAACTGCAACTGTTTGTGTGAATTCTCTCCTCACTTGGAAAGAGCAAAATTTGTGTTCCTGTAGGTGATGGCACCAAAACTTTCCAAAAAAGTATTCCACACGTATTTGTTTAGTTTTTAATTATTGATTATTGGCTCATAAGCAGGCACCTTTTCTAACAAATTGACTACATTCTTGGTAACAAAACTGAACAAAATTACACTTGCCTTTTCCAGTTTTTATCCTGCGGCTGTTGAGGACCTTTCCCAAATTTGCATATCAATATATCAAAGGGAATTGGCTTTCTTTTTATAAGTCAGGCTTTTATTTCCAAGAATGTCACTGAAAAGTACCCCAATATTCATAGCAGCAATGGCCACAGTTGCCAAACTGTGGAAAGAACCAAGATGCCCTTCAACGGATGAATGGATAAAGAAGATGTGGTCCATCTATACAATGGAGTATTATGCCTCCATCAGAAAGGATGAATACCCAACTTTTGTATCAACATGGATGGGACTGCAAGAGATTATGCTGAGTGAAATAAGTCAAGCAGAGAGAGTCAATTATCATATGGTTTCACTTATTTGTGGAGCATAAGGAATAACATGGAGGACATGGGGAGATGGAGAAGAGAAGGGAGTTAGGGGAATTTGGAGGGGGAGACGAACCATGAGAGACTATGGACTCTGAGGAATTAACTCAGGGTTTTAGAGGGGAAGGGGGTGGGAGGTTGGGTGAGCCTGGTGGTGGGTATTGTGGAGAGCACATATTGCATGGAGCACTGGGTGTGGTGCATAAACAATGAATTCTGGAACACTGAAAAGAAATTTAAAAAATAAATAAAAATTTTTAAAAAAGAATGTCACTGAAAACTGGGTAATAAAATACTAAAAATTTTCAGCTCTCTGTATCTCTTTTTTGTGAGCCATAGTTCACGAAATACCATTTTGTTGTATAAACTAGTATTATATTTTGGTAGACGAGATATTTCCTGATGGCTAATTTTGCAAGACAGACTTGAGAAAACCTAGATAAGATTGTTGATCTATTATTTTTATTCTATTAGAAAGCATCCTGGGTAATTTCCATAGCATCAAAATGACCTGGGAGGAAAAAGAGCAATAACTACATATTTCCATTAATTGCAGTATAATAACAAATAAATATTAGTGAGGACAGTTCCATTAGATTTTCTTTTTTTTTTTTAAAGATTTTATTTATTTATTTGACAGAGATCACAAGTAGGCAAAGAGGCAGGCAGAGAGAGAGAGGAGGAAGCAGTCTCCCCACTGAGCAGAGAACCCAATGCAGGGCTCGATCCCAGGACTCCGGGATCACAACCTGAGCCAAAGGCAGAGGCTTTAACCCACTGAGCCACCCAGGCACCCCTAGATTTTCTTTCTTTTTTTTTTTTTTTTAGAAAATCAAATAGAAAGCAGCATTGCAATTTACTTAAGGACAAACTGTTTTTAGAACTGAATTTATAATTAGGCCAAAAGACTAATCACATAAAGTATTATACAGTTGTCTCGTAGCTATTCCACTGAGTGAAATTAATGAGTCAAATTTTATTCCCTGTTATCTTCTTCACAAACACCTCATAAAAACAAGAAGTGGCTCTAAGCCCCTTATTGTGTCCAAGGTTAGATTGAGACCTGTAAGCAAGCTTGGCAGCCTGATCATTTAATGTCACCTTCAAACCAGAATCCATAAATATTTCTTCAACATACAATGCAGGTGGGGTGAAACTGACTACCTATTCATAAAAATTGTATGCCCCTCCCAAAGAAGTGGCACTGGATATAATTCTGTGTTTTGACTTATTTGCAAATGTCTGTTAACTTGCAGTTTTTTCATCCCTTCCCTTATGAGTGATGAAATGAAGGAACGAAAAACTATACCTTACATCATCACAAGTAAAAGGGCATTGGTCTCACATTCATTCACTAGAGCTTCCATAATGAAATATCACCGGCTGCATGGCTTAAATAACAGAAATTTATTTGCTCATTGTTCTCATTGTTCTAGGATGCCAGGCAAATCGGATTAAGGCTCAGCCTGATGATCCCATTTTAACTTATTTACATCTTTAATGCCTTATTTCCAAAATCACATTCTGAGATACAGGGAGGCTTTTAACAGATGAATTTGGGGGAGATGTAGTTCAGCCCATGATAGCTGGCCATCCTAGAATGTTAAAATCAAACAGGGAAGGACTTTACTTCAACCCCTGGCAGGTTTTGATTACAAAATCTTAAAACATAACTATCTTCCATGGGATTTCACGTTTCACTTTGAGATTCCAAATCCTTTTCTATATAAGAAAATTTGCAGAAACAGAAGGAACAAAAACAGATCCATTTCCTAACTTACTTCTACTTGCTAAAGTAGGCTTAGTATCCTGAGAGGGGGGAAAAAAAACAGCAAAATAGTCCCTGTTTTTATCAAGTGCAAGTTCTCCCTTCAGCTTCCCTTTGTGACTGTTGAAACCAGGAAACTCTCAGAAGATACACTAAAGGATTTAAAATTTAGAACTTTTTTTTAAATCACTCATTCCTTGGAAGCCACATCATGTCAAATGTATGTTATGTTTTGAACCACAAATAATAGGATACTTTCCTATCAGAAGGGCAATTATTACCCAACATGAAGCCCAGTGGCCAGCAATTCCAGGTTGGTGAGTTCAGTACCAAAATGAAGATGGAACTGGGGAATTCTTGTCCGCACATGCTGCCCCCAGGCTTGGGGCCTGGAAGGGAAGACTTCATCCTCTTGAATCTCTTTTTATCAAGGAAGAAGGCTTTGCTCAGAAGGGTAGCAAATATGCTACCCCCAAATATGACTGCAGGAGTTCAGGATATGCCACCCCCAAATATACCACTTTGGTACCTTGATTGTCTTGAGCTGTCAGCACTTGAAAAATAGCAAGCACAGGGAGAGGCTTTCTCTGAACTCCCCCTTTTTGGCATAATGACACATGGTCCAAAAGGAACTCAGTTGTCCTAAATCTTCTCCTTGGGAGCTTCAACAACCAGGGAAGACTGATAAAATTGGACATCACACTCAGACAAACTTTGTCACAAATTATCATACCTCCCATCTATTCTTCAAAGTTCCTATTCATCTTTCCTAAAAACGATTTCCTCTCCCCCTAAGAGGCTTACATTCCTCCTCTTTCCCTATTAAAATGGTATTTAAGCCTGAATCCCAAGCCACCTCAGGGAGTTACTCATTTTTCCCTCCGTATCTTCCATGTGCCCTGGAGGTATATATGGTAATCAACGTCTGTTTGTTTTCCTCTGTTGTTGATTACAGAGGTCTCAGCCAAGAACTCAGAAGGGTGGAGGGAAATTATGTTTCCTCCCCTGTAGTCCAAACCTCCCCTAAGCCATCCCTGGTACAAAGAAGTGGAATTTATTCCATTGCTTTTCACACAAATACACAACAGAGATGGGCTCAAGTCTGAGAGCTGAGCTTTTTAACTAATGTTCTCACAAGGGCAACACCCACTTCAGCAGGATTTGAATTTATTTGCCTTTCACCAAAATTTTTGAGAGAACTTGAGTTTATCAGCATTGTTCTATTTTATTGCCTTGCTTCAATTATCTATTGCTACACTAAATGTTACCCCCAAACATTATTTAAAAATAATATTTATTTTGCTCACTGCTCTTGGGCTGAGTGGACTCAGCTAAGCAGTGCTCACCCGGTTCTCTGTGCAGGTGCAGATCATCCTGAAGTCTTCTTCACACATATCTAGCACCTGGGCCAAAGCCACTCAAACAGCTACAGGCTAGACGACCTGGGACTCCTTGGACATTTCTCCACTTTTCTCTCTAGGAGGCGTCCCCACATGATGACATCAGGTGCACATTTAACATGGCTATGGAGGCTCCATAAGTGAGTGTCCCAAGAGAAACTATCAGAAGCTGCCTGGCCTTTTCTAATTTAGCTCTGGAAGTCACACAGTATTGCTTCAGCCATATTTACTCATCACAGCAGCCCAAGACCACTCAGGTTCAAGGAGAGGGAATAGAGACTCTACCTCTTGAAAGGAAAAGTATCAAAGATTTGGTGGACATACTTTAAATGCCACCACACACTTAATGACTAGCTCTCTTGTCACCTACTCAGCTGGACCATCCTTAATTTACATCTGAGTCCACAGAACCTGCTTTTCATGGTCATGTACACCCCCGGCCCTCATCTCTCATCACTCTTCTTGTGGATAATTACCACTTTCACTTCACATACCTCCTTTCCCAGGATGGACTACTTAGAGAAGTACTTCTTAGCCCCATTACCAGTACTTCTTAACTCCATTATTTTGATAAAACTGAAATCAACCCAGCTAAGACAAAGATTTTCATAAACAGTGTTTTAAACCAGTAAATTTTAGGCCTTATTTCCTCTCATGATTTTTTGGTCTCCAAAGAAGAAACAAAATGCAGAGATAGCCAACTAGCAGTAGGGAAGGTTCTCCTACACCAGCTAGGCCCAAGACAACAGGCTGTCCAATGGACATAAGCAGGCAGGCCAGTACAAAATGTCTGCCAGTCTGTCCTCCTGCCCTTCTGAAGGTGGACTGCTTGTATTTTGCCCACCTAAGCAGAAAGGATGAACATCTGGAATCTTAGCTCTTTCTCCCTTGAAGTCCTCTCTGCTCAGTATTGGTCATGCTGACCAACCTTTCCTTGAGTAAAAATTCCAGTGAGAGCCTGAAGTAATGAGTATGCCTCAAACACAATTTCACCAAGAAAAATTAAATGAAATTTTTTCAGTGGCAGCTTAACCACTTTAGGAAGAAAAGGAACCTTGTATAATTTATGCATACTGGTAAGAGGAAAGGAAAGGAATTCAGGGACGCTCAGTCTAGGACAGTGAGTCCATTAAGTGGCACTAAATTACTCAAGATGCCAAATATCTTTGATTCTGCCTTAATTTCTATTAAATTTATCTTGTTTGTTCATTTGTTTTGTTTTGTTTTGTTTTGTTTTAAGCAGGAGACGCTGAGGGAGTGATAGGAAGCTATTTCTGTGAGTACATTTGAGAATGCAAACCACAAGATTTACAACAGGCTCTGTCTGGATAAAATAGAATTGAGCATATATACGTACCAGTTATCATAAAATATAAGTAAATTTTACACTTATTTTGTATTTTGTCATCACAAAATTGAGTTTCTTTGTAACTCTGTGACTAAGATAAGGAAAAAGTTTCCCTATAATCTTCAAAAATTTATCTTACTAGTTTTTTAGGACTTCTATTTGTAACCTTTATGTTATAAATATTTGTTTTTAAAAACTGCACTTATTGGGGTGCCTGGATGGCTCAGTGGGTTAAAGCCTCTGCCTTCGGCTCAGGTCATGATCCCAGGGGCCTGGAATCGAGCCCCACATAGGGCCCTCTGCTCAGCAGGGAGCCTGCTTCCCTTCCTCTCTCTCTGCCTGTGTCTCTGCCTACTTGTGATCTTTCTCTCTCTGTGTCAAATAAACAAATAATCTTAAAAAAAATACATTTTTTAAAAAACTGTGTTTATTAATGTGTTCATGGAAAGTTATAAACTCTGTTTGCCAAGGATGGTTGATTTTATCCACCAACCTTGAGCAACTGGTCTGATGATTTTTAACCTTGTTTCGGTAGTAAAATGAAAACACTACAAACTGTTTCTTAAAGTTAGGAACATGGCCAAAAGCATTCCTACTTGCAAAAAGTATATTATACAAAATAACTTTAACAGGCTGACTTTAGAACACAATATAGCACCTTGATTTGTCATAACCTTGACATGGAGCCCTGGTAGGATGCCCTGCTTCTTTGATCTTCTGACATTCCACCTGATAGATGTCAAACTCTGAAAAAGGAGTACATTTGAAGGATCCTTGGAGGATCAATCTCAAAAGAAAAAACTGTACGAAAGCCTCAGAAACATGACAGAAAATGAAAAGAAATAATATAGGGAGTGAAATTGTGAAATACATCACACTTCTATTTTTTTGTGTGTGACAGTGTAAAATTTACATCAATATTAAAACTGAAAACAAAGGAAATCTATGGCTCATGGAGTTTCCTAAGATCACCCCGGCAGAGGGTGATTCCCCACTTCCAACCCCAAGCATTGTAGTTACAATGAAGTTCAAGTTTATGGGTGCTAGGAATAGTCAATCAAAAACTGACCTACGGTCTTCACAGACTGACAAAAGAAAAAGGAGAAGAAGACAACTGTTGTGGCTTATAAGAGCCTTAGGACATAACAAACAGATGTAGTATGGTCCTCAATAAGAGCCTGACTTGGGGAAAAAAAAAAAATATATATATATATATATAAAAGGACATTTTGGGGGCAGTTGAGGCAACTGAATATAGCCAGTATATTAGGAAATAATTGTTCATTCATTAGGAGTGATAATGGTATCATGATATAGGATTACATGCTGACATATTTTGGACTGAAATGTCACATAGTCTACAATGTAAAATGGTTTAATGAAAAAACACATAGATGAAGTATATATGGCAAGATAACAATTGAGGATAGAAGTGTTGAGTACACTTTTTTCTAATTTTCTTTATGTCTGAAAATTTCAAAATAAAAATTTTTGAAAGTACACGGATATTATTCCTATCCCCCCATTTTTAAAAAAGATTTTACTTATTTATTTATTTATTTATTTATTTATTTGACAGAGAGAGAGGGAACATAAACAGGGGAAGTGAGAGAGGGAGAAGCAGGCTTCCCACTGAGCAGGGAGCCTGATGTAGGGCTCCATCCCAGGACCCTGGGATCATGACCTGAGCCGAAAGCAGACGTCCAATGACTGAGCCAGCCAGGTGCCCCCCCAACTCCCCCATTTTTTAAATTCTTAAAATAAGAAGGAGAGGCCTGTTGAAGTTGGTTTAAGAAGACGGTACCTGTTAAGTTCGAAAGAGAACTAGCAAATTCAGCCAGAGTGCCCTTCTTTAGTTGTTAAGCCTCTCACCATCGAAACAAAACAAATCTAGAAATCTTGAATTATCGTTAGATTTATTTGTTGGACAGAGCTATGCCAACTGTGCTTCCCTCGTGAATGTCAGGCTAAAAGGCAAAGTGTAGTTACCCCAGCAGCCAACCAAGTCCACCGGAAGACAAAAGTGTTGGACTGCAATACGGGTGGAGCTAGAGGGTATGACGTTAAGGGAAATAAGTTGGTCAGACAAAGACAAATACCATATGATTTTACTTATATGCAGAATTTAAGAAACAAAAACAAATGAATAAAGAGGATAAAAAGGAGAGAGGCAAACCAAGAGACAGACTCTTAACCTATACAGATCAAACTGATGGTTACCAGAGGGGAGATAGGTGGGGAGATGGATGAAATAGGGGATGGGGATCAAAGAGCACGCTTATCACGATGAGCACTGAGTAACGTGTGGAATTGTCGAAGCACATATCGTACACCTGAAACTAATGTAACATTGTATGCTAACTATACTAGAATCAAAATTAAATAAATAAATAACGGGTTGGGGGGCAGCATCTATCAAAATAAATAAATAAGTGCTGTACTCTCTTTGTTGGTATCAGTGTCTCTGTCTCCAAAACTAAATGAAACAATTGGTCAGAATAAGCCTCTGTGTCATGACGTAGCAATAATAACAATGAGTAACATTACTGATGGTAATAATAAGGCCCACCATTTATCCAGCACTCAGCAAAAGGCATTAGAGAGTGGTCCGGACTTCACAGATGGTGCTTCAATATTATGATCGATAAGGCATGTTGGACACACTGAGTCGTTATGTATAGTCTTTCCTTAAGCCAGGTGTTCAACAGAAATTATTAAGTCTTTCTTAGCATCTAAGGGGTCAAACTCTCAAGGCGAAGCACTGTTAGCTCACGGTGTAGGGGTAACACGGGAAGCTGGGACACCCCCCCTTCTCTCCTCACACCCTTTTCTTCCCTGTCTCCCACATGTCCTGCCTTCATCCTTCTGTCTTCCAGAAGAACTTGTTCCACCCCACCCTGCTGAGGCCGCCTATATGCTCCTTAAGTCCAGGCCTTATTATACAATCCTTTGAGCCGCTCCACACAGTTCAGGACCAACAAGTTCATGGCTCTATAATTCTTTCCATATCGCTACTGTTTCTTCAGCTAATCCCTCCTGCTTCACTGTGCTGAGTAGCCAGAAATACGGCGCCTTCCTTGTTGACACCTGCTGCATGCCAAACAGCTCAGGAACAGAAGGGATTAAGAAAGGCTGAAGAAAGGAGTGCGGTGTCTTCAGCCTGGTCTCCCCATCCAAACACAAAACCAAACGAGTCCCTGAGGGCTGTGGCTTCTTGTAGACACCTGGAGTCACTGGGTTCAGCTCCCAGGGTTAGGGATCAAATGACATAAAGTAAGTAGGTGACAAAGCTCAGCAAAGAAACAAGGGTGGCTGTGCTAACTGTGAAATAACTGGATGCTGGGTTCCTTATGTCTTCCCTAGGTAACACTTTGAACTCTACATCAAAACTTTAAAATCGTACTTTTATAAAAATTGTTTCAACTGTTAAGAACAGCGTGTACTCGGAGGGTGCTCATAAAAGATCCACTTATTCAACAAATATTATGTAAGAAACTAATGAAGCGAAGGACAGTCTTCTTCAAGGAACTTAAGCTGAATGGAGAAAACGATGAATGCAGTGGCCCCTAAGGCGCTCAGTCGGTTGAGCGACCGACTCTTCAAGTCCGGTTGTAATCTCAGCGTCGTGAAGTCCGGTCTCACCTCTGGCTCCGTGCGGCGTGGAGTCTGCTCAAGACTCTCTCCTTCACGGGCCTGAGTAGCTCAGCCGGTTAAGGGGCTGCCTTCGGCTCGGGTCTTGAGCTCCGGGTCCTGGGACACAGCCCAGCCTCCAGCCCCCGACTCAGCCGGGAGCCTGCTTCATCCTCGGCCTCTGCCCCTCCCCATGTTCGTGCTCTCTCTGTTTTTCTCTCTCTAGAATAAATAAGTAAAATCTCAAAAAAACAAACAAAACAGACAAAAAACCTGTCCCTCTCCCTCAAGTAAGTAAATAAATCCTTAAAAAAAAAAAAAAAAAAAGGAAGAAAGAAAAATGAATACAAAGCACACTTGCTCTGACCTGTACACGTAGGCAGTGCCATCGGAGTGCAGAAAAGCAGTTGACTTCCGACTGGCGAGAGGATGATATTTTAAGTTTAGATTTACTGAAAGGTTACGTCATTCTATAGTAGTAAGATGAACGTGACGTTTTCCTTTTTCTTCCTATCCAATACTGCCTCCTAGTGGTTCCACGGCGCCTGTGCAGCGCCTCTCACCTCTCCCCACCCCCAAAAGGATACAGAAAGGGAAATGGAAACGTTGCATCAAAAAATCACTATAGAATCTGAGTCGATTTGTGAATATTAGTTTTACATTGATCCATTTCAAATGAACCCTTCATTTCCTTTGTTTTTCCTTTCCAGGAAAACTGTGTCCTTCCATAAAAGTGTCATATACTATGGGTCCTAACATTTTATCACTGGGTGCTCTGGGAAAAAAACAATGACCTCCCCCAAAAAGGATATAAAAGGGAAAAGTAGAGCCTTCTGCTGCCTTCACGGAAGGGCCTACTCCTGTTCCCAGGCTGCAAATGAGAGCAGTTTCCTTCCAGACAGGGGAAAAGGAAGCTCACAGTTTGAATCTGATTGAAACATGATCCCCAAAACGTTGAAATCTTGATGCATGTATCAAAAGCCAAAAATACTATCACATCAAAAGTGGAACTGTTTTCTGTTTTGCAAGAGGTGACAGCTTAGTTACTGTTTTGGGGTACGCTATGACTCGTTCTGGGATGACCCCCAGGATAGGCGCAGGGACTATTCAAGGAAAAGCTGAGGCTCTAGGATCACGTGAAAGATTGTCAATGCAGCAGGCAGAATTACAGCTTTGAATGCGTTCTGTTCCACCCACAAAACAAAACTGTCCATTTTTGCTTTCTAAATATGGGTTAGAACATTGTGTGTCTACAAATGGGTGCTTCTTTTTGTGGTACATGAGTGTTTTATTGGAGAGGTGCTAACAGGAGCCAAAAGCTGGAACAGCCATCTTCCCCAGAAACTTTGCAAGACTTGGCATCCAGAATTGCTGCCTCAAGGCCTCTCTGAGGTTCTGTGGCTCAGAATATAACTTAGGGAGAGGAGGAATTTTGTTTCATGGATGTACTCTCCTTGTTGGGTTCATAATTAGTATTTCAGCATTTGTTGAATGAATACATGAAAGCAAAGTGTTCCCCATTTCCTCATGCCGTCCCTCCTTACAGATTCACCCACTCTTCTCTCCCTTCTGCTGTCTTCATGGTGGTTATTCTCACACAAAACGTGACTTGTAAGACTTTATGTTATTGTTCGTATCCTTCCTAACATCTCCCGCCACCCTTACCTTACTCACACCCAACATGACAATTCATTTCCCTCAAGATTTTCAAATCTTGCTTTGTCTACTATAATATCCTTCTCATTAGCCATTCTGTCTCCACTGTGGTCCATCTTCAATGCTATTGCCTAAACCTTCTGAATTTCTCCAGTCCTATCTCCTCCGGCCCTCAGGAGAGCCTCCTCAAAAAAAAATAAAAAATAAAAAAATCAAGAAATGCTGCCATGGATATTGGATACCACAATATCGTAAGTTTCAGATCCATACATTTCAGAATTTCTTTTTTTCCTGCTACAAAAAATCTTGAGCAGAATATTCTGCATTTCTTGAATTAACTTGTTTTCTCATACCAAGATATCTTTCATCTTTCTGTTACTCTTGAAAAAAAGAACTATATTCTTTTAAGTATGATTACCTTCTTCCCACCCTTACGTAAACACACGATAGGCGTGTATCAAATCTATAATTCTATATGTTTTTAATACTGTGTGTTTAATCCATGAGAAACTCTTCAGAATATTAGCTCCTTAAACTGAAGTGATTGATTGGCAAGGAATGAGCCCTAACACAAATAGGGTCAATTATGATACCTTTCAGTTGATGCATCCTGGACTAGTCAGAGCCTTTTCTTGAAATTTTTGAACATGAGACCACAAATACCCCATTTTCTTTCAGGTGTGTTTCTCAAAATTCGTATATTGAAGTCCTAACCTTCAACGTGGCTATTTGAAGACGGGGTCTTTATGGAGGTAACTAAAATTAAATGAGGTCATAAAAGCTGGGCCCTGACCCGATAGGATTGATATCCTTACAAGGGACACCTGAGCTCTCTCTGTCTGTGCCACCCAGAGGACAGGTCCTGTGAGGATGCGGCCAGGAGGTGACTCATGTACACGCCAAGAAGAGAGCTTTCACCAGGACCTGACGTGGCCAGCACTTTAACCTGGGGCTCCCAGCCCCAAGAATTGTGAGTAAATAAATTCCTGTTTTTTAAGCTACCCAGTCTGTGGTATTTTGCTGTGGCAGCCTGAGTGGACAAATACTGAGTGGAGAAGCTGCAGAGTAGCCATTAACAGAGGACACATTTCTGCCATGCTGAAGAAGGGATTCTAAAGGAATGAGATGAGACAAGAGACAGAGAGACCTACGGGCACTCCTGAGCTCCAGTTACTTATACACAGAACAAAGACTAGAACATCAGCAGAAGCATTTTTCTTTATTCTTTTTTGTACTTACTATACCTGAATTGGTTTCAGAAAAATGTTTTCTGAAATGGTACTTATTACATATTCTATACATAACCACTTTTTTCTCAGCATGCTTAATAATAATCTATAATTTAAAAAAAAATGTTCGACCAGTAAAAAGCCTGATTAGGAAAACAAAGATCACAAATGTATTATTGAAGCTGGGCTGTGGCCACTTGGAGAAATGAGGCTAGGTTATATTTTAGGACTTGAGAAATAAACTGACATTTTAAATTGCTTCTTGAGAAATGTATCACTTTGTTTCATTTTATTTGTTTTCCACAACTTTCAGTCCTTTGAAGGGATTCTGTTAGTTGCTCTTTATAGAGCTCTTTATTGATAAACACAGACAGAGGTAAACCAAAAAGAGACTCCTGGCTTCTCATCCATGACAGGAATTTCTGGTCTATTTTTTTCTTAGTATGCTCCAACTAAAGTGGAAAGAATCTTTTTAAAGAATCATTTTGGGGAGCACCTGGGTGGCTCAGTTAGTAAAGCGTCTGAGTCCGTTTTGGCTCAGGTTATGATCTCAGGGTGATGAGATCGAGCCCCGAGTGGGGCTCTGTGCTCAGCTCAGAAACTGCTCCTGACTTTCTCTCCCTCTGTTCCTCATCCCCTGTGTGTTTGCTCTCTCTCAAATAAATAATTTTTTTAAAAAATCATCCTGATGGTTATTAGGATAGAATTGAGGTGGAAAAATGACTGCTGTACGTGCCATGAATGATTTAGGTAAGTGCACTAGTTGAAGTCAAAGGACCTGGAGAGATGTAAGGAGGCCAAGCAAGAACACCAGCCTTTAGTCAACCAGACAATGCCAAGAGAATATTTTTAGCATCCTCCCAGAAGGAAGATGATGGCCTCCTACAAGAAGTCAATAAAGATCTGACATAACTCAGAATTCAAGGGAACAGCCCATCTTTCATTATATATTTATGGCACATTTATAATTGGAAACCAACAATCAAATCCAAATTTATTTGTACACTCACATATTATATTCTCGCACAAAGGCTACAACAATCCAATTTTATGAGTTCTTCCTCATGTAGCAGACTTCGCATACACTTTAGAATTACCATTTCAATACATAGTTTTCTATTATCTAAGCAGTCTAATGAAAACATTTAATCATTTTTTTCTCTGGTGTATTACACTAAGATAAAATTTTGGAAACTGTCTTGGGTTTTGATTGGGTGTCCTCATTAATGAGACGAATCTTGCAAAATATCCTTGACTTGAAAAAAGTTGTTTTAAAAAAAACATAAATAGCAGCTATGAAACTATAATTTCAACAGAGGTAGGCAGCTGGAGCAGATACACATCTAGATTCCTGGAAATCAGATAGAAAAGAGAGAGAATAGGGGAGGAGTCAAGATGGCGGAGAAGTAGCAGGCTGAGACTACTTCAGGTTGCGGGAGATCAGCTAGATAGCTTATCTAAAGATTGCAAACACCTACAAATCCAACAGGAGACCGAAGAGAAGAAGAACAGCAATTCTAGAAACAGAAAATCAACCACTTTCTGAAAGGTAGGACTGGCGGAGAAGTGAATCCAAAGCGACGGGAAGATAGACCGCGGGGGGAGGGGCCGGCTCCCGGCAAGCGGCGGAGCAACGGAGCACAAAATCAGGACTTTTAAAAGTCTGTTCCGCTGAGGGACATCGCTCCAGAGGCTTAACTGGGGTGAAGCCCAGGCGGGGCCAGTGTGGCCTCAGGTCCCGCAGGGTCACAGAAGGATCGGGGTGTCTTGAGTGTCGCAGAGCTTGCAGGTATTAGAACGGGGAAGCCGGCTACAGAGACGGAGCCGAGGAGTGAGCTCTCAGCTCGGGCTTACCTTGAACCGGTAGCAGGCTCGGTTGGCTCGGAGCGCGGCCGGAGGCCAGGCAGACGGGAGTAATAGGGCGCTGTTCTCTGAGGGCGCACTGAGGAGTTGGGCCCCGAGCTCTCGGCTCCTCCGGGCCGGAGACTGGGAGGCCGCCATCTTCATTCCCATCCTCCGGAACTCTACGGAAAGCGCTCAGGGAACAAAAGCTCCCGAAAGCAAACCCGGGAGGATTACTCAGCCCGGCCTCTGGTAAGGGCGGTGCAACTCCGCCTGGGGCAAAGACACTTGAGAATCACTACAACAGGCCCCTCCCCCAGAAGATCAACAAGAAACCCAGCCAGGACCAAGTTCACTTACGAGGAGTACAGTTTCAATACCAAGGAGAGCCGCGGAATTCCAGAGGAGGAGAAAGCAAAGCACGGAACTCATGGCTTTCTCCCCATGATTCTTTAGCCTTGCAGTTAATTT
>NW_022631041.1:11926654-12342885 GCF_010015895.1 Lontra canadensis
AAATGATAGAAACCTTTTCTAGTATATCTTGTGGGAGGAAACATTTAAACATTTGGGAAAAAAGATTAAAATACACATCAACCTAAGCTCATTGCATTGCTCACCCATCTTTGATAAATCCTTTTTTTTTTTCTTTAAGAAGGTACCAGACTTCTATGTAGGAACTCAACTTTAACTTGTATATTATTCTTCCAAATTACATTTACTTTTTACAATGTTATATTCCTTGTATGTATCACTGTGTAGCTACTAGAGCCCATTTGCAATTAATTGCTGTTTCTTTGATTTTAGTGCCTGTATGTACATGTTAAAAATCTCTCCTATCTTTGGACAACAGTTTAGGACTATTGAGGAAATAGAAGAAAGAAATTTCATGTCAAAGGGAGCTACTTTGTTTAGCTGTTATTTAAACTTTTAAAAACTATCACAGCAAGTTCTTATGTTCTTCTATGTATTCCAGGGGTTGGTAGACTATGGCCTTTGGGACAGATCCAGCAGGCTGCCTATTTATGCAAATGAAGTTTTATTGGAACACAGCCATGCTTCTTCATTAACTGTTATCTATGGCTGCTTTTGTGTTGTAGTGGCTTAATTGAGTAGTTTTGACAAAGACCTGTGACCCACAATTGAAAATATTTACTCTCTGGCCCTTTACAGAAAAAGTTTGCTGACTCTTGGTCTATTTTTCTAATAAGTTTAACTTTAAAATTGCTGAAGGTATTTCAGAGCCTGGCCTTTCCTTGAGTTTGAACAGATCTCCATATGTGTGTGTAATTTCTCTGCATATTTCAAGAAAAGTGTGCTTATCTGTAGGTGGGAACATTTCCACATATGTAAATCATATGTTGGCCATTAGTTTCTGACTTTACCTTGCTTTAGGTGCAGGGATCTTTCTTCCCTAATGTTTTGTAAGTCTCCTTAACCCCTGAACTAGTTGGTATGAGCCTTTGTACTCTGGACTAATCAACAAAAGTTATGAGCAGAAGTGGCACAAAACACACCATTTCATATCATAACAATATTTCCATATCTGTGATTATGATTATTTTATTTTAGGAACAAGAACTTTATCAAAAAGAAGGTTTAGGTGTTAATGAAGTACATTATGTGGATAATCAGGACTGTATAGGTATGTGGGGTTTTTTTTCTACTTTTGGAAAATATGGGAAGATATAGTACCTGCTTTTACTAGTAATTTTTCTGTGCTCTGTGATTGATACTAATTGTTATGGGACTTGAAACTCGGGTATTTGAGAGAAGTTTTATTTCTCTTGTTCTGCCAGGAAGTTTTTTTCCTACCAAGGCATCAAATTCAGCCATTGGTGAAAGTTTTCCTAAAATTTCTTTTGTTTACCGTGATGAACATTTTCATTCTTAAACAGCCAACATGTGAATAAGTTAAGACAGGAACTAAATGCCTTAAGTAGTAAAGAGATAAATTATCTCACTTGAGGAAGCCCATAGGTTAGCCAGGCTCTGAGTGAGGTTTTTCAGTGTTTGACTCTTCTGTAGTTTAGTTCCCTTGTTTTGTTCTCTGCATTGTCCTCACCCTCTGATCCATTGCAAGTTAGCTTCACAAGCTTCATGTGTCAGATCTGGATAATGCAGTGCAGCCAGGAGAACGGGGTTTCTGTTTTTATCAGTAAGGAAACCTTTCCCTGTCACTCCCCAGCCTAGTGCTTAATCTTTCTTTTCTTTCCTACCTCATCGTGAAAATCAGCTATTGGGCAGATTTTGTTTTCAAAACTCCATATGACAATTGAGTCAGTAATCATGTGCTACATTTGGAGATAATGTATAATAATAATAATAATAATAATAATAGTAATAGTAATAATGCTTTATACTGATACAACTTTCCAAAGCATTTTTACATCCTAGCTGGCTCACTGAGTGTTTCCTTTACACATCACAGCCTTTCTCAGATCTATGTGCCTTTGACTTTATATCTTGGCTGGAACTCCTCCTATTTTGTTTATCTTTCAGCCCACTTTCATATCCTTCTTTGTCTATCAAAATACTCATTTATAGTTTAATTCAGCTGCCCCCCTTTCACCATCACCACTTGCCTAAAAAGTATCATTCTCTGAACAATGCAGTTAGAATTTTGATTTCTTTTCATATGTTCTATAGCTTTTGGAGTCTTGTCCTATTTAGTAGATTTTATATACTTTTTTAAGCACTTTATATTTTATAGTTATTTTGTAAGCAGGAAATTCAAATAACCTGAATGGTAGGAGGATAAAAATGTGCTGTTACTGAAGTTTTGCTGGAAAACATTTGAGTCAGTATTGAAAAGTAGTTTTAAAAGCTCTGCATGTGAAAGTTTCTGTAGTTTTACTTCATTTTGAATATAGGTATTATATGGAGAAGAGGAATTTTTGGTTCTTTAGCCTATCTCATCCAAGCTTGCAGATAGAATGGTTATTACATTAATTATATGTGTATGGTGTTATTTTTCTAAAACTTATATTAGTTTCCCCTGCTATCTGAAAATAGAGCATTTTTATGAAAACTTTGAAAGCCAAAATGGCATAAATCGGAGAAACAGTTACCATTTTGTAAGTGCAAATATTCTCTTTCGATTTCTTTCAGCTAGTGAAAATAGGTATTAATGTAGATCTTCCGTAAAAGCAAAGTGGCATAAAGTAGACTTTTCCATAGTGGAGGAAACCTATATATGATGTTACTTTCCAAAAAATTGTCAGATTTGAAATAAAATACCTGCTTTCTGTACCTGTGAGGATATTTACAAATCTGCTATATTGCTTCTGACCAGTCCTTTAAATTTGTGATTAGTAAATTGTTCATATATCTTTAAAATGTTTTTACCCTAACATATTTTAATTTTTTTTTGGAATAGATTTAATTGAAGCAAAATTAGTGGGGATATTGGATATTTTGGATGAAGAAAATCGCCTTCCCCAGCCAAGTGACCAACACTTTACATCTGCAGTTCACCAGAAGCACAAAGAACATTTCCGACTCACTGTGAGTTTACCATTCCAAAACTGAGACTCTCTGGTGAGAAAAGAAATCTTTAGAAAGATATACTAGATACTGCATATTAAATAATCAGAATAATAAATTATATGGGGCTGAGAACAACTGTAATTTATTCAGCACAACATCTTCTGTAGATAGGCACTGAATTTATACATGTATAGTTTGGGTGATGGTGATCTATCTAATGAAGACCCTTTTAGCTGGATAGAAAGTACATTTTATCTATCTAAAATGTACAAAATGGTTTACCTGCTGTTTTTATGTTCTTCCTTTTAGTAAAGTGGCCACGAGTTGCTTTTTTTTCTATCATGTGACCTTGATCACGTTCCAGGGGTTAGCACCTAGAATCACAGAGAGCCGCCAGTCTGCACGTTTGTAAGACAAGCTGTAAAGTTCATGGCTTAGAGACTGACTGGTGCAAGCAATCCATATTAGATAACGGATAGGCAATTTATTTTAATGTTCTTTCCTAGGGAGTTTTGAATGGAAAATATACTCAGAGAGGGACATAGAAACTGAAGCAGTAGAAGAATTAGCTGAAGGGAAAACCAGACACAGAGCTGTAGAAATAAATGAGAAGTACACTTGTTTTTTTCTTCCCCTTTTTGAAGATTTTTTTTTTTTTTAAATTTTAGAGAGAGAGCACATGTGCAGGGGTACGGGCAGAGAGGGAGGGAGAGAGGATCTCAAGCAGACTCTGTGCTGAGCACCCTGACAGGGGGCTCAATCTCATGACCCTGAGATCATGACCCAAGCCAAAGCCAGGAGTCAGCCGCTCAACTGACTGAGCCACCCAGGCGCCCCGTGAAGTGCACTTCTGAAAGGTCTAGAAGACCTAGTTCGCTGCACTGCTGTTGGGATATAGAGCTGTGATTGAATCCTTGCAGCAGTGAATTGTAGGGCTGGTCTGCATGAGGCTGGTCCCTGTGGCTGTTGAGGTTTACCTTATTCACCTAATTCTGTGTTTATCTTTACACTCAGCCATAATTACTTGAGCTAATACAAGGACACCTCCATCCTTGTGCCCAGTAAGAACTGATTAGCCCAGAGAAATGTGGATGTTAATTTGATCCAGGAAGATAGGTGCTGCCTTAACTTACAGAGGACAACAAAGGAAAGGCAGGAAAAGGAAGAGAAGCTGCTTAGAGTAGCAAATGCCTCCCGTTCTGTTTATTGTTTTGAGATTGTAACCTAGTGTAACAGCCAGGGCTTTGATAGCCATAGGAGCTGAAGTGAATGAAGACAAGTATTCTTGTTTCCATACATCAGTAACTAAATTAAGAATGTGTTAGGTAAATAGGTTGAATGTATTTCCTTGAAAAGCTGATGTAATTATGATAACCTCAAGGGGACTGAATCTAATAATCACCTGTCCCACTGACTTGGAGTTCTTCTGTATCCTTAAATATTTCTTATAATGGGGAGCTAGCTCTCTTCAGTGGAGATTGAAATAAAACAATATGTATCCTCAACAAACTTTTGCTATGATTGAAGATGTGTTATATCCAGTCCTATTTATTTACTGTTTACTGGTCTTTGTTATGACCAGCCTGATGCATGGTTACCTTTAACAAGAGTACTGATTGCTGGTCAACAGAATTGTGACCAGGGTCTCAGACTATCCGGAGTTATATAGTACATAAAACTACAGGGACAGCAAGCTGAAACATCAAGAATGGACTTTGGCTGCTTGTTTCAAAAGAGAACAAGAGCAAGATAGTAAATTCTAATTTTTATAAACCATTGCTTTTGTTATAATTCTTTGGAAATAAAAATAATCACTATCTATTGAACTAAATTAAGAATGTGTTAGTATGTGTTAGTATGTGCTTAGCATGTGCTAGTCATTGATCTAAGGGTTTTACTTAAAGTATTTTATTTACTCCTCATAATCTCTGAGGTGGATCCTGTTTGTATCCCCATGCTAGCGATGAGGAGACATACACAGAGAGGTTCAGTGACCGGTTCTATGTAGCATAGTGAGGAAAGTGGTGGATTTGGGAATCAGGCCAGGCATTTTGAGTCCAGCGCCTTCACTCTGACTCATGCTGGTGTTATCATCTCACAGAGAAGAGACTCCTTGGTCGGCCAGCTCTCTCACCTAGAAAAGGCCTGGTAAGGCTCTCAAAGTCTTAACTTCTGCATTTTTTTAAAAAAAGATTTTATTTATTTATTTGACAAACAGAGATCACAAGTAGGCAGAGAGGCAGGCAGAGAGAGAGAGGGGGAAGCAGGCCCCCTGCGGAGCAGAGAGCCCGGTGTGGGCTCCATCCCAGGACTCTGGGATCACAACCCGAGCCGAAGGCAGACGCCTTAACCCACTGAGCCACCCAGGCGCCCCAAGCTTCTGCATTTTTAAATGAGAATGTCCTTCTTATCCTTAGGTCATTTTGAGGGTCAGACATATACTCTTATGTGAAGGCATTTTGGAGAATTTTAAATATGAGATGCTGTAATTGATGGTATAACCCTAAAATGATTCAGTGTCCTTCAGATAGATTCAGGCTCCTCTTTACACATGTTAGGTTGTATAGCTGTAAGAGTAGGAAAGTTCCTGTACTGATTCCAGATGTGTTTTAGAACGACCTTGGCTGTACCTAGGAATCATCGGATATAAATGGTATGGGATTTAGGAGGTTTAAAAGTTCTCCAGGTAATTTGCTAATCAAGGTCAAGAACCACTACTTTAGACATAAATAGTTAACTTTATAAAATGCCCATTGTTTTGCATACTTACAGTGTTGCTTTTTTTTTGTCTTAGTCCTTTTTTCTTTTCTAAGAGATTATAACCAAATACTTGCTAGATTTCATTGGTGGTTTAAAGCTTACTGGATGTTTCAAAGGCAGTATAATTGTGTGAAGTGTGAAAATATCCTTTATAATTTTTTTAATTTTTTAGAATTAACATATAATGTATTATTTGTTCCAGGGGTACAGTTCTGTGTATCCTTTATAATTTAAGTATTTCACATCCCAGATGTTTTCTAAAGGAAATTATGTAATCTGTTTTTGATAATTTAATAACTGATATATGTACTCTTTTCAGATACCAAGAAAATCTAAGTTGGCAATTCATAGGAACATCAGAGATGATGAAGGCTTCATTATCCGGCATTTTGCAGGGGCAGTGTGCTATGAAACAGTGAGTATGACTTTTACCAAGAGAAAACCATCTGAAATTGAAGCTTCACTGTACAGAATGTTAATCTCTAGCCACATCTGGTTATTTCCATTTAAATTTAATAAAGTTTAAAATTTAGTTCCTCAGTACGCTAGCCATACTTCATGTGCTCCGTGTCTATATTGGTGGCAACTGTGTTGGACAGTGCAGATACAGAACAGTTCTGTCATCTTGGAAAATTCTATTGAACAGAGCTATATCAAAGGATATTACCATAGGATGGACTGAATCATTCCTGTTCCTTTATTTTTCAGACCCAATTTGTGGAAAAAAATAATGATGCTTTACATATGTCTCTTGAATCCTTAATATGTGAGTCCAGGGATAAATTTATACGAGAGTTATTTGAATCATCCACAAATAACAACAAGGATACGAAACAAAAAGCAGGAAAACTTAGCTTCATCAGTGTGGGAAACAAGTTTAAGGTATTTGTGTTAAATTTATTACTTGAAAAATTGTTTTTGATGCGTTTAGAGTAAAATATATTGTTTTATACTTTATAGAAGATAATATAGATTACTGTAAAAGATCCCATGAGTGAAATGCAAGAGCAGACCCTGCCTTGTTGATATTTGCATACAAAATAACATAAAATAGGTATAGTAATTGTACATACAGAAATTCTTAAATTTTATGAATCTGTTCTTTCTTGTTGCTTAACATATCTGATTCATACCTGCTTCTCCTAATGTTCTTGCTTCTGCTTACTATTTGGTTGACCTTCAAACCTTCTCTTTCCCATGTGTTTTCTGTTTCCTTCCTCATTCAACAGTTTTTTTTTAGCTGGAGTAGTCCAGCTCGGGATGGCTAGAGAGGACTAGTTGAGTTGAGAGAGAAAAGCAGGCACAGCCAGGGGCTTCAGGTAAATGATCACTTTCATAGACTCTTATTTATAGAATGGCTGCCATGTTAAAAAGAGCCTGTCTCAAGTCAATGATTCAGTTTTTAATTTATTTTCAGTGTGTTTTCTTTCACTGTGCTTTATGGGTGTATGTATTGCACTGAAATTTGATTAAAGCTTTAAATAACTTTGTAAAAGATAAGTGCTTTGTGTGACAAACCCTTCAAACTGTTTATTTAACATTGAAGAACATCTCATTTGTTTATTTTGGATCAGAAATTTATTCTTTGAAGTCTGACAAGGAATTGTCACATGATGTGTCTTAGGAATGGAACACTACTAATTGGTTCGAATTGTTGAGTATTTAGCATAGAAAAAGGTAATTTTAAAACTTCTATATCATAAGTTAAATGAATAAAAAATCATAATAAATAGGACAAAGACATGAAATTAACTTCTCTTTTATGCATTTCCACAAAATATTGTTGTTGTATTTATAAGAAAACTCAGCATATGGCTTTCATTATGAGATATTAATATTTTAATATTCAATATTATTTCAATATTAATATTTCAATATTAAAAAATGGTGTAATTAGAAACTATTTAAGCATGAGAATACTATAATAATAACAACAGTGTAAGGCTCCTGAAATCCCTTGTGGATTGAAATAAGCTCTAAATAACTACCTTCATAAAATAATGTTTATAAAGCTAGGTTTTTTTAAAAAGTAAATATAAATGTAAGAGATAGCGTTTAATACTTTTCAGGTAATTGAATAAAAAGTCTAACTTTGTTATAAGTTATATTCATTAATTATGAGTTCCTAATTCTCTTGAGCAATATTTTTTCCTCTTATTTTGATACTCTGAAATTCCTGAGTAGACATAAAATAGCAGATAGTTTAAATAATATATTAGCCTAAATGAAATGGTTATTATTATTGTTTTTGTACTGTAGTATTATAGTAGTATTGCTGGTAAGAACATACTTGAAATTTTAGACAGTATAAATAAAAACAAAAACATTCTTAAAATTCTTTGAATTAAGGTATTATGTTAAGACTTGAAATGTCTAAATATTGCTTATGTGCAAAATAGGATATATTTTACATATTAAACTGCTAAGACCTATAACAGTGATATTATTAATAATAAAATTTCAAAAATGTCTTATGAGATATTTTAACATGAAGTATTAATAATTCTTTTTAATTTAAATTCCATTAGCCAACATATATCATTAATTTCAGATGTGGTATTCAGTAATCTGTCAGTTGTATATAATACCCAGTGCTCATCACATCATGTGCCCTCCTTAATGCCCATCATCCAGTTACCCCATCTCCCCACCCATCTCCCCTCTAGCAACCCTCAGTTTATTTCCTATAGTAAAGAGTCTCTCATGGTTTGTCTCCCGCTGTAATGACTTCCCATTTAGCTTTCTCCTTGATCCTCTTCCTCTATGATCCTCTGCGATGTTTCTTATATTCCACATATGAGAGAAACCATATGATAATTATCTTAGTATTAGTAATTCTTAATTTAAAATATAATAGAATAGCTTGTTAAATTCAAGTTATTTGAAACAATAAAACAAAAGAGGCTGGCATTTACACTGAGAACTTCAGTTATCCATCATTTCTGAGAACCAGCAGTTCTCTACTGAAAAGTAACATTTTCAGGTTATTGAAACATAATTCTTTTACTGTTAGTGTTTTAGAAAAATAATCCTTTTTGATGGAAATCTTACTCTATTATGTATGTAAATATTTGTATGCTTTAAAATGAAAATAAAATACAAATAAAGCGTGGATTTCATAAAACTGTTTATACCTTGCAGCCATTGACTGCTTCCTTGATAACTGACATTTTTCCCTCTTCTCTCAAGTTTGTTTTTGCTGCTTCTACTCTTTCTCCATTTTTTTGGAGAACACTGTGCTTGGTCTGTGGGTTAAGAGGCATGGACTTTGTGACAGTTTTCTTTTCAAATTAGTGGCTCTCGTACTTGCTTTTCAGTTATTTAGTGATCCAGATTGATAAAAGTTGTCCAAACTCAGTCACCCAGATAAGTGGGGTATGGCTGTATTTTTTTAATCCATTGGGAAATTCACTCCATTTTTATGACTTAACTCTATGATACCTGAAGTATACTTCAGTATCATGGGTGAAAGAATGAATTTTATTAGGCCTTGTTGGAATTTTGGCTTTATCATTACTAGTTCCATGATCTTAGGCAAGTAAGTTATCTCCTTGAATCTTAATGCTTGTACCTAAAACATGAGGCTAATAATATATCCTTAATTAGAATTGTTGTGCAGATTAAACATGATAATGCCTGTGAAAAGCTTCGAAGGAGTACCCAACTCATGGAATGCATTCAGTACAATCTACCAGTTATTATTATTTTTAAATATAGCTGTGATCCAGTATGTTGATTTAAGAATCAGCATCTCAATTTATCTTTTTGTGAGTAGTATAATAAGTATCTTAGTATAAAATTGACATAAGAATTTTACATAATTTACTTTGTAGAGAAATAAAGCAAATCATGATATTAATATATTAAACCAGATTAAATTATTACCACTTAATATTATTATAAATAGGAAAATATAGTAACTCATAGTGTTTATTGTCAAGTTGTTTTTGAGAAAATTGTCCAAGCTTTTAAAAATAACTGGAATGTGAAATATTTTAAAATAACAAAGGGGGGGCGCGCCTGGGTGGTTCAGTCATTAAGGGTCTGCTTTCCGCTCAGGTCATGATCCCAGCGCTCAGGTCATGATCCCAGCGTCCTGGAATCAAGCCCCACATCAGGCTCCCTGCTCAGTGGGAAGCCTGCTTCTCCCTCTCCCACTCTCCCTGCTGGTATTCCCTCTCTCGCTGTGTCTCTCTGTCAAATAAATGAATAAAATCTCTAAAAAAAAAGTAACAGAGGGTTTCTATAGCTAGGCAGGACAACTTCATTTAAGATAAGTGTTATATAAAACATTTCCAATATATACCGTTAGTGTGTATTTTAAGTATGTCTTCATTCTTCAGTGGAATCTGACAGCAGCTACACCCAGCTTGCTACATATTCAAGTACTGCCCCATTAATCTCTTCTGGAATGCATCTGCAGTATTTTCATTTACTTCCTTTGTTGCCTGTACACTTTTTGCTCTTCCATCCCACCTGCAAGTGTGCATGTATATTTTTTAGCCTTGCTAATATTCAGTCTTTTAATGATATAAGTTCTGTATAAGTCATGTAAGTTATTGTCCTTAGCATTATATTAGCCATATATTGTGCATGTTACTGTCAAAGAATTTATGTATCAGTTGTTAAATTGTACCGTGTTGTATGTTGATGTTATTGCATGTTATTTTATGCTAATGTTGGAGAGCTAATATTAACTTAATAACATTGTGTACTTTTGCTTTTTGAAATAATGAAGTGATTTTCTTTCTTCTACAGACACAACTAAATCTGCTTCTGGATAAACTTCGAAGTACTGTGAGTACACTTAGAAAAATCGAGGGTTTTTAAATGGTCCTCTTTAAATTACTAGTAATTACTCAAATAGGCACAGTAAACCTGGAATGATTAGAAATTTTTTTTTTTTTAAGATTTTATTTCTATTTGAGAGAAAGTGAGAGAGTGAGCACAAACCAGAGGAGAGGTAGAGAAGCAGGTTACCCACTTGAGCAGGGAGCCCATCATGGGACTTGATCCCAGGACTCCGGGATCATGACCTGAGCCCAAGGCAGAGGCTCAACCAACTGAGCCACCCAGGCGCCCATAGAAGGTAATTCTTAAACTGAATTGCCTCATTTTGAAAAATCAGTTTTTAGGGGCGCCTGGCAGGCTCAGATGGTTAAGCCTCTGTTTTCAGTTCAGGTCATGATCTCAGGGTCCTGGAATTGAGCCCTGTGTAGGGCTCCCATCTCAGTGGGGAGCCCACTTCTCCCTTTCTCTCTGCCCTCCCTCTGCTTTTGTGCTGTCTCTTTCTCAAATGAATAGATAAAATATTTTTAAAAAATTAAAAATCATTTTTCAAATGTCATTTTGGTTAGGCTTTTTCTGGAGAAAAGTCAAATATATATGTGAAGTCATGATTTTAGAAATATACAGAATTCTCCCAATGTTATTAAATTAGTTATCCTGTAGTTTCAGAAAAGTGAAAATAATTAGTTATGTGGAGAAGAAAATGTATTTTTTTAGGATTAAACATAATGCATGTAATTCATTTTCATTTTATTATTCTAATGGTTACATTCTCCAGCATGGCAGCGTTGATATGGAAAAAATGGGCATGATATCTTTATGCCCTGTTATAGAGGCAGAATTTCTTAGGATCTTTTTTTTTAACTAGTTTTAGTAGTTCACTGTATTTTTTATTTTTTTATTTTTTGTTTTTAAAGATTATTTATTTGAGGGGGAGGAAGGGGAAGGGCAGAGGGAGAGGGAGAGAGAGTCTTAAACATACTCTGAGCTGAGTGCAGAGCCCAATTCAGGGCTCTTATCTCATGACCCAAAAATCATGACCTGAGCCAAAACCGAGAGTCTGATGCCCGACTAACTCTGCCATCCAGGTGCCTCAGTTCGCTCTTTTTTTAAATGGAAAATTTATCAGAGAAATAAGTTTGATATGTGGGTTATATAAATGATGCATGATTCCACGGTGAGACATTTTTTAAATAGATCTGCTGAACTAACCAGGTATTCTTCCTTATCAAGTCGGCATTTTGGAAAGCCAGATAATTATTCTGTTGGTGCTGTTATTGCTTAACTTATTGTTAGACTGGCTTTGCGGGCCATTAAGAAATTTTTGCCCATGTCCTCATTGTTTGCAAATATTTATCTCTTATGAACCAAACAGCTTTAAAAACCAAATCTGTTAAGGAGGGTGTTTTATTTTTGTCACCCAAATATAGTGCTATTATAAAATAAGGAGAGTACTTTTGTGATTTATAAGAAGAAGGTATTTCTAAAAAGTGTTCTGAAAGTGTTTGCAATGAGCATCATTGTTGAAATAGCTATTCAGTGTTCTGCTGGGACTACTGTGAAAATAAACAGTAATTTGGAAGTCAAGTATGTTCACTTTAATACCCAACAGTTTCATTGTGTACACATATATATATTCTTTCTGCCTCATTCAGCATAATCTGATAACTGATTCCAAATGAATGCCTTTAAAAGCTTTTTAAACTACTGTTTAACAAATAGAACTTTAAAATGTGCAGTGGTGCAGCTTCAGGACTTACTGTATACTTTTGAAGTAGAATGATGAAAAAGGTTGAACTTTTCTCCCCACTTTGGTCTAAATTTGAAGAGGAAGAACTTTATTTCTCCTGTTATAGGACAGTTTTCTTATCACAGAAATATGGCACATCAATGCACTTAAAAGTAGAATAAAATCATATATATATATCAGCCTGAAAAATATATTGTTTAAATATGTTAAAATATTTAATGATGAGTTTTCTTTTTACAATAACACAATTTTTGGCACTCAAATCTACAATTCTCCCACCCCCCCGTTTCTTTCTTTCTTTCTTCCAATATATTTGTTTTGGAGAGAGAGCATGAATGCAAGGGGCAGAGGGAGAGGAAGAGAGAATCCCAAGCAGGCTCCATGCTTAGTGTGGAGCCTGACGTGGAGCTCTGTCCCACAACCCCAAGATCACAAACTGAGCCAAAACCAGGAGTCGTGTTTCCAATGGACTCTGCCACCCAGGCGTCCAGTATTTTTCTGATATTAGTATATAATGCAGAGATTCATTCCAAGCTTGAAGTTTTAAAACTGTCTAATTAAGTTTTAAATTCCTTAGTGATTATTTTAAAAGAGTTCAAATATTAATGTTAACGTGTCTGAAATTTACTGATATTAATAAAAATAGAAAAGCAAGAATGCTCTATGTGTAGTCTTTAAAAAGTACCTTTATTCTCCTAGGGTGCAAGCTTTATTCGTTGTATCAAACCTAATTTAAAGATGACAAGCCACGACTTTGAAGGTGCCCAAATTTTATCTCAACTTCAATGTTCAGGTATTTTCATATTTTTGTAATTTATATTCATGTGTGTTGGGAGTCTTAGCTCAGATACACTTTACTATGTATAGTGTTTTCAAACAACTCACAGTTATCTTGATTGTTTTTAAGTGGATTGATTTTTACTTTCTATTTCTTTTAATTATAAGAAAAGTATGGCTAACAAATTATTTGAACAATACTGGGGTATAGTTTATTGTGAAATAAAACAATTTTACAGCATTGAAGTAAAATTTATGAAAACTCTTTAACTGCAAACCTAGGTCTTCCTTAAGTAGGTTGCTTTCTGATGGCCTTCTCAGCCTGACAGCATTTCATTTCTCATGCCCCATGTAGGTGGGGCAGGAGTTAGGTTTTGGTGTCCTTGCTCTCACTCTCCCACTTATAAAAAAATGAAAACACAATGCCCTTGGCTGCTGCAGAACTTCTATGCACTTGGTTAAACCACATCCTATCTCTCACCTGCCACATTCTAACTTTGCTCAGTCACAGAAGTCTTGGGCACCAGGCTCTGTTTTTCCTGTACTGCATGCATATCCATCTGCTGTCTCCACCCATTCTACTCCTACTTTCTCCCAAGGCGTTAGTCTTCTCCTTGCCTTTTGATCTTTCTCAGGCTTGTGATACTTCCTTAAACTGTCTTGTCTTTCTCACTCCTTATATTGTTCCTCTTAAAATCAGATTTATTATAGAATCACTTAAGTTTCAGGGTCTCTCATTTAGTTGGGCTGCTTTGAAAGTGCTGTACCTGCTTTTGTATTCTTTTGTAATTTTGTACTTTTTTCTTAAATTACAATTATATAAGCTTTAGGCAGACTCACCCTGTTGTCCTCAAATCTGAGTCTCTGCCAACAGACAGCCTTACTTCTTTACAAGAAGATGGAAAGCTTCACCTGTGTGCTCCCAAACACTGCTATCTACCTGCATGACCTTCCCTCCTATGAAGAAGGTGGAAGTGCCTCTCTTCTTAGTTGAGATAATAATTCTTTGGAATCATCCCTCCTACCTTCTTATGAATCTTCAATATCGATTAGCTATATATTGAACCATTCCCTTTGAGGTGGTTTCTCTCATTACCATTTAAATATGTGGAGACCTCATCTTAATTCCCTCTGACCCACATTCCCTTCCACCTTCTTCCTTATATCTCATCTCACTTTTTGTTCTCTAGTTTTTCCCTTTCAGTCCAAGAGTAGTCCATTCTTGCTTTCTCAGTTTCCTGCCTTCCACTCACTCTTTAACCCAAGAGAATTCAGGTTCCACCTTGATCAGTCCAACAAAATGATGCTTGATAAGGTCACCCGTAATTTCCCTGATCCTAAATCAGATGTTCATTTTGCAGCCTGTCTCTTAGTAGATGTCACAGCAGCATTTGACTTGACCAGTCCCCCTCACGTATCTTTGCCTTGGCTCCTGATTCAGCTCATGTTCCTGCTTTTCTCTTTAATTCTTGGCTAATTCCTGACTCCTCTATAGGGTCTTCTTCTTTTACCTGGGTATTATATGTTAGAGTTTTTCAGGCTTTGGGTTAGGCCTCGTTTCTTTCTCACTCTTAACCAGTGCTGTCTGATACAACTTTCCATGTTGATGGAAATATTTTGTATCTGTTATATAGCATGGTAGATACTTGTGGCTGTTGAGCACTTGAAATGTGTCTGTGTGACTTAGATACTGATTTTTAAATTTTATTTAATTTTTTAAAATTTAAATAGTCACATGTAGCTAGCACAACTACAGACCATGTGGCTAATGATGCCATATTGGACACCATAGTTACATATTCTCCATCTAAGTGTCCCCAAGTCCCTCTGGTGTGACCTCCTAAACAGTGAGTACCCCCCCCAGATTTATCAAAATGTAATTGAACTATAAAATTATATAAGTTCAAGGTGTACAATGTGTTGACTTGATACCCTTTTACATTGTAAAATGATTATCCCCATGACATTAGCTAACTGTCTCATCAGATTACATAAGTACCAGTTCTTTTTTGTGGTGGGAATATTTAAGATCAGCTCTGTTAGCAAACAGTGTAGTCTTAGTATTCCCTAATCTAAGCTATCGCCATCTTTCACCTGGCTTTTTGCTGTAGCTTTCTAGGTATTCTCCTTACATCTGCTCCGTCTGTTCTTCACATACATCCAGACTCATTGCTTTATAACTCAAGTCTGAGCATGTCTTTTTACTGCTTAAAATTCTGTATAATGGCTTCCGAGTATTATTAGGGGAAAGAGCAAAGTCCTAGTAGCTTATGAAGACCCATAAGGTCTAGTCCATGCGTTCCTAGCTCCATCTTTTCCCACTGTCTCTCTTCTCTGTGCTTCAACCAAGCTGGCCTTTGTTTTGTCATTGAATGCTCCATATTCCCTCCTGCCCCAGGGCCTGTGTACATGCTGCTTCCTCTGTTTGAGGAGCTCTTGCCTCTCCTTTGTTTTCATCTTGCATATCTATGCTTGGTTGTCCTTTCCTTGTGAAAGCCTTTCTTGATATCCCTAAGAGGAAGGGGGTCTGAATAAAGGGCGCTGAACATTTTGATTATAGTCATAAATTTTATATGTATTTGTATAATTATTTTTTTCTCTAATCTATAAATCCCTTGAGGGCAGAAACAGTGTCTCTTTTGGCTTGCATTTATCCCAGCCTCCTAGCAGTGCAGACCTTATACTGGACTCAGAAAATATTTGTTGAATGAAATGCAAAGTCTAGCACATATGACGGTTTATTTGTGAATAATTTTAACAAATGCTGGAAGGTTAAATAATTCATGTCTGCTGTATTCATATGTATAGTTTGGATTTTTTTTAATTAATTAATTTGAGAGAGAGAGAGCATGAGCAGGAGGGGAAGAGGGAGAGAGAATCTCAAGCAGACTGTGCCAAGTGCAGAGCACAACATGGGACTGGATGTCAGGACCCTGTGGTCACAACCTGAGCTGAAACCAGGAGTTGGATGCTTAACAGACTGTGCCACCCGGGTGCCCCACTATGGATGTATTTTTGTAGTATTTTCTTCAGGTAGTTTTGAGTTTGCTTTTTTCTCATTTAAATTTCTCTTAAGGGTTAGTTTAGCCTAATATCACAAATCATTTATTTTGTAAGTGATCATTTTGACTTACATATGGTAAGTCAAGCATGTTTACATTTAGCTATATATACTAATAAGTTGGTAGAGTGTGGGGTTACAGATGCTTTAGCTGGGATTTCTCTTTCAGTTAAGCAGTGTATTTCAGATATTAAGATGTGTTGACAGCTTAATAGATGACACCAATTCATAGTAGTTTGATTCTTTTTTGAAGTAATAATGATAGTAAAATGGTATAGAATTGATTCTAGTCATGTGGCCACATAATGAGAAAAATAAAAAAATATCAAAAACAGTAGAAATAAAAATATTTATGAAGCTTTCTAAAATAAAGGGATTTAAGAAACAAGATGAGATCGGGAGGGAGACAAACCATTAGAGACCTTTAATCTCACAGAACAAACTGAGGTTGCTGGGGGGTTGAGGGGGTAGGGATAGGGTGGCTGGCTTATGGACACTGGGGAGGGAGGGTATGTGCTGTGGTGAGTGCTGTGAAATGTGTAAGCCTGATGATTCACAGACCTGTACCCCTGAAACAAATAATACATTATTTGTCAATAAATTTTTTTTTTAAAAGGCATGTAAGATTTGAATTCTACACTGCCTTTCTATTTTCATTATTTTTTTCCAAATTAAGGAAAATTAATTCATTTAGTACATCATTTACTAAAATTACTATCTTCTCATCAGCCAACATCAGGGCAAAGTAGGGGAGGATAAGAGAAGGCAGATGTTCTTCCTCTGTAACCTTGGGGTTGTGCTGCCTGTCTGTGGCAACAAAAAGCATTCTGAGTATAACCAGTCAGACTGCATCAACAAGCCCCTCACCAAACTCTTAGAGAAGGAGCCAGGGAATGGAAATTTCTAGAAGGAAGAGTACTTGATTTGGTGTTTTTAATTTTTATTTTTTAAGCGTTGAAAGGTCTTTATTGTAAATTATCTTCAGGTGCTGAGAAAGCAGTCCAGGGCTTGGCAATTTGTTAAGCTTCATGATATTCTTAATGAACTTTTGTCAGACAGTTCATATGCTGTCTTCAACTATTGGGCAAGCCAAGAGACTCAGAGGTGGCAGATGTATACATTCCCTAGGGTACTTGTTTATTTGATATAAATGGACAAGAATTGTAACAATACCAAACCTTTAATTTCTCCTAGCAGAGCCCAGAACTAATTAGATTTAATTTTAGATATTTCTTTCAATAGGAATGATTGCCTTTATGTGCTTCATTAATTAGTATAAAAGTTACAGTAGTTACATTATTGACTCTAACAAAAATCAAATAGTACAGAATAATATAAGTAAAAAGTCTCATTTCTCAGGGACGACCACTTAATTCTGTTTTGGATATGTTTCTTCTACTGGTTGAATCTCTGCCATGTTCTTTTTAATGAATATATCATATTCTACCATATGATTGTAACATAATTTAATTGATTGATATTTAAGTTGTTTCTGGTTTTTTTTTTTCCATCACAGTGACGCAGTGGACATGTGTGCATTCTCTATGAATATCTTTGTCCACATGTGTGATAAATTGTAGGATAGATTCAAAGAAGTAGAAAGTACTGAGTCAAGGGAATAAATATTTCCAAGTTGCTATCCAAAATTGTTGCACTGGTATACTTTCCCAATGGTAGTATAGGTGTGTGTTTTCTTACATTGTCATCAACCCTGAGTACCATTGGTCTTTTATACCTTTGCCAGGTAGGTTAAAAGTCATTAGGTTAAAATCCAATTTGACTGCCTAGAAAATATATCTTTCCTATGATATTATGTCAAAATAAACATCCACTCATTTAAAAAAAAATTTAGTAGTTTCATTTTGCTAATTTAAATTTTTTTTTAAAGATTTTATTTATTTATTTGACGGATATCACAAGTAGGCAGAGAGGCAGGCAGAGAGAGAGGAGGAAGAAGCTCCCTGCTGAGCAGAGAGCCCAATGTGGGGCTCGATCCCAGGACCCTGGAATCATGACTGGAGCTGAAGGCAGAGGCTTTAACCCATTGAGCCACCCAGGTGCCCCTGAATTTTTGACCACCAGGAATTTAATTTGATATAAGGAATGAGATTGGGATCCAGTGTTATGTTTGTTTTCTAAATGGTTGGCCATTTGTCCTAATATTTTTTTGTTGAATTATTTTATCCCTGTTGATTTGAAAGTCCCAGAGAGTGAAACCTAGGTATTTTTTATAAATAAAAGTACTAGCATTATCTATAGTTGTTGAGCCTTCCCCTGACTACTTCATACTTTTCCTAACATGAACAGTTCATACTGATTCAAGGCTCAAATTACAAGCTACTAGAGTTATACTGAAAATATTCATTCTAAATAGACTAGTTTCTTTGAGAGGTGAGTGAAAGGGATCTTTATAGTGAAATAGTGAGCTCTCCTTTCTTTTTCTTTTGCTTTGTGTAAGCATAGGTAAGAATTTGGAAATGTGTCTGGCTACTTCTTGGGGACTCTATCAGGAATCTTATTTTAAAATTAGCCTCAGAACTGGGTAAGTGGCTTAATGCAGGCCTTTACCTCATATGCTATTGATTGTGACAGACGTTTCTAGCAGAAAAAAGAAACTAGATTGAGCTTTCTAGGGACCAGTAATTTATCCCTAGAAAATAGTTGGGAAAGCTGATTTTTGAGGAAATTTGCTAGAATAGTTTTAGGTAGCGGGTATGTTCGTACTTATTGAATATGAGTATGATATTCCCTATGTAATATTTCATTGTTGATGATTCCTGTAAATTGCCCTTTTCTAAATATTAATTTGTAAAATTGTTAGATCATTTACAAGTTCTTTTTGGACTTCTGTTCAGAGATTGGCAATAATTTGTGTTTGTTTATGAATCTAGGTATGGTGTCTGTTTTGGACTTAATGCAGGGTGGTTTCCCATCACGAGCTTCCTTTCATGAACTCTACAACATGTATAAAAAGTATATGCCAGATAAACTTGCAAGATTAGACCCAAGACTGTTTTGTAAGGTACAAATACTGCTTAAACTGAAATTTCTTAGCTATGAACTATCTTTCTTACTAATTACTGTTTGGCATTTAACTTTTGAACTTTTATTTTTCAGGCTCTTTTTAAAGCTTTGGGCTTAAATGAAGTTGACTACAAGTTTGGATTAACAAAAGTATTTTTTAGACCTGGCAAGGTAAATACGTCTTATTTTCAACTTTAACATGATGAATATGGATAGTAGGAGTCAATGCGTATTTTTGTGTTTAGTGATTTGTGTTATTCATGAATTATGATCACCAACAGTATGTGTATATATACACACAATTTCCCTACCTGTGAGAAGTTTGCAATGTGTAATATTTTGTACAAGTTTTACAACTTCTATTTCACATTCAGAAGTACTGGAATCAGGGCATTGTTTAATTGGATTCTTTGCTTAAATAAGGATTAACCAGAAAATACTTAAAATTTATTTTTTAAAATTTATTTTATTTAATTTATTTTTTTAAGTAGGCTCCATGCCCAATGTGGGGCTTGAACTTAAAATCCCGAGATAAAGAGTCCCATGCTCTACCACTGAGGTAGAGCGCCCCTACCAGAAAATACTTACTGAAATCTTTTCTTTTCTTTTCTTTTCTTTTCTTTTCTTTTCTTTTCTTTTCTTTTCTTTTCTTTTCTTTTCTTTTCTTTTCTTTTTTTTAAGATTTTTATTTATTTATTTGACAGACCGAGATCACAGGTAGGCAGAGAGGCAGGCAGAGAGAGGAGGAAGCAGGCTCCCTGCTGAGCAGAGAGCCTGATGCAGGGGCTCTATCCCAGGACCCTGGGATCATGACCTGAGCCGAAGGCAGAGGCTTTAACCCACTGAGCCACCCAGGCGCCCCTGAAATCTTTTCTAAAACATTAATTCATTTTTCAATAATTAAAAATTTTGCAGTAACTTTGAGTCTTCCTTGTAAGAACAAGTTTTATTGGCGTATGATAGTCATATAAGATATAGGAAATTGGACTGAAGTTTGTGCTAATTCCTGTCAAACCCCAGAATGAGTGAATGTATGTACTTTTGTATGTAACATAATTAGGCTAACCCGTAGTTTTTGTATTTATAGATTTTTTACTAAATTACAAGACTGACTTATAGAGTATTTCATAGCAAATATGTACAAAACAAAAACATCTAAATGCTGTTCACAGTCTGTTTGTAATATTGTCACCATTCCTAACTTTGAATTGAATAATAGCATCCTCATAATTTTAAACACAACTATAATTATATAATAGCCAACTATGCTTGTTTGACTTAGCAATATTATTAATAAATATCTCTACTGCCTTGAAAGCTGGATTAATGATAATCTGATTTCACATTTTTGGGCATGAGATAAAAATCTATGTAATACCTCTCTCTGAATATTTTTACTGCAGAGGACCCATACCATTTCTTGTATAAAAGAAAAAAAATTAAAAGAAAACAAATATATATTCATAGTTGGCTTAGCTATAATCATACATATTTATCATAAGTTCAACATTTCTCTTATATCAGGGCTATAGTAATAATTTTAGAATTAATAGCCTGAGAAAACACTTGGTCTTATTTGCCCTGAGAAAAATTAGTCAGAAGAGTATGTTGAAAACATAAAGCAGGTTTTCAAAGATCTTTATTCTTGTTATGTTACCTTTAACTTTATTTTTGATTATAAGAAGACTTTGTATTGATAGGTGTGACATCCTTAGTATATTGTCGTGAGGTATTTGATAAAGGATAGAAATCATTTTATAATTTGGTGGTAAGTTGTGAAAATAATGCATTTTATTTTATAATAGCCTAATAGCTCTTTTATTTGTATTGTCTTTCTCTTAGTAGTGATTTCTTGTATCTGACCAAAATGAGGATGGAGGTTGGGAAAGTCAGTAGTTTTAGTGGTACCTGATTTTATTATACAGATGACCTTTACTTGTCAGAAACTGTACACAGTTATCTACATAAGTATGTGGATGAGCAATTCAGAAACATATTAGCCCTTTTATCATTGTTTCCTCGGTTAAACTTTTTTTCCAACCATCTGCAATTGTCATTTAAGGTTTTTTCTACTTTTATTATTGAATCTGCTAACTAGTAATGAGTAACTCCCTTTTACCCCTCCAAAAAAGGATGCTGACGGAAGAAAGAGAAAGGGAGCAAAATATAGCTAAATATGTCTGAATTTGCTGAGACTTATGTCTGTAATTGGTTTGTGATCATTTCCAGGAAGTTAGATTTTTGACTTGACTTCTGGTTATTTTGTATCTCTCTGTGTGTTTAAACACATTTGTCTTTTGATACTGATGCTAAACTATTTCATTTTCTAGTTTGCAGAATTTGATCAAATCATGAAGTCTGACCCTGATCATTTAGCAGAATTGGTTAAAAGAGTCAATCACTGGCTTATCTGCAGTCGCTGGAAGAAAGTTCAGTGGTGCTCACTCTCAGTCATCAAATGTAGGTGTTTTCTTTTACGTCAAGATCTGTAATTATTTTGGAAGTGAATTGGTTTATGGAATATTATGTGTTATCACAGTGGTGAGTGCTGGGCCACAGGGACCACTTTGCTTATTTATCCTGTGTTCCTGATTCCATGTAACACCTCCATGTAGTGAACATGGTAAATATTTAGAAAATATTTTGTGTGTGTGTTACTTATCTTCCCATCCAGATACATTATGGGAGAATTACTTTCATCATATCCTAAACAAAACAGAAACAGAGCTCATGGTCTTGATTCCTTTTCCTCCCTCCACATCATCCCCTAATCTCTCAGAGTTCAGCCAGAACTTTTCTCTTTCCACCTGCATGGTATCTGCAGTTCACACACCAGAAATTTCAAGATTGTGATTGTCTGTCCTTTCTTGTTCCTGAAATTGTGTCAGTGAACAAATCATGTTGATTCCTTTCCCAAAGACTATACATTCTTTCTTCTGTATTGCCAGGGTCTTAGTGGTACCCCACTCTCCCACTCACATAATAACTTTGGTAGCTCCCAAACTAGGTTTTCTCAGCTTCTTACTCTTAGGAGTACTCTTCCCAGAGTTTCTTTCTAAACTAAAAGCTTTTTATTAAGGCTTTCCTATAATATAGGGCAAAGTCTTAGAATGTCTTTCAAGACCCCGTGAAGTGGGGTTTTCAGCTTCTTTTTCTAGCCTCCGCTCCTGCCACTGCTCTTTTAGACCCTGTTCTCTGACGCACTGGACTGAGCTACTACTTCGTGTGTCTCTGCTAGGTCACAGCCACTGTTTATCTCTGCCCAAAACAAGGATTAGGGGCAAAATGTTTTTGGGTTACCTGATAGTCTATGGCAAATATTTAATTGTGTAGAATTATTGTCAGTAACTTGATTACATTTATAATTGTCCCTTCCACCTCCCCACTTTCCAGTGCTAGGCACTTGAAAAGGATTAAGTAAGATATATTTTATTAAGAGAAAAGTCCCTTTGACGTAACCAAAAGGGACCATGCAAACAAAGATTATTATTGAGGTCTTTTGTTAGACAGTCATGAATATAGATAAAAAGAAGACAATAAGAAAGAAAAAAATAACAGTTATTTTTCCAACAAGTTTTCCAAGTAAAATATTATAAACACATTTGTCACTATAGTTCAGTGCTTTCAGCTTTATACATTGCATTATGGTAGAAAACACATTATATTTAAGTTATTGTGCTACACCACTTGTGGATTGTGTTATGCAATGGTTTAATCAGTAACCAGACAGGATCTTTGCAGGATGTTTATAGAGAAGCTCTGAAAAAAATGTTTCAAGGTCAGATTAGTGTAGAATATTCTGGATATCTGAAGTTAAATAGATTCCTTTACTGTAGGGCTCTCAGAGGCTTCACTATGTGTGTTCATTGTGAATCTTCTGCAGGAGGTATAGTGCATAGCTTTTCTTAAATTCATTTGACAAGTGAACCCTTTTTTTCCCAAGCCAGACCTGTTAACATTTAATAGACCAATATTTCCTAGGACAATTTGGGAAGCAATAGTGTGACATAATAAGGAAATAACACATTTAAAATGTAAATCTAGCCACACACATGATATACTTTTTATTTTAAGAAATACAAGGAATTGAAGAATTGTTCAACTTCATGATTTGTTATCTGGTATAATATGTTCATCACAATTTCATGTGTCTTGAAAATTGCTTTGTGGAAATGAGTGGTTTTTAAGAATATGATATGCCTGATATAAACTGAATAATTGTCTATCATTGTATTTTCCTCTTACACATAGTGAAAAATAAAATAAAATACCGAGCTGAAGCCTGCATTAAAATGCAAAAAACTATTCGAATGTGGCTTTGCAAAAGGAGACACAAACCTCGGTAAGATGAATAGTGCCTAAAGAATCCTACTAAACCTATTTACCCTAATACAAAATGGTTATAAAGTCACAATGAAGAGCAGTTTGGACACTCTTAGAGTTTTCTCCATTCTCATGTTCTTTGTAAAAAGGCATATTATTTGTGATTTTTTTATTATGTGCTTGAAATTGATTAATGAACTAATTCAGTATTTTATTACTTGCCTCATACTACAAAAGGATATGAAGTACCTTAAAAAAATGTAAATGCTACAAAAGGTTGAAATAAATGGCTAACAGAAACTCTTTTTTTATTCTGAGTATTTTATTATCTTGAGTTTCTTGATAATCAAAATGTTAAATTGGCGTTGTTTTTAAAAAAACCTCATTAATGTTTTCACCATAATTCTCAAGATTATCTATAGGAATTATATTGTCTCACTGTAAGTTTAGTCTTTATTTTTGAGTCTTATTAATTTAGACTTTTTAAACTTAGAGTCCCGAATAACTGTTAATCCCTAAACCTTTTTAAAGAGATTAGATAACTCTTTTAAGTTCTATAATTAGAAATCTCAAATTTTCAGAGTAAATACAGAAGGCTAAATATTACTGATAGGCATCAGTGTCATTCACACCCATACTTGATTCTTTTTTACCTTCAATAAGAGATCTAAAAAAGAGAATCCTGGATAGTATGAAAACAGAAGTGAAATGCCCTATTTAGCAGTATGTTTGGCATTTTATTAAGATGAAAAATGTATGCATAGCATTAAGTGGTAAATTTAAACTCTGATGAAGTATTATCTTTACAGCATTGATGGCCTGGTTAAGGTGGGCACACTGAAAAAAAGACTTGATAAATTTAATGAAGTTGTCAGTGCATTGAAAGATGGAAAACCAGAGGTGAATAAACAGGTCAAGGACCTTGAAATTTCTATTGATGCTTTAATGGCCAAAATTAAGGTATGTAATTTTAATCCAAATGGTTGACTTTTTTTTTTTCTTATAATTTAATACGCTTGTTATTGGTATTGAATTTTATAGAAAAAAAACTTTTTAAAAAAAATACAAGTTGAGTCTCAGTGACGGCGAGTGATTCTCATTATAGTGTTCTTTCTGTGTTTGAAAATTTTTATAGCAAAAAACTGAAATTTTTCAGATAATTTTTATGCAGTTTCATTTGTTAGGAAAGTCCTCCTTCCCACCCAAAATAGTAACTAAAATACTATACTCTGTTAGTAAGCTTTTATATAATCATTACTGAGACAGGAGTAATGTGAGTTATTTTCACTTGTTTCATTTTTTTTTTTTACCTTCAGAAACTCATTTTCAAATTATAAAAGTAATATTATGGAAAATTTGGAGAAAACCACCAAAACCCCTTAAGCCCCAACAATAACACATTCAGCTATTACTCTGTTGCATAGTCACCTTCCAGTCTTTTTTAGATGCATGTTTGTATGGTTCTCCTCACAGTTTAATTTTGTGCCCCTTTTGTTATGTTATGTCTTGTTCCTGTTATTACATTATCTTTATATTGGCTATATCATGAACTACTTAGGTGTTTTGAGCTTAGCAATTAATTTTCCCTCAAGTTTTTTAGGGAAAAAATAATGGGCATCTTTTTTTTTTTGTCTTAATTTTCATTTATTTAATTACCAGTGGGACTGAAAATGTTTTTGGTATGCTTAGGTTTTGGTTAGTTATAATACATGTTTATTCAAACCTTTTTCTGTTATATTTTAGGGTCTTAATATTTTCTCATACATAAGTCAGTGCTGTTGTATGGGCTATAATACCTTAAAGCAAGGTATTATAAATTTATATTATCTGCAGATATTTTATGTAGACAGTGGTAAATCTTGGAGGGAGAATGGAAAAAGCAGTGCAAGGGAAGAATGAAAATGCTTTGGATAAACTGAACTGATTTTACAAATCTGTCAGTAGCCATTTCTGTGTATGTGGTATTATTGATGAACGTCAACCCAGCCACATTTTTTAAGGCTAACTTAGGAATATCATCCAATAATTTTGGTGTATTTTGTAATTTCTTAAATATTCCTTAGGTACTATTTGAACATTATTATTAAAGAATTGTAAACAAAAGCAAAATTAGCAAATCATTCCTTAAAACAAAATTTTCAACTACAGTATGTTACTTCATCTACAGTATACTCTTGGATATTTGATTACTTGACTAATAGGAAATAGATTCAAATGTTTGTCTGCAGAGATAACTTAAAAATTTTTCAAACATTATTTAATGCATAAATAGTATAACAAAGATAAAGACCTTACTGCTTACCAACTTTTCCAGTCTTTGCTGTATGTATTTTTTTTCATTATGGTTAAAGTATGTGACATTAAATTTACCAGCTTAGCCATTTTAAAATATATAATTCAGTAGTGTTCAGTATATTCACATTATGTGGCAGAAGATAATTTTTAAGTACATGCTTATTATTTTTTTTTAAGTCTACTATGATGACAAGGGAACAAATACAGAGAGAATATGATGCACTAGTGAAAAGCTCAGAAGAACTTCTCAGTGCATTACAGAGAAAAAAACAGCAGGAAGAGGAAGCAGAAAGGCTGAGGCGTATTCAAGAAGAAATGGAAAAAGAAAGAAAAAGACGTGAAGAAGATGAACAACGTCGAAGAAAGGAAGAGGAGGAAAGGCGGATGTAAGAAATTTATATTGTTTTGAATTTGAAACTAACAGAATAGTGAATTCTTGGTGTTGAGGCTGGTTAATGAATATTCTTATTTTTAAAAGTTATATTCTTATTTTAAAACACTAATTTTAGAATTAGTTTAAAAATAGAGAAAAGTTCATTATATAAGATAATGATTTTAACTATAATCTGGGTTTTTGGTTAGACTCTTACACCTGATGATTTCTTAACTTCTTTTTAAAGCTGTGACTTGTTATTTTATAAGCAAGAAAAAGGGCACTTACACTTTTCTGCATTTTTGAAACAACTTTTTGGAAGGTTGCCACATAGGGCAATCAGGAGTTGTAAGAGTTGTTTAATTGGGGGAGGAGGAGAGGGAGGATCATGTGATCGGGATCACAGGTAGGCTTTATAACCAAGTTAATCTACATGTTTGACAGTTATAGAATATAATTATATTTGTTTTTGTTTATTACAGAAAGATTACTGTCAGTAGAGTTAGATTTTGTGTTTTTAAAATAAGCTGATAATATATATAGCCAGGAGGTTAATTTGAGTTCTCACTCTATAACCTCTGTTTATTAATAGTTAAATTGCCTTCTGAAGGATTTTTTATTTTCTATAAAATTTTTGAGGAGTTTTCTATTTTTTGTTAGGAAACTTGAGATGGAAGCAAAGAGAAAACAAGAAGAAGAAGAGAGAAAGAAAAGGGAAGATGATGAAAAACGTATTCAGGTATATAATTATTAGATTCTTTCAGAATAGAATCTACAAGATTATAGCACAAAAGGAGTTGAAAACAAATTTTGATTTGCTACGTAAGCTGTCTTTGGTTTACCCCAGAGACAAAGGCATCTTCTGTGGTGGTTATGGGAGGGACTTTGGAACTAGGGAAGTAGATTCAGATCCAGGCTCTGTCCCTGATAGAAATTGTGACATTGCACAAGTCACAATGAGTAACTGTGGGCTATGGGTTTTTTTCCTCTGAGGAGTGGGCATAAATGATAGTTGTAAGCATTACATGAGTTGGCACATGTTTAAAGCATTTAGAACCTGAGTGCCCAGTTCAATAAATATTAGTTTGTTGTTATTGTTACCATACTCAGGGGGAAGTCAGATGAATGGTCACTTAAAACATAATTGTAATTTTATATCTTTGTAGATACTAGTATCAATAAGTTAGAATTAAGATATTCTCCCTACCCCCATATTTGAAAAAGTCCGTGTCTGAGAATAATTGATCACGTATTTGAGTTTCTGTTTGTCTTGGCTTTCATAATTCATCCTGAGTGCAACCAACCTTTAAATCCCTGACATCCGCTGTCTAGCTGCAGGTGTTAATGTGATACCTAGGGTTCTCATGCAATATTTGGGATATTCTTGGTGATAGAATGGTGGAAATGTGGTTCCTCCACCTTCGCTCGGATTTGAGAAAGATAGGAAGTATTAATCAAAATCTAGAAGAGGATGGAGACTGGAGAGATTTGTGATTAAACAATTTGTATTCCTTAGTAAAGAACTTGTGAAGGGCAATTTTAGATAGTATCTATCAAGTAAACAAGTGGCGAGAGAGCTTGTTGAGGTAGCCTTCTGTCATTGGCAGGCTGAAGTGGAGGAGCAGCTGGCCCGACAGCGGGAGGAGGAGTCCCAGCAGCAGGCAGTTCTGGAGCAGGAGCGCCGGGACCGGGAGCTGGCCCTGCGGATAGCCCAGAGTGAAGCTGAGCTCATCAGCGACGAGGCCCAGGCTGACCTGGCACTCCGGAGGTACTGGGCCCCTGGGTGGGGTGTGATGCCTCTGCTTGCTTTCCCTCCCTGCTTCTCACTTCAGTGTGAAGGGCCTGGGGGGAAATCATATTCTTTAGGTCCTGATCTATTTTAAGTAAAATCATTTAAAAATTATTTGTATCCACTTTTATACCCAAGCAAACGAAACAGTTGATTTCATCAAATTGTTGAACTATTGAAGATAAAATTGATATTTCAGCTCATGAAACATCTCAACTTTTACTCTGAAATTGTCAAGGAATATTGTATAAAAAGCGGACATCTAATTTCTAAATACCTGCCATTAAATACTGGCACAGAAATCAGTATATTATAATCCAGTTTAATATATTTGAGGTTGGGATTTATTATTTTCCTAATGCAATTTTTTTAATAAACACCCTAACACTTAGAATGAGGAAAAATTTTACATACACACCCATCATGTTTCACAGTAGATTTCCCTTTCCAAGAAGGAAGGTTTATCATATTGAAGTGTTTTAGCTACCCAGGTTTCCAAATTATCTCTAAATACTGAATTTTATTGGAGTGTAAAGAGGTATGGATGTTCTTGTTGAAAGTTGCAGGAAGTCTTAATATAAGAGATTCATTTTTAAAAATTTAGAATATAGAGACATTCATTATTTTGATTATTAGTAAAAACAGAGCAAAACTAGTTTGTGGGGTTCCTTTGTACGTAGGTGTATAAGTTATATATATATTGAGATTTATGTAACCATGCTTTTCAGAATGTCAGGGCACTGTTTGTAACAAAATATAATTAAAGTGTCACCACTAGGTGTTGCTATTTCCTCATGAAAGGAAAAAAACCTCATTAAAATGGCAAGGCAGTGAATGGATTTTATTTAGCTAAAACAAAAGAATGGGAAAGGGTTGTTGCCTTCATGTTTTTTCTAGTAAGTGATTGCATTGGGGAGCCCTGGGGTCTGAACTGTATATGAAAGTATATTATATTTAAATAAACTGAAAAGGCCTACCAAACACAAAGTATTATAATAATTAATAAGCTCTTGGGTTTGAATCCAATATTTGAGCTCTTTGTTTACATTTCACTGTAATTTAAAAAATATTTTCTCTGGGCTGTGGCTCTTCTAACTGCAGACTCAACTCAGCTGCTTTTCTGTTCCTTCCACCTGTGTTATGTTGGAATGTCTGGGGGCCTCTGTGTGTAACTGAGTAGTAGCTGGGCCAGTCTCCTAAGTGAACTAAGCTCTTGCAGCTGCTCTCCCTGATGTGTGTGAGGAAGCATTGCAGTTGACCCAAGGTGGCTTCACTATGGCTGAAGTTCATTTCTAAGGGACTCATTATCGGAGTCAGTATTGGTATTTATGCCCAACCAAGCTTTACGTTCAAGCATTTGAAATACTAAACTACATCCAGTGCCATTCCAAATAATATGTATAAGATACTGGCTCATATGTGGACTCCTTCCCATCTTCAGAAAGGTGCACGTCTCACAAGGGTGAGTGGTCGCTTGGAGAACGAGTGGATCATTCAGTAACTTTAACATAAATGACAAGTTACCTGTGATTTAAGTTAAGCAGAATTAACTATGTAATGATACCACTACTAAGTAATTAGGAGATATTTAAACAGTTGTGACTTGAATTGCAAAGAGTTAGTTTTAGTTTTCCTGTGAGACAGCTCCTGGGTTGTGGTCTCCATCTCTATGGAACGCCCTTTTAAGTCCTTTCTGGCAGCCCTTTCCAGGAAAGCTTTCCCTGACCCTCATGTCCTCATGAGGTCCTACCCTTCAGAACCTCCTGGTTATTTTATACTTTGTACTACAAGCATTAGCATTTCATTATGGATGATGTTCTATACATATTTTCCATGTTTGATAATTTCATTTTACTGCATGGGCTACAAGCAAATGTTTCTGAATGTTTATTTTGCCTTTGTTAGCACTGAATTATTTCTGACAAATTTATGAGTAAGAACTCACTTAAGTAATACTGTTCTTAATATATAGCATGAAAATGTCATTCTTGGGCTCTGTGATGCATTTAAAAATATATGTAAATGGATTCTGCTGCATTAAACAATTTCCAAGTTACTTTTCCAGCTTGGATTCCCGTCCAGTAACTTCTAAGTAAGAATTGTTTTCTACATATATTTTTAAAATATGATCTTAACTACACATATGATCCTTGATGCAAAGTGATTTCACATTACCTAAAATTATGAAATAATATTCAGATTCTGTTAAAAAAAGCGTTCTTCATAGTATATGAGTTTTCTAATCTAAATGTAATAAATTTGCTCCTTAATTTTCATTGAATGCCTTTAATTTATGCTTTTCTCATAATTTTTAGGGAAAATTTTAAACATTAAAATTTTGAGTGATCTCGTAGATTAAAGATAATGGCATTTTTATTTAACGTCAGTGAGTAAAGTCATTGAAACACAAATTTGTCACAATCCAGTTTTTCATGATTCAGAATTACTTAATGACATTAACTAAAACATATTATTTTTCACAGAATCGATGGAACAAGACCCAAAATGACACCGTATGTCATTTCTCTTTTCAAAATTTGATTTAGTTTTATAACTTTTTTTTTCTTTAACAGGTGGTTGTTACTTTTTAGGAGAAATAGTTTCCTTACTGTAGTAAATTTTTGTGGGGTTTTTTTTGCATATACTTTATATATATACTATATATATAAAATTCTGGAATATTTATGAAATCTGAATTTTAACACTTTAGGACCCCCACTGTAACATTTATAATGATGGTTCTCAACTTTGTCAGAACCTAATACCAATGACAGTTGTTTTATAAGTCATGCAACCTGCATAGATAATTCTCTCCAAACATTACATGTAAAAGAGGAATGAGAAGACAGTAATTTTTAATAAAACAATATTTATTATGAAAGTGCTTACAACTATAGGAAAACATAATCAAATACTGAAATATTTTTATTTATACATAGCATCACCATAAATGTGACAGCTACACATGCAAATTGCAAATTGATATAAGAATGTTATATTGGTCAATTGAATGCCGTGAAATTGTGAACAGTGCTTTGTAAAGTTCTAAACAGAGTTAAGTACAATCTCGTCTCCCTTCAGTAGTTGCATTCCTAGAAAAACTCTGTGAATGTTAAAACCATGCCAAAAAGAAAAGACTCTTTACATGTAAAAGTTTGTTTACATGTAAAACTGCTTGTATGTGGATAAGTGTGTTTCACCTCTCTTAGGTGGACGTGTCAGTGTCACATGGGACCTGGGACAATTGTTCCTTGTGGCACCCCTGACCCCTCAGCTCCTCAGATGCCAGCAGTGCACTCTCACCACAGCATTGTTTTCATAGGGCACCGAAATTTTTGAAAACATCTCTGGGTGCTCAGTCACTTACATGTCCAACTCTCAGTCTAGGCTCAGGTCATGATCTCAGGGTTCTGGGATCAGATCTAGCCCTGAGTTGGGTTCTGTGCTCCATGGGGAGTCTGCTTGAGACTCTCCCTCTCCCATTGCCCCTCTCCCTACTCATGTATGCACATGCACTCTCTCTCTCTCAAATATATAAGTAAATCTAAAAAAAAAGAAAAAAGAAACCTTGAGGTACGGTGATAATAGAATTCAAAATATTTATCAAAATCATGCCGAGTTTGAAAGTTAGAAAATTCTGACTAGCCTAATTGGAGATTGATAAATGGATTGCTCAGTAGATTATTTTATACATATTTGGGTTTTTTACTTTGTATTTAGAATCTCTGATCATCAGTTTTGAGATTACTTTTTCTCTGACTGTGCTTGTTGGATAGACTTCTGTCTGCCTCTATTCTTAGCCAGTGTTCATTACAAGGAAGGAGAATTACAGGAGTCCTTTGCTCCTTTATCATCACCTGACAGGCATGCGGGAAACTGCACCCTAATACAAACATACCCTTTCTCTTTTCTTATGATTTTTACTCATTTGTAAGAGGTTACCAGAGTCTGATGAATAGAATGAGCCATGAGAAAATGATTAATTATGAAGGAAGAAAGAAAGAACAGGAAAATAAAATAATGAGATTAATGAATTATTGATGAACATGATGAAACTCCATCCCATTTCACAGAATTAAACAAATATTGAGAAAAGTTACATTCCCCTGAGTAATAAAAGTAAGTTTTGCCTTTGGGAAATGTTTATCCTCAGAGAGTCAGAACACTCTGGTGTTTAACACATACTTGATGCATTTGAGCTCTTCTGCCTTTTTTTAAAATCATGCTTTGATTTAGAATTTTAGAGTAAATATACTAGACTCTTAAACTCTGACACTAGAAAATAGATTAACTAAGTATCACTGTTATGTCATATAATTAATATTTATTATGCGACCCCAGTGCAAAAATCCTTCTATAGAATCTGTATCTGCCAAGTTTCCAGTATGCATTTAGAACATGCAAATTATATGCCATGCATAAAAAAATACCACAGAAACATGGCTGTCATGAGATTTTATCTAAAAGTTCCTACTGCAGAAATGGAGTTCAAGCAATCTTAATTGTATTTAAACAAAAATTTGCTGTATTTTATGGTTATATACGATGTTGAAAAGTATATTATAGTCTTTTACAAAATGAAATGATAGTGAATGATTAATAAATCAATAATCCTATTGAAAAGCTATATTTTTAATTATACTTTTAGATCTTTTAGGTAATGTATGTAGTTTTCTTTTATATGACTGTGCTGTATTATCATTTTTCTTATAGGGAACAAATGGAGAAGGAAATGTCAGAATTTCTGCGTAGGTTAGTGCAGTGGAATTTGGGGAAATAAATGTCACCTCAAAATCATGTTTTTAAATCACTGTTCAGTATTTGGACCAGAACCTGTTATATGAATAGTCTATTCTTTCCATATAAATTTTCTGTATAGGAAATGTCACTTCACCCTTATACCACTGTAACAGAAAAAGATAAAAAACAATGCTCTAAATTGGTGCTACTCGATGGGGACACCACTGGCATTTTGGATGGGCCTGTTCCTTATTGGTGGTATTGCCATATTTATCACTGGCTTCACCAACTCCGTCTCAGTAGAGGAACCTTTCCTCTCAAACCAAATAAGTGTTTTGAAACTTTCTATGGAGGTGGTGGTGTCCCTTCCCCTCCTGCCCACACCCCCATGTCAGCTGGGAACCTCTGTGCCTAGTTCCTAGTTGAAGGGGAAGTAGAAAAGAGTGTGGTTTCTGGGGCCTTCTCCCCATAATAGCACGTGGTTTAAAAACCACTGATACAAAAATTGAGCCACCACAGACTATGACCTCCCAGCAGGATCTGGTCCTTTACAAGTGGGTATCAATCAGTAACATCTTAACTATCAATTTTGAAGTTAAGAGTTAATTGAAAGTCTTAAAATTAATACACTTTTTTAAAAATTAGAAGTCAGTTTTTCTACTACCTCGTATGTCATTTATGTGATTGTCTTTATAACCTAAATAATCAGTAAATTAAACCTTTATTTTACTATTTTAATAATTCCAGAGATGGGGAAGAGCATTTAAATGCATTTCATTCATGTATTTAAGATGCTGAATATGTTTTTTAGCATATGTATTTTGATGTAATACAAATGAAAAGTTAGTAATAGTAAACCATATTTTAAGCAATAATAATTTGAATTCAATGTTATTTTTTAAAGTATCCAAATATACCTTATGTATGTTGGCACTTCATGTGTATTCTGACAATCTATAAAACTGTACATTATGTAAATTCACTCTCTTCCAAAAGAAAATAACAAAAACCTGTAGTAATTTTCAGCTGCTCTCCTAGAAAAGACTTCTTAGAGGTGCTAGGAAGAAAAGATAAATTTTTTTGTTTAGTTTACTGAATAGTGGTTTAGGGATGTAGAAGAGAAAAAGAATATTTAAATAAATGTTAAAACATAATTTATTTCTAAGGGTAATAGAGAGACCTTGCTGACACACAGCTGGCTCTTTTTGAGCGAAGCAATTAAGAGGAAAAGCTACATGGAAAATTGCCACTCACAGTGCTTATGAAAAGGATAGATTCTGTAATAAATCTAAAACAGATCCAAACCTAAAAATGCAGGAAGAATGCAGGAAGAACTAACTGGCCCCATATTATTCTTTAGTCAGGCTTATGTGTTAGTGACAATCATCATGTCTCACCATTGTTAAGTATATAGAGTGAAGTGTGCTATTTTTTTATTCTCTAAAATGAAAGTATAAATAGGCTTTGTAAAGAGGCCCCCATTGCTAAGCTTCATTTGGAGGAATCATTTCCTTTATTTCAGGAGGAAGTATACATATTTTCACACATCATTTCTCATTAAATGTCTGTGTCTTGACTGCCAAGATTGCTGTTATCTTTCAGAGTGTGAAATAATGAGGAAATATGACCTCATTTTCAGGTATTATACCTTGATCATCCCTCTTTAAGAGGAAATATTTTCTTAGTAGTGGAGGATAAGAGTAAAATTCCTTGTGTGATACCTGAGAAACAATATTTTAGTACTTTTAAAAATTTAGCTCTTTTCATATTTGTGCCACCTTTCTTTTTATGTCTTGAAATGTGATGGGTTTAAATTCTTCCTTTGTTACATTGATCTTACTTGCGGCTTATTCTAAGTGTCTGCTGTGTGACAGGAGTCATCTTTTGCTGAAAAGTAATGTTTATTATTACAGAAAAGAAGTCGTTTCCATATTTTCTGAATAATTATTTCAAATTATGTATATAGAAACAAGTTGGAAGCCCTGAGTAGCACTGCTATGAAGAAGTTGTATTTATCCCATTTTATTTTTTAATTTATTATTTTATATTTATATATATATTTCATTTATTTCTTCTTTCCCCATTCCAGTGTTTCTACTTTACTTGTGCTCTTTCAAATCTGTTGTGTCTCATGACCTAAACCTCTTCTTTAATTAATTAATAATAATAACAATTATTATTATTTTTTAGCTTACACAACTCTGTGTCAGCTCCTAGCACAGGTGAAGGGCTGGCTAAGTGGGTGCTCATTAATGTTTGTAGAATGAATAAAGCAAAGAAAGGAAGGCAGAGTCATGACTAAGACCAAGACTTTAGAGTCAGAACAAGCTGCGTTTCCATCACAGGTGCAACCATTTTACTAGCAGTGTGGGACCTTGGGCATGATCTTTATTTTACTGCTCTGAATCTTGTCTACTCATTTTTATTTTATTTTTCTTTATCATAAGTGTACTCTTTCATTCCCATCACCTATTTCACCCATCTCTTCACCCATCTCTTCTCTGGTAATCATCAGTTAGTTGTCTATAGTTAAGAGTCTGTTTCTTGGGTGCCTGGGTGGCTCAGTGGGTTAAGCCTCTGCCTTCGGCTTTGGTCATGATCTCAGGGTCCTGGGATTGAGGCCCATATCGGGCTCTCTGCTCATAGGGAGCCTGCTTCCCCCTCTCTCTCTGCCTGCCTCTCTGTCTACTTGTGACCTCTCTCAAACTAAATCTTAAAAAAAAGAAAGACTTAAAAAAAAAAGTCTGTTTCTTGGTTATCTGTTTTTTTTTCTCCTTGCTCATTTGTTTTGTTTCTTAAATTCCTTGTATAAGTGATATCAGATGGTATTTGTTGTTCTTTGACTGACTTCACTTAGCATTATACACTCTAACTCCATCCATGTTATTATAAATGCGAGATTTCATTCTTTTTAATGGGTGAATAGTATTCCATTGCATATTTATACCTTATCTTCTTTATCTAGTCATCTATCAAAGGATAATTGGACTGCTTCCATAATTTACTAGTTGTCATATTACTCACTGAATATGAGAGCATGATTTTATTTCCTTCTAGCACTTTCCTAAGTGTTCTATTTAATAGTGATGCAAAAAGTTACAGGGGTTTCCAGACTCTAGCTGTTCTTTTAGCCCATTTTAATGACTAAGGCAGGGGATTGTAGTTTGGCTACTCACCTGTTGACCCCGCAAACATCCAGATACTTTGGGAGGTTCTGAGCCAGTAGTTCTGGCTGGGACTTGGCTGTCTGTAACTTCAGTAATCGGCAGGTGATTGTACTATGTGGCCTTATGGCTCATAAACTCTTAATGGTTCTAATGATTTTTTTGAGAAATCAGGAGGATTTCCTTTTTGATTTTGAGGAATATATATAAATGTATTTTTAACTTTAGAAGTTCTGATTGGAAACATAATATGGCTATTAAATGGCACATTGGAAAATTTTAATTTACCTAGGAATCCTATAGTATACCATTCTTAGTCTCATCTGTCAAAGATACAAAAATTATTATGTTTTTCTAGTAGTTATTTCCATTTCTCAAACTTAGATTCATTTTCTTGCATCTTTAGCCAACATTTCATTCATGTTTCTAGTTTAAACATGCAAAAATATGTAATAATTACAGAGGTCCTGCTGTACAAGCCACCAAGGCAGCTGCTGGTACCAAGAAATATGATCTCAGTAAATGGAAATATGCAGAACTACGTGATACCATCAATACTTCTTGTGGTAAGTGTATGGAGGTCATGAAAAATGGGAAGGCTCTGTGGCTGACAGGTAATAAAGAAATACCTATATCGGAGTGTAATTTTTTCTATTTTTTGGCGCATAAATTAAGCCATTCTCTTTGTTATTCTCACCTTGAAGTGAAGGCATAGTTTATTCACAAACATAAAGGGAAGGCATACTTACTAAATTCATTTTGCCTGTCTCTTATCTAGGTGGGAGAGGAAAAGCATGGAGAAATTGTGGTATGGGCTGTGTTAATGACGTATTTTGCATACATAGGTCAGAATCTTGACCTGTGTATGCAAAGTAAAGAATGGCAATGCAGTCCTTTCTTTTTAAAGCTATTTTTCTTCCAACAGAACTGTAAATGCTATATCCAGATGATTCCATATAATTGTGTTCTTGTTTAAATCATAGTGTTTGAGTTTAGGATGTTATGCCTAGGATCTAACGTACTAAATTGTGTGGAATTTGGTATGTTCTCTCCCTCCTCACCGAAGTTATCTGCATAAATACAAACATAAAAAATCTGATTAATGTAAATCTAGCTTGTATTTGAGCACAGTGACTTTTTACTCTATTTTTATGGCCTCTGACCTTGGACAGGTAACTTAACCTCTCTGATTCAGGTTCATCTGTAAAAGACCTATTTAGCCCAGGGTTCTTGTGTAGAGCAAATGATATAGTAATAATGCATAAGAAACTGCTCTGTAAATGTAAAAGTTAATGTTGCCAAAAAATGCTTATCTTTATCAATAATGTGCTTACTTTTGATTTTGTACTATTAATTTTAAAACAATTTATTATATGTATAAATATATATGTTTATGTCACAAATTATGTTAGATGATTAAATTAGGATGCTAATTCCTTCTTTTGGGGGGGGACTCTTTCCATATAATCCATAGATCTTGAGCTCCTGGCAGCTTGCAGAGAAGAATTTCACAGGAGACTAAAAGTGTATCATGCGTGGAAATCAAAGAATAAGAAGAGAAATACTGAAACAGAGCAACGTGCTCCAAAGTCTGTTACTGATTATGGTAAAAACAAATCTGTACTTTTAAATGTTCCAGAGTATCTGTATGTAATGTATGTAACTATACATAAGACTTGAGGTAAAATATTCAATACAAATTTTCTCTTACTGTGCAGCTGTGATCTGTTGAGCCTAATACAACCACAATGCCTTATTTTTCATAGCATTATTTCTGTTATTATGTCTTTAAAGTCATATTTATTAAGAAGTATTTGTATATAGTCAAGATAAATTTTGGAGATAAGAATATTGTCTATACTAAAGAAGTGCAGTAATGTAAATATGTATTTTTTCCACATATACATATATGTACATATAGAATGATTACATGTGGAAATGTAAAGAATACTGTGAAATAAAAAAGAATGTTTGCTGCAAACATTATTTTACAATACTGGCAAAATATAAGAATGAGAAATAGTAGCTTGGTTTAGACCAGTTTTGCCTATACCAGGATTTGATTTTTTGACTGAGATTCAAAAACTAAATTTTGTTACTTTGGTATGTATACAAAAGACAAAGTTGTATACTTGAAATTGGAAAGTAGGGGATAGACCTAACCTAGTAAAGTATGCACTAGGTTTAACATTAATTGAGAATACCTGTGATATATGAATTGTAATTTCAATCTTAAAACAATAATTGGAATTTCATTTGTTCAGTTTGCTACTTTCAAACTGGCATAATTTATTGGCTTAATTGTGGCCCAGTGTCAAAGTGACAACATGTTTAATGTTTTCATTTGAAAAATATATCCCCAGCACCTGGTAGTATAATTTAATAATACATGACCCAAGGTGAGATAGAAAATGAGCTCTCCCTCACTACCTTCCTAGCAAATAAAAGCAGTGTTGGATTAAAATCAATTAAGTGGTAGAGTTTTAGTATTTCCAAGTTGTTGTAAAGAGTAGATTGAGTAAAGGCAAAGTATTAATAAGAGAGAGGTTACTGCTAGTGATTATGCAGGAGGTGTCCTCAGTCAGAGTACAATGTGCTGGAAGGGCAGTGAGAGATCACCCAGAATGAGAGGAAATGGCAAACGGAAGGCCCTCTAAACATTGATATTGTGGCCACCTCTCTCTTCGCCAATTTACAAATGTATCCCTGGGAATTGAAAATAACAGGATGATTCCATAAGCAGTTCACTGTACCAAGTTTTTAGTCAGTTACCTTTGTTTTGTAAAAATGGCAATGGGCTATTCCTTCTAGCCATAATCTTTTTAGCTGTAATGTTCTAATTATGGCCTTTAGCTGAAAGGTTTTCATCATGTTGCCCCCCCCAAATTTAAATATCTGAATGATTGCACTTCTTAAAACAAGAAAAGTAATGTTGTAATATATGGCATATACATTTTTAATGAACACATAAATGTTTCTTGTGTTTTTAAACCAAACTTTGGTACTGTACTCATCCAGCTTTGCCCTTAAAGGGGGAAATGATACATGGCATACCTTGCTTTGTTCTTATAATGTTTCCATTTATAATATACCCTTTGAAAGAACAAAAGAGTAGATTAAGAAAATTTCCCAAGAGTCCCCCATCTAGGTATATGTGAACAAATTCAGGAATTTTATGTGAACACACTCCACACATATGTTGCCTTCAAAGAATTTGATTATGGGCAAATTTCAGGATAAAATGTAAGTTCTGCTCTGAAAAGTACTTATTGCTCTATTTTTTTTTCCCATGTAAAATACATTCTGACACAGAAGTACAGCGTAAAGGAAAGGTGCAGTGCCTCAAGATGCTTAGCAGTTGAGAAAATTCTGTACTTAGGTAGCTTCCTAATGGGGCAGCTAATCAGCCTTTAAAAGGAACTACTCTATATTTTAATATTTAGAAGGGTTAGAATTCCTTAATTTGAGAAAATAAATTGACAACATATGATTAACAAAAACATAACTAAATATTATTTTAGGATAATACATTGTCACATCATGGTAAAGTCTTGTAATCGGGAGTGGAGAGCCTCAGCCCTTCCTCCTGTGTGCTGCACTGGGTGAGCACGCTCTCCTTGCATCTAATACAGAAAGAGATTTCCAGAAATAATTCTTGGGGCAGTGGCAGATTCCGCAGTAAGAATTCACAATGTTTAGTTGATTAAAGCTGACTTTGGAGAGTGGTTTTATTTCAAGTTCCACAAAATAAAAATTGCATGAGTTTAAGATTGAGATAATTTGAAGAAATTTAAACATACTGAGTGTATGTAAACATGGCAGTACTTTTTCTCTAAGGCATCTATTTTTTTTTATGAATTTAGAAGTTTTTTATTTCTACAGAATTTCTAGTAATGCTTTGAAGGTACTAGAATGTCTATTACTCAGTCATTGTTTTGGATTTATGTTTGAATATTATTGTGTCCCAGGATTACAAATGAAATATAATTTTAAAATTTAGGTCCTCTATATGTCCATCAAACAGAGTTTCCTAAAGCATAATCAAAATAGCTTTTTTCTTTCTTTTTTTTTTTTTAACCTTTTTAAATCAGAAAGCAGAATCTACTTGTAGGTAATTCTGAGAGTATTGGTTGTGGACAGGATGTTTTCTTGTTAGTCACCACCTCGATTGATTGGGAAGCCTTTTTTATAAATTACAAGAATGCTCATTTAACAGTTCTGCCATTTTTATCTTTTCTTCAACATAAAATATTTATTCACAGATTTTGCACCATTTTTGAACAATTCACGTAAGTCAATGGGTGGTAACTTATGAGCTAACTGGAAGATGGGTTAAAAATATAAAGTACTAACTTCTATTAGACATTGTTTTGCTACAATTTTTAAGTAGAGTTGTAGTATATTAATGTTAGTTTGTCTACTAAGATATTTAATTTCAGATGATGCTTTCATTTGGGTCACTCCAAAATATATTTGCAGAACAAAATTAATCTGTTTTATGAAATTATTTCCCTTTAAAAAATATACACAATTCTCATTGTAGCAAAACTCAATAAGCAGCTGGTCTTTTAGAATAAAGACTAACTTCAGGGGCTGGTTTCACACACACACACTGTTACAGTATGAACACTTCCTTCCAAAGAGATCTGAGTTTTGTATGATAATGTACACAGGTTTAATAGGATGCCTCCTAATAGGAGATTATTCTCTGACTTGTATATATCGCACCCTATGATGCACATTTTTGATAATTTAAAAGCTTGGAGTCCTCTTAATATGTAGTAAATTTTTTCTGCTTCAGATGATCAATAATGATTTGGATATAATGCCATATTGTTGCCAGCTTGTTGGACCTGGCTTTTTTAAAGTGCTTCTAGTAATTTATAGGGCCAAATTTAGAACTTATTTCATATGTTAAAGATGACACAATAGGATGTGAAAGAGTCTTGTATTAGTTTCAGATGTTCAACATCTGTATTTTTGTGCTTTTCCAGAAGAACTTTTGTGGAAATGAAGGCTTCCTTAATATAATCTCAGTTCTCACACAGTTAAAAAAAAAAAAAAAACTATCAAAAACTTTCCCTTGAGTTTTATTAATTTTACTTAATATATTAAGGTATAGGAGACTGTTAATTTAAAAGAAAAAAGCAGGTTAATTTAACAAGTGACCATCAATACCATAGTAAGTTCCATATCAACTGGGTATTCTAAGTTACTCCTTAAGATGGAGGGAAGGGTTTGTTTTTTTTTTTTTCCCTTATCCTTTTAAAGTTCCTTAAAGTAGGGTTAGCATATTTTCTGCAGAGTAGGTAATTTTTAAAACTTGAAATAGAAACACTAAATTGTAAGTAGTTTGGAGGGACTACAGGAACAAAAGAATAAATGAGCTCCTCTCTGTTAACACGCTAAAGGTGACGCGGTTTTATAAGTCACTAACACAACGGGGCCTCTGTTTCGTTCTTTCATCGGCATATACAGCTTTGCTAACTGCTTTTTGCTTTCTCTGGTTTGCACAGAAATGAATTCAGCTACTATAAAGCTTTTACTATTGTGTAAAAAGTTTAGAATAAGAGTATTTTCATCCTTTCAGTATTTGGAAGTTCTTACAAAAACCCTGTGGCTGTTCTTGACTTACACATATTCTGTAATTTTTCATCGACATACTTGAACATATCAGTGAGATTCTTAATTGAGCTGCAGTAAATGGTTGGTCTACTTTTAAAGTTGTGAGAAAAAAGCACGTTAAACAGACTTTCCAAAATTACAGCTGCTGAAGGTGTAAAGTTATTGTCCCAGAGAAATGTTTATATTTGCAGATAAAATAAAAACCCAACTGTTTCATTATGAAACTTGAGCAAGGGGGAAAAATTGATATGAGTGCAATGTCCAGTCCTAGCAGAAAAGCAAGGGTTTTTCTTTTCTGTAACAAAGAGAACCAAATACTATACACTTTCCACTAACTTCAGTGGATTTAATTCAAGAGAAATCTGATTTTAGAGTAAGCAAATATCTCTGAGGGAAATTGCATGATTTTACTGGTTACAGTTTTTTGTTGTCATGAAGTTGTCTAAATATTACTAGTAATATATGTCTTCTGGCCATTTTAAATCCCAAAATCAGTTGGCAAAAGAGCAAACTTTTGTCTTCTACTTTTCCAAGGAAACAGTGATTAAATTGACAAATATCTATAATTCTTTACATTTGTGAAATTACGTTCATTTGTTTTATCATAAATAGTCCCATTAAAGTTATTCTGTGACCTTTGATTTCGAACTCTTTGGAGATAAAATATAAATCCTAACAAATAACACTAGTGTGCTGTTCTGCCATGTGAGTTTCAGGTTACTGATACAGTCATTTGTGGGAATCTACTTGGGCTAGTTTGTTTTATTGCTGGTGTTGCAGAGTGTGTGTGTGTGTGTGTGTGTGTGTGTGTGTGTGTGTTGAAATGTTAAGGAACATCTTTAAGGAAAGAAAATTCTAAAATCACACTGAGTTTTATTCATTTATAAGTAATTTACATCTTGTTTTAAAGTTATTACTAGGAATCCTCTTCTTCTTTTCTTAAAAATGTGTAGTGCATTTTAGGATTAAAGGCTGTTTTCATTATCCCCTGGGCTGCTGGTGTAACTTTCCTTGTTCTTTGTAACAGCTCAGCAGAACCCAGCCTCTCAGCTTCCTGCCAGGCAGCAGGAGATCGAAATGAACCGACAGCAACGCTTCTTCCGCATCCCATTCATCCGCCCTGCCGACCAGTACAAAGACCCGCAGAATAAGAAAAAAGGCTGGTGGTATGCCCATTTCGATGGACCGTGGATTGCCCGGCAGATGGAACTCCATCCTGACAAGCCACCCATCCTTCTTGTGGCTGGTGTGTATGATTCACATGGAAAAAAACCTTATAAAGCAAAAAAGGATTATAAACCCTCTGAATGAAACAGTCTAATATGTAATGTAATAACTCATTAAATTCCAGGATTGAGGAATGGCGTTCTGCAGTTGGATCACATTTCCAGTTAATTGAGGGTTAATTTATTTATGATGTGAAATCGCTTAGATTAATTATGTCCTTTTAGAGCACATAGAAACTTGTCTATGTCCTAAGAACCTTTTCATTGGTGTTTAATCGTATCAGTTGATTTTTAAATTGTTTAAAGAAATGTAGCAGTTTTATTAAGACTGGTAACTTGTTTGATCAACTGCATTGTTAATACTTTCTGAAAGTGTTCTTGGTGGAGGACAAATTTAACTTGTTTCTGGTGAATTTATTAAGCAGATTTCTGTCGTAAAGAAAGAAAAGAAAGTTTTGAAAGTTCTTGAATAGATGGAAATTGATAACTATAACAGTTTCAGGAATAAAGTTTATGATAAGTACTTCTGAAGAGATTGATGGCTAATTCTCTGATGTCTCCCTTGTGCAGGTAAGGATGACATGGAGATGTGTGAGCTGAATCTGGAGGAGACAGGCCTGACTCGAAAGCGTGGTGCTGAGATTTTGCCAAGACAGTTTGAAGAGATTTGGGAACGCTGTGGAGGCATCCAGTACCTTCAGAGTGCAATTGAGAGCAGGCAGGCTAGGCCCACATATGCAACGGCCATGCTGCAGAATCTATTAAAGTAGCAGCCTTCCCTGCCATGGGAACCCAGGCCGTGGTACCAGGTCGGGTGTGTGCCCAGAGGTGGGACCATCCCGTGATCATGTTAGGACTGCTTATACAAAGTGAACAGATTTCAGTAATCATGGCTTTTTGTTAATTTCAGGTAAATGATGGTAGTGAATTGGGGACCTAAACATTATTTTCCTGTATCCAGCTGTAACTGTTAAACTTCTCCTCATTCTAATCTTTGTTAACACTTGGACAGAATCTGACATTTCTCCTTCTTTGCCAATAGTCTACCTTGAAGTCCATCATAATTGTTCTCTAGGAAAAGAAATTTTTTAAAAACTCAGAATACTTGCTTTTGCAAGGATGGCACAGAACCCATAAAGCTGGAATAATGAAACCTTAGCTTAAAGTTTCTTACAAAAGTTAAGGCACTTAAAATAATCAAGGCACTGATATTTTGATCTGAAAAGCTGTGTACTTTTTTAAATTTACTTTTTCAGAAATTCATGGAAATTTGCATAGAAGATGGGAATTTTTATTTTCCCCCCTCCTTTGTAGTGTGTCTTAGTTTGGGTAAAGCAGTTCATTTGAACTTCTAGAATTCCAGAAAAAGCCTGAATGTATTTGATGTACTCTGTGATAAGGAAGGTACTCACACAGTATCTTGCACAGACTTATTTTTCTTTTCTATCACACTGTGTCGCTATAAAAAATATTTTCTTCTATTCCATGGACAAATAAAGGAAATTCAGACCATTTAAATGCTTAAAAGTTTTGAGATAACTTGTTTCTCTAAAAAAGGAAATATGTTTTCAGTGGCTCTGCGGCTGAACTGGACTGAATGCAGATACTCTTTCAACTTCATCTCAATTGTGATTTTTGTATCAGAATCCTGTCCAAGTTGTTTCATATGATTTAAGCTAGTGTTCTGCTGCAAAACATCTTTGTTTTTAAAAAATTCCTAGTGTCTTTTTTGGCCTTGAGATTTTGGTAATTGTAGAGCTGTTTTATAAGCTTTGTGATTCAAAAGTCCAGTACTTAGTAAGTAATTGCTTATTACATGTAACTGATAATTTAATTATTTTTCTTTGTGTGGTGTTAGTTTTGATCAAATGTCAGCAGTTTTAAGCCTAATATTTATGACTTTATGTTAGGAATTTGGAGACAAAGATACATCAAGGAGTTATGTTGACATTAACTCTAATGAGTCCTTGTTAGTATTTTAGAATAAAATTAGAAGAATAAAATTATTCTTTGCACTTTTTCTCCCTAAATTCTAAAGACCTTAACCTTTGAAATGGATTTCTAGTGATTTTTCTTTTCTAGAAAGAATACCTCAGTTAGGAAAATATTTCCCAGCTGATTAGATTAGTGCTTTTGAGCCACAGACACTGTTTTCAGAATTGCTTCTCTCATAATACGTGTCCTAGTACAGAAATATTTATTTATTATGATACTGTGCAAATGATTGTCTCCTGGTAAAGAAATTAAATGGTCCTGTCTGTGCTGTTGAGAATGTGAATGTGATTATATTCAGAAGGCTGTGTTACTGCAGAGACTCACCCCTCCCCACCCCACCTGGGTCATTTGGTCCCTGCGATTGGTAACAGCAGCTCTGGTTACTGAAAATAAATGACCTATTCTCTCTCTTCTCATCACTCGCCTTTAACTGGTGTTTTTATTTGTATAGGATAGTGCATAAGCTTAACTAGTAGCAAGTAAAGTCCTTGAAGAAAATTTAATAACCAAATTGATTTTTAGTGAGTTGTCTCTGTAGTGCGGTTTTTGGGAGTTTTTTATATCTCCTAGATACATATAGGCACTAGATGAAAACTCATCAAACAGGTTAAAATTATTGTAATGAGAAACTTAATGTTTTAAAGACTTTTATCACAGCAAAGCATCATTGCAAGTCTTTAGTAGATAATAAAATTATAGTTTTAAGCCATTTTGTTGCTAATTATGTCGCACAGCTGTCCTAGAACTTAGCTATTTCAGGTAGTCTCCTGAGTTAATTTTGGCTACCAGGAGAATTGCCCTAGTTCAGATAGACTTACGATAACCTACATACACACACAGGCCCCTTTGCTGGAAAAATTTAGGACCCTATCTGCCTTTAAGGGAAATAGCAGAAATGGCATGCTAATAGATATTGATACAGCTGCTTTACAGTATTCACAATCACACCCATAAATGTTATGTGAAAACTAGGAATCAAAAGTAAATTCTTATTTTAATTGAGATTGAAAATTTGACATTTAAACCAGCATACTGTATATTAAGAAATAATCTTCTCTTAATGCTTGCCTTATTCAATACATGTTCCTTCCTTAATGTATACTTTGCAATAGTAGACATACATAAAATATTAAAAATGAGAAGGAAAAATGTTTTCACATTCACTTTAATTATAATGTAATTCCTAATGCCACTAACACATTTGAGAAATGTATTATGAGCTGTGGGTATGCACTGAAAGTTTCTCTAATACACATATGTCAAGAGAACAATGAATTTTCTTAGTTGTAAAGTTGAATGGATGGCACCTTCTCAAAGGATTATGTGAGGAAAAAATAAAATAATGCATGCAGAAGTACAAGCCCACACAAGAGACGTTTTATTGTAGCTCACATTCTGCTTCCTATAATGACTTTTTAATAGGTCATTCCTTCCGGTAACACAGTGAACACTTTTGTAAGAAAATACATCTTATGTGGAAAATAGGTGGTATTTATGGAAGCTTAGCTAGAGAATAGAGAAATTCACAAGCAAGAATAATGAGGATTAATTGTAGAGCTTTATTAATTGGATTTTAAATTTTTTTCTTTAAATTTTCATTCACAGGTTATTACTATGGTTCTCAGGGGATCCAGATATGTAGATCTTTGGTTTCTCTACCTGAAGTACCTTAAGAGTACTTGGATAAGTAGAATAAATATTTATTGGATGAATCAGTTCGTTAATACATCGGTAGTGGTAGGTCTACCTCCTTTTACAGAGGAGGAAAAAGAGATTGAGAGGGGTCAGATAATTTAGTTCTGGACCATGAAAGAGATATAAATGCTTTTGCTTCAATCAGATGGAACAAAAAGAATCAAAACCAGCAAAGTTTTTTGAGTAGCCCCTACCGATTTACAAAGGGTTTCTCCTTTGTCATTCCACATCTTCAGAAGGTGTGACATATTTTCTGTGTGTATCATTACCAGAAATAACAAGTATTGAGAGTTTGTATTTCTCTAAGAAGAAGTAAAAGTAAACTCACAAGGGAGGGGAGGACAGAAGATCTCTAAAAATGATAGAAGGACAAGTTGAGGAGGTCAGTTGTAAAAAGAAAGAGAAAAGCAGTGGTGGAAGAGAAAGAATGGGTCTGCCCCTGAAGACTCTACACCCCCAGGTTGAAAAACACTGACACTTTTCAGGAGACAAAACACTCCGAGATCTTAGCTGAGTTCTAGAATGAACTGTGTGTACTACAGGAGCAAAACCTATGGTTATTAAAACTTGGATCAGGATAGACCTGGGGTGTAAATTCTTAGCCTGTAGAAATGGCACTGCCACCCTGGAGAAGGCCAGCAAGAGGGAGACATTCTGAGCACGAGCCTTACAGAGGGATAAAGTTGGAGAGGCTTTGGGAGGGAGAGTCTGCCCATTTCAGGACCTGATCGTTGAATACAATTCAGTTCAGCTCAAGTCAATGTATTCCTCCTTCCCCAGCACTCACCTAATATATGAAGTAAGTTTGGTTGTCATATTTTTCAAGAAAGTTTTAAAAAGATAATCAGGAAAAAATGTGCAATTAAAAAGAGAATCTTTAATACTAATTTGTGTCTACGCAGCAAATATCTCACCTTCAGAACTCAAATAAGCTTATTGGCCATTTTCTTTTCACTTTTGGAAATCCATCTAATTGCAACTGTTACTTAATTTTTCCTCCTTTCTTTAAAAATTGTATATCTGATTCTTTCCTAAAACACTGATGTACTGGAAATAGAAGTAATAAATGCTGTCTCTCTAGAACTTCCCGTTGCATCTTGTGCTTTTAATACAGTTGCAGCGCGTTATAAGCAGAACAGTTGTAAATGTTGCTCTTGTTGCCCCGTGTCTCGGATGGACTAAGTTGGAGAAGTCTGGGGTGCCGAGCTTCATGGAAGCTGGAAACACTGTTCTCTGTGGCTGGGGGAAAAGGCAAGGGAACTCGGGTGACCGGAACATCCTTGAGTTTTGGTCCCAAACTTTCGTGGGTTTTCCATCCAGGGAACAAGCAGGACCATGTGGGACCTGTGACTGCTTGCCCTGACTAGAGAAAACCTAAACCTTGGCTGCCTTTACCTAGGCCTTTGCTAGTCTGTTTACAAGATGACACAGGATGTAAAAAACTGGGGATCCAAAGAAGAGGCCTTCTTGCTGCGACTTTGAATATAGGTAGTCTCTCTAGGCTACTTCATGCCCCCCATCTGGAACTTACGATGTTCCAGGTGGGTCTTCTGAGAGGGCAGGTCAAAGAGCTCTTCTCCAGCTGGTTGAAAAGACCAGTCCAAAATGTGGGTGATCCAAGTGAGCGGCCCTTGTTTGAGAGGGCCACCTTTCTAACGGATGATGGAGTGTTTACCTATTTCTCATTCCCCATCAAAAATGACATTCCCTGTTCTTGTTAGAGCACAACTTCAATGTGGAGGGTGGAGGGCACATTATGAGGAGGGGATCATTGTTAGATTTTCATTTCCTTTCTAATTTTTAAAAAAAATTTATTTATTTATTTGTCAGAGAGAGAGAGAGTGCACAAGCAGGCAGAGTGGCAAGCAGAGGCAGAGAGAAAAGCAGGTTCCCTGCTAAGCACGGAGCCGGATGCAGGACTCGTTCCCAGGACCCTGGGATCATGACCTGAGCCAAAGGCAGCAGCTTAACTGACTGAGCCACCCAGGCATCCCTCTTTTTAATTTTTTAATTCTTTTAAATTTTTTAAATGATTTATTACAGAGAACAGAAGCTGAGCATGGAGCCTGTCTCTGGGCTGGGTCCCAGGACCCTGTGATCATAGTCTGAGACAAAGGCAGATGCTTAACTGACTGAGCCACCCAGCTGCCCCTTGTTTTCTCTCCTGATGAAATTATTTGGTGTTTTGGTCAGACAATCATGCATCTAACAAGCACGTTTTCCTTTGGGTTCCAGGGCTATGGAAGTGAGTAGGTACGTCTCCTGCCACCGTTCCTTGCTTTGTGGCGCTCCCATCAATATGTCACAGTTTGAAGTCCTTATCCCATAATCACAGCTCCTCACTTTAGCGGGGAGGACTGGGGTGGGAATAGGGATGAATGCTATGCATTTCTGAGGCCAACAGGAGTGAATTTTTAAGGGTTTGTAATGAGGTGTGTGTGGGGGGAGAGTGTGTCTATTATTAGGAAACACTTGTTTTTATTCTTGAAATTTTACTGCTAAAATACTGCTGTCGATGTTGAATATTTTGCTATCTTTTGGTAGCATGAAAATAATCATTTATCATATTTATGGATTATGGATTATGAAAAATCGTTTATCATAATCCATAAAGCAAATCCAGGGAATAGCTAATAAAACACAGATCCATTTTATTATAAATCTATGAATATGGTGCTTATATTTTATTGAAATTAAGGTTTTGCAGCAAATATATTAATAGTGGAATATTTGAAATAGATACAGAGAAATCATTTTTCACTAAGTAGTACATTAAAAACTGGCTAAAATGGATTACCTTGATGCCAATCTATCTGTGCACCCAGGAAAGTTAGAGTCCAGAAGTATTCAATGGAGTTATTAAATTAGAAGACATGGTTCATCTGTGGTGGAAAACAGGCATTGGTTATGTCATAAAGTATAACATTACTTCCCTCCCTCCCTCCCTCCAATATAGAGTCTTCCTTTAAAATAGCTTTATGTGGTCACAAGAAGAGTTAGAGTTCTCATGGTGTGTATATGTGAACCCCAGTTCCTTTTTCTTTTAAAGGAACTAATTCAGAAATTATTGGCAACAAAATGATCTACTGTGTAAGCACTAATTTCTTCTAAAACTAGTGTGCCTAAGACTGAAGAGGGATATGTGTGTGTATATATAACAGACATTGTGTGGAGCAATGATTCAGAGACACCAGCATCTCCATGCATAAGTAGTCCTCTTTTATGAACATTGTAACATGAAGAATTTTGCTTCCTGATACATTGTTCAACCTCCTCCAAATAATAAGTATGTTGCACTTGTATATGATCTGGAAGCAGTATTTTAAGGGCAGCTGGAAGCAAATCTGTCTTGCTATTCTTTGACTATCAGTCTGGAGTGGCTGAAATATGTTTTAATGATTGTGTTTTGGGTTTTGATAATAAGCTTCTTTTTCTGCAGAATGTAGCAGCCATCAAGTACACGATTCTTCTCTATTTGAAACATGGTATGTGTTGGTTCTCAGTGTTGACTCTATGCCTGGATTCTGATGACCAGTGAATATGCCTGCCTGTGTTTTCAGAATTTTAACAGAATGGATACAATTTTCCTTGAGAAAGCAAACCACTTCTCTTGAGACAGATTAAGTTATTTGTATATTTTTAGTTTTTAATTTCCTTCCCAATCTTGAAGGTTAAATTCTTCATATCCTCCAGTCAGTAATTCAGAATCTCTTCTCCTGATTATCTGGAAGAGAAATTGTTTTAAGAGCTTAAGAAATGCCACTTGAGGTCAAATCCGTATCTCATCCCAGTGTCACTTCTACTGGTGTTTGAAAGAACATGCTTGCTCTTTAGGACATCTTTGAAAGGTTTGGAGATGCCCTCCAAAATATTCCTAACTTTATAATGTAGTAGGAATATATTCTCTCTCTTCTTAGACCCATTTAGATTCTCAGGCTGAGCCATCTTTTAAAGCAGAGGGGGCAAACAGACATGATGATTCCATGCTTCTGCTTCATATGAAATGTGACCCTTAATTCTCCCTGGGACTTTAGTATTTACTTGGTGTTTGCTTCAACCCAGACCTTTTATTAATATCAGATCTGGTGTTTCATTGCCATTTTATGGCTCAAGTTTGAGCTTTTTCTGTCTAATTGTCTTTGTTGCAGGAAATCAAAATGGCACACATCCAGTATGCACCTGGATACCTGAAATTATGATTAGCCTTTGGTGTGCTTGTCTCAGGGTCCTTGATGTCTCTTGTAATAACTTGGTTCAAGTACAAGCTTTGAGGTGTTTGTTTCCACCCGACACTACAGGTCTCAGGTACAGCGGGCACTGGCTGATTACCACTCTTACCATCAAAGATGGTCTGATTTTTTTGGAAATTTTTTTATTTTAGACTAAAAGTTGTCCAAGATATTTTCTCAAAAGTTATTTTTAAAAAATCTATATTTAACCTGGTTACAGCTAAGTTATTTCCCTTCATAAGACAATTATTTTAGTAAAATAAGTTGGATGAATAATTTGGAAGGGATACCTAGGACACTGGAGGGTATGTTCATCTGAGGATGAACTTTTAGGAATTTCTGAAGTTACTCCCAGTTCACAAATCACATTTTCTCTATTTCCTTACATATTTTTGCTTTACTTCATTATTTGAAATAAAAAGATATTTTAATAAGAATACATACAAAATTATTCAGTTCCAGGAATACAAATTGTTATGAAAATTGCAACCTGTTGCAATGCATTTGATAAATTGCACGTATATTTTTACAAGAAAAAGTGAATATAAGTACTTGGATCTTTTCTGTTTTTTTATTATTTTGTCTGTACATTTCAGTTAATGCCAGCCTTCCATCTCTGTCTTTCTCACACCAAGGAATGCATTCTCCCTCCCCCTTCCAATACTAAATTAAAAATCTTGGCAAATAAACCCCTACTTATCTCTTATTTATTTCTTATTTCTTGCTCTTACTTATTTCTATTTAAAACAACAGTCAGACCTAGAGATGTTTTAAATTTTCTTTAAAATTTAGTAATCAAAACCAACATATAAAAGTATTATTTTACCTTGTTATCTTGCTGATGTTGGAACTTTTTAACACTAGTTTTGTATGCTTGATTTTTAGAGTGACCTGGTGACCTACAAACGAAAGCAAAAATATGGTATCCTATTTCCTGGACTTAATCACCATTAATAGCAACTACAACTTTCTATTATTTTAGCTTTAAAATTAATATGACAATGAAAACGGATAGCCTCTTTTTGCAAGTGCTTTCCATTAGGGCTGGCAGAACTGAGTTCGGCCTTCCAGCTGGCCTGCTGTTTCTCAGGCAGTGGTGTTGGAAGGATTGAACAAAGCTCATGGGAAAGATGAGTGATAACTTCATCTTGCAAAAAGTGGAGGTTTTTTTTTTTTTTGGCGTTATTTTTAAAGTCGGGTTCTGAAAAACAACTGCAATGACATTTGTTCGTAAAGTTTAAAAATAAAAGTTATTTAAAAATTTGATGTATATAATTCCAGACTTTTTAATACACATATAATTTCTGATGATAGTGTATACACATTTTGCACCTTGCCTTTTCCCTCTTTACATTCTAAGATGGATATAATATTTGGGGAATGCTTTCTGACATATGTTCCCTTATGAGTAAATGGTTTTCTTTCTCCCAATATTCTGTCCCTTGTCATTTCAGGGAAAGGCTGAGAGATGGTATCACGCTAGGAAGAAGGAAGAGCCTATCTGGGAGGTGTAGTTGGAAGACAAGTTCCTTGTTCTTTTTACCATCAGCTAATATAGCATTTCTGGTTCCTACTTAACCCTGCCTGGGTGACTTGGAGGCTCAGAGAACTAAGGGCTCAGTATGTGTCTGGGGTCAGAACGAAGAGATCACAGGTGGGGGAAATAAGAGGATAGAAACTTTCCGAAGGGCCTGGTGAGGCAAGAAGAGGCTGCACCCCCCACTCCCCAAACAGTTAGACACCACCTTGGAGACAGGAAGGGAAGGGAAAGGATTTTTGAGCCTGATTATATACTCCAAGGGAACTGAGTTGCTTAAATTGATTGTTCCAACTCTTAATCAGATGAAGTTTTAAAAATTGGACTATATATATTTTTTTAAGATTTTTTTTAAGATTTTATTTATTTATTTGACACAGAGAGAAACCACAAGTAGGCAGAGAGGCAGGCAGAGAGAGAGGACGAAGCAGACTCCCTGCTGAGCAGAGAGCCCGACATCCCAGGAATCATGACCTGAGCCAAAAGCAGAGGCTTAACTCACTGAGCCGCCCAGGCGCCCTGGATTGGACTGTATTAAACTCTAACCACTCCCTGCCCTGGTTTCCTGCCCGCCAACCCTTCCCCATCCAGTGGAGAGAGTGCTCATAAGGGAGTTAGGAACAGCTACTAGAGATAAAAAAATGGATCCCTCCGCTGTCTGGGGTGTGGCAAATCAGTAAATCTGGGATCTTGCTGTAGTTAAGACAAGTACTTCCTTATTAAAATCTCCTCCTAGGTGTCACTTTGCATCATCATTTCCTTAATCTGGCTCCTATATTTGGAAATAATTTTCGTTATCATAAAAAATATCACAGGGAACACATTAGGCCTATTAAAGGACAAAGTGAAAATTTTTAGATCTGAGGAGGAAAAGTCATAAATAATTTACTCTATTAGATTTGCATTTTCTGCATATGTATAATGATAACTGAAATTAATAAAAGTCAAACTTGTTAAGCTAAATGAATATTTTGTTTATTCTTGGGAGAATTTTTGCCAAGTTCCTACTATAACTGAATATAGGACAATTAAAATTTAAGGAAATGAAAAATGTATGGAGTACATTTGTAAGTATTGAATTGGGGAAAAGAACAGAAGGAAAAACAAAGGTGAAAATAGAATGAATGATGACCCGGCAGTAGAACGACAAAGAAAACACACGGAACGCGTCCGTGGCGCGTCCGTGGACTCTTCTCAGTAAGGCACCAGCCCTCAACACAATTTTCCTATCGCGTTCCTTCAGGTCAACCAGCAAAAATGCAGCGAGCTCGCGGTGCTTGAGCGAGCGCTGCTTTCAGGGTTGACAACACTTTGGTGTCCTTGGCTGGTGCCCTTGGCTGATCTGCTTCTGAGTTGAGGCTTCAGTGCCAGGTGGGGGCGATCAGGTTCTTCCTGCCGCGGCTGCCGCGGTGGGTGATGCATGACCCAGCGGCTCCCACCATGCTCGCAGCCGAGCACCTGATTTATTCCTCCGCTAACCCACCCACGCATGCCTGTTATCCCCACTGTATGGACGGGAAACCAGAGGCTGGGAGTTGCTTCAGGTCACAAGTAGTTGGGCCAGGGCTCGAGTTTTAACTCGGGTCCAACTCCGAAGCTTCAGGTGGGAATCCCCGTCTTCCGCGATGGCTGGTAAGGTCAACTGTCCTGTGGCCCGCACGTCGTCAGCTGTCGGAGTCACATACAAGACGGCGTCCGGGAGGAACAGCAGTGGGTGGCAGGGATGCGGGGGGATCTCAGCACCGCTGTGCTGCGCGTCTGAGGCGGCTCGTGGGGGCTGGTGGGGTTTGTCCTCATGCCGAGGAGATGGGCCGGGGTTTAACATCTGACGCCGAGCAGTTCTACTCTTTCCTCGTGAACCGGGAGAGTAGCTGAGCGCGCCTGTCATTCCACGGATTTACTCTGCTTTTCCTTACATATTTGAGCGAAAACATGGAAACCTGCCCATATTTGATGATTTGTTACTGATAAAATGGTAATGCCATATAGTTGATTTTAGTTTGATTCTAAGTATACATATTAAATCATTACACAAGCAGGATCTATTGTCCTGTAATTTACTCTTCTCATTTAATAAAATGTCTTACTCCTAGAGCAGCTCCAGCAGGCCTGGATCACTGCCTTTAACTGCTGCTCGGTGGCGACGAATACACACGCTGCTCGCGACCGAACCGTCTCTCCATAGACGCTCCCTGCAATTGTTTCAGGATTCCAAGCAATGATGCTGTGGACATTTTTATAAACATATCTTAGTGCACAAATGCCTCTATATTTTTTGTAGGAATGTTGTCTAAAAGTAGAGTAATTGAATCTAATTTAAAATTTTATTGATACTAGCGAATATTTCTTAGAAAAAGGTTTTTCTAATTTACACATTCCGGCAATGCTTGATGGAACTAGTTTTCCCTGATGTTACCTACACTGGAGAGTATTCACATTTTTACCAAACTCATGAGTAACATGAGATCTCTTTATTGTTTTTGGATTTCCCCAACTATAGTGAGACTGAGCACATCTTGTCCTATGTTTTCTTGGTCATCTAGATTTCTTCTATGAATTGCACTTCTGTATTCTTGGCCCATTTTAATATCAGTGTGTTTGTCTTTTATTGATGTGTAGGAGCTCTGATTATTATGGATTTTCAATCTCTATAAGATAGGTTATCAATATTTCCCCCACCTTGTTAATATGTTAACTTTATTTATGGTGACTTTGCCCCTGTGGAAATCCTCTTCTTAATGTCATCTGGGATTGGTGTCTTAATTAGGGAAGGCTTTTTTAGCCCAGGATTATAGATGTGGTTTTAAAAATAGTTTTCCTTGGGTGCCTGGGCGGCTCCGTCATTAAGTGTCTGCCTTTGACTCAGGTCATGATCCCAGGGTCCTGGGATCCAGTCTATATCAGGCTCCCTGCCCAGCGGGAAGCCTGCTTCTCCCTCCCCACTCTCTCTGCTTGTGTTCCCTCTCTCTCTGACTCTCTGCCAAATAAATAAAATCTTTTAAAAAAATAGTTTTCTGGGGCGCCTGGGTGGCTCAGTGGGTTAAAGCCTCTGCCTTACGCTAGGGTCATGATCTCAGGGTCCTGGGATCGAGCCTCGCATTGGGCTCTCTGCTCAGCGGGGAGCCTGCTTCCCTCTCTCTCTCTCTGCCTGCCTCACTGCCTACTTGCGATCTCTGTCTGTCAAATTAATAAATAGAATCTTTTAAAAAAAAGTTTTCCTCATATTTTAAACGTTTTGTTTCAATCTTTGATACAGAATTGATTTGTGTATAGTAAAAAACTAATTTTATTTTATTTTCTAAATGGAAGGCCAATTGTATTCTAACTATTACTGACAGTCCATACTTTCTCTACTGATCTGAAACGCTTGTTAAGTTCTCTAAATATAAGGGTCTACTTGGGGCATGTATATATATGTGTGTGTGTACATGTGTGTGTTTGTATATATATATACAAACACACATACATATTTTTATATATTTATATATATATACACAAACATACATATTTGTTTTGTGTACTTACTGTCTGTCTTAGTGTTCTAAATATTATTTTATTTTTATTTTTTAAAGATTTTATTTATTTATTTGACAGAGATCACAAGTAGGCAGAGAGGCAGGCAGAGAGAGAGAGGAGGAGGAAGCAGGCTCCTTGCTGAGCAGAGAGCCCGATGTGGGGCTCAATCCCAGGACCCTGGGATCATGACCTGAACTGAAGGTAGAGGCTTTAACCCACAGAGCCACCCAGGTGCCCCCTAAATATTATTTTAAATATTACTACCCTACAGAGCAACCTCTCCATCATTCTACTTCAAGATTTTCTGTTCTACATTTTCATTTCCAGAGCAAATTTAGAATCAGAATGTCAAATTCCATCTAGAATCCTTTTGGAATTGTATTTGAGATTAACTTGGAGAAAGTTGACAGCGTTATCATAATCCTCACTCACTTGGGGACTCTGTGCTTTATGTTCTTTGTAAAGATGCTTTATAAACAGAAGTTCATATACCCTTTGCAGTAACCCAATAGATGGGTTTTATTAGTCTCACTATCAAATGAGGGAATTGAGATTTGAGATGTAATTGGTCCAAGGTGACTTGAATAGTAAGTTGCTAAGCCAAAAATTTTTTAAAGATTTATTTGTTTAATTGATAGCACAAGTGGGGGAATAGCAGACAGAGGAAGAAGCAGACTCACCACTGAGCCGGGAGAATGATGTGGGGCTCGATTCCAGAACCTTGAGATCATGACCTGAGCCGAAGGCAGGCACTTAACCAACTGAGCCACCAAGGCGTCCCTAAGCCAAAATTTTAATCATTATTTGTCTGACTCCAGAATATTGCTTCTTAATCATCACTGGGTTAAATCATTGTCTTTTAAAGTGTTAATACTTTGAAAGAACAGGTACTTTTCGTGAAGAGAAAGGCTAAACCTCTCTAGCTTCTTGTTGATGGAGTAAAGCAGATGGCCATGAGCTCCCTGGTAGGAAACTAGAGATGGTGGCCACTAGAATAAATAGGAGGAAGTAAAAACAAACACAGGATTATCTACTCAAGATGTGGGTCTAAGTTGATCACCACTGAGATGTTCCAGAGTGTGTCACTGGAGAGACTTGGCTGGGAAAGGCGAGACAGGCTCAGGAAGAAGCTCTCCAGGGCAGAGTGCACAGTATGGACTTGATCTGGGTGTCACAGGACTTGTAGAAGAGTAAGGAGTCTCTGTGTCTCCAGATCATTCATAACGCCACCTACACCCTAAAGTCTGGTTCATGAATAGAAGGCCAGTAATATCTCGCCTCCTTTTCCTCTTCTTAAGAGCTTCTCTTAACCTTTCTGTTGGAAATAAAGGATGGATTAAACATGTATCTACTGAATAGACTACTATTTAATCATTAAAATGGCACCTGCGTGGCTCAGTTGTTAAGCCTCTGCCTTCGGCTCAGGTCCTGATCCCAGGATCCTGGGATTGAGCCCCGAATCGGGCTCCCTGCTCAGCGGGAAGCCTGCTTCTCTCTCTCCCCCTCCCCCTGCTTGTGTTCCCTTTCTCACTGTGTCTTTCTCTGTCAAATAAATAAATAAAAATCTTTTAAAAAATCATTAAAAATGATGGTACAGAAAATATTTAATGACATGGGGGAATGTTCTATGTGAAAGAGCTGAGTATAAAAGAAGAAGCCAGTCTGATTCCACTTTGCTTTAGGACATTCTATGTAAACGTTCTGTATAAACATGTACATCAAAAGATAAGAAGAATTAATATGAATATCACATTTTTTTCCTCATAATTCTCTGTATTTTCCAAATTTCTCATGACGAAAGTTGTATTTACAAATAGGAAAAAAACAAGTATCACACACACACACACACACACACACACACACACACGCTTCAACACCAATTAAGGAAGCAGACCACAACGGTATTGGGTCTTGAAGCTGACGCAGGCTCTTTTCCCTTCCCTATTGGTCTTAATGCAATACGGCTGCGAGGCTGGAGCTGTGGCTCTGAAGTGTGGTCCCTGGACCGGCAGCAGCAGCCTTACCTGGGCCCTACCCAGACCTACTGCATCAAAAAAGAACTTGGCAGAAGCCGGCCATGTGTTTAAAGAAGTCCTGGACTTCTTTAAAGTCTTTAAATGTTCACTGGAGATCGAGAACCATGGGTTTAGAGGAACGTACACATTCCTTCTAATGACGGGTTTCTCAAAAGCAAGAAGAGCAAATTCCTGGGTCTATAAGTGACTGTGCTCAACCTACCTGCATGGAACTCCCTTTCCCTGCAGGACCTCACACTCCTCGGTGGGGCCACAGAGGCCTGAGTCCCGGTGGTGCTGGTGCCCCGGCCTGCAGCGACACTCGGCTTCCTCCGTCCGCTCGTTTTTTACACACTCGGCAAATTCGCCACAGGCCAGGAATTTGCAGGGATCTGCTTGGTCGGCTGTAAGAGACGGGCCAGATTTTAGCGGATACATGGCTGACCAAGCGGAGGAACTGGTGGAAATCAAAGGCCAGAGACCAGAGATATTGGCCATCACTCCATTTGGGAGTGATTGTCCAGTAGTGATGACAGACCGGAGTGAAAAGTGAAATGCACATTTCTGTATTTTTGAGTTTATGGACACAGGTGATAACATATTTACTCAGAATATAGTTCTGCACAAACTTAGTTGGGCATCCAAATCAGCTAGAGGCCTTGTTAGAACACAGGTTCCTGGCCCCATCCTCAGAGTTTTGGAAGCAGAGGGCACGGGATGGTGACTGAGAATCTGTATTTCTAAGGAGGTCTAAGGGGGTATGACGCATCTGGAGGACACATTAGGGAACCAGTGCATTAGAGAATTAAGACTTTTGTTTGCTAGGTTTTTAGAGTAAGCATTTTCTGCAGAGATGAGTTCTGAAAGTATATATTTAAGACCAGGTCTACCTTACAAAGTAGTCAAGTAGTCATGTATGTGGATAGTTTTGAGAACTCAGGACAATTTCCTCACTATTAGTCCCTTGTTAGAGATCTTTCCTTTGGATTAATAGTTTTTCCCCTATTAAAGTTCAAATAGATGTCTAGTCTCTGTTTTTGCTTTTTGTTCTTTTGTTTTATGTTGATTGTTCTCTGATATTCTAAATTCGGTAGCATTGTCTCAAATTTTTTTGTAAACTGGATTATAAGTCAAGGGAATCTCAGACTATTTAGATCCAGAAGGCTTGTGGCCCCCTGCCAGCTTTTCCTTGGTTTTTTTTTTTTTGTTTGTTTGTTTTTTTGTTTGTGTGTGTTTAAGATTTTATTAATTTGGGAGAAAGAGAGAGAGAGCATGTGCCAGCAGGAGATGGAGTGAAGGGCAGACAGGGAGGGAGAAGTAGGCTAAGCAAGGAGCCTGAAGCAGGGCTCAGTCAGGACCCCGGGATCATGACCTGAGCCCCAGGCAGATGCTTAATGGACTGAGCCACCCAGGCGCCCCTTTCCCCTGTTTTGTTGTTGTTGTTGTTGTTTTTAAATAGTTTATTTATTTATTTGACAGAGATCACAAGTAGGCAGAGAGAGAGTGAGAAGCAGGCTCCCCACTGAGCAGAGAGCCCGATGTGGGGCTCGATCCCAGGATCCTGAGATCATGACCTGAACTAAAGGCAGAGGCTTAACGCACTGAGCCACCCAGGTGCCCTCCTTTCCCCTGTTTTTACACAGGTGAGCACACTAAGCTGTCAGGCAGAGAAGTGAAGGGTCCGAGTCCCCACATGCTGATGGCAGAACCAGAACAGGCCTCTGGTCTTCAGACCATTGCTCTACCTGCCCTGGGAAGATTCCTGTTGAATCCCAGCAGTCATTTAACCTTCCGATTATTCTTTCCATAAGAATCTATTCTGTGCAAGGAGCTAGCGCACAGGTAGCCATGCATAAAGCTGTCCTTCCAAGAAGCCTAGGGGAAGGTAAGAAATATAGACAGATATTTCTATATGAAAAGCCCACTACCTTGTCTAGTATAAGGGCTGTAAAGATGAGCTCTAAATATAAATTAGAGAGGAGGTCATTGTTTCGTTTATTTAAAGTGATTGGCATTTGTATGTGCAAAGACTATGAAAGGCATCCCAACTGGACCCGGCAGCATGAGCAGAGGCACAGAGGTGGGGAAGCAACAGATAAGAGAGCCTGGGAGGTCCACTTTGGAGGCAGCCGACACTCATGGGCAGGAAAGAAGGGAACCCAGATTGGAAAGATAAGGCCAATTTTCTGGTAGGTCTTGAAGGCCATGCTAAGGAATTGGACTTTGTAGGCAGGGAGAAGCCATGGAGGACTTCTGGGCGGCGAAGGGTCTCATCAGAATTGTCCATTAGAAGATACGTAATAGAACTGTCAGGGCTAGGATGCTTTCAAGTGATCATCTGGTTCTGTGTTTTTCACGTGGGAACACCTGCAGAACTCTAATTCAGCAGGACAATAGGTTTTATACTAAGAGGAGGTTGGTGGCTAAATAAGCGCCCCCCCCCCCCCCCCGGCCCATGTAGGGTGAAATAAATCTAACAGGTTTCTCTCTTTCCCTTGTTCCTCTCTCTCTTCCCTTCAAACTTACCGCTTCTCTTTTTACATTTAAATTTATTGGGGTCATTAATAAGCTAATGTCTATTGTGAATCTTCAAGTGGAGAACACAGTCAGCGGCTTTGCCAAGTTTACTGCCCACAAAAGCTCTGCCTAGGGTCACTGGGGTTCAGGCTGTGGGGTGAGAATTCCAGTGAACACTTATATTCGCTACTCCGATCCAGCGCCTCCTAGTGGTCCAGAAGTGATAACGCGCGAGATTAGTAAAACAGCCCCAAGCTGTGGGCAAGAGCAGGTCCTGGAAAACAGCTGTTTTCGGTCTCCCAGAAGGTAGACCTGCTAAAAGACTTCACATGAAGTTGTATCTGCAGCATGAGGGTCCCTTATGGGGTCCCTTATGGACAAGCAGGCCTGACTAATGTGAACTGGCTTCCTCTGCTTGAAAGTTCTAAAGCTCGCCATGTTATAGGATCCTTGTCACTGTTCAGAAAATGACTCGGATTTACCCGGACAACCCAGGCGATTCACATCCAGGGCCTGGCTTAATAAATAACAGCTGTCAGCAACCTTACACTCAAGACTTATGATACTGGTAACAGAAGTCAGGGGGAATAGTTGGAGCTCCATTTCCTTCTCTCTGCAGCAGAGAAATGTATCGAGTAGGAAAGCTGACGGCACGCACACATTCTACCCCTCTGAAGAGTAAATGTGTGATAACCAAATGAGTTTCCCATTTAAAAAAAATTACTATTTTACTCTCATTTCCTTCAGCCCACTCAGGCATAGTCTAGGCACTAGTAAAGCCAAACAGAACACAATAAGGCAACACTGTCTTGAGAAATAAATTTATCCACATTTGAGGGCCCTGGATCAGATATATTTGAAGAACAAATGCACCTAGTTTATAGATAATTTGCTTTCCCCGTGTTGTGGATTCAGAACCAGTCTACAGAGAAGTAGGAGACTTCAAATCACGGAGCTTAGTTTTTGTTCGCTGTGTACACTTCCTGGGTACTAAGACAACATTCGTCGACTCAACAAATATCAACTTGGCCCTTCAGAATCTTCAGCACTAAGAATTTCAGGCCAACTAATTGCTTTAGATTTTAATTTTAACCTTATATAAAATTTTACATTTTAGATAGAGTGTTAGAGATGAAAGGTATTTTAGAACCTTCTCACGAATTGGCTCACTTTGCCGATGAGGAAGCCGAGACTCCGAAGTTGAGTGTTGCAAAGCCCAAGGCTGTTTGTGTGGGTCCTCTGCGTGAGGAGGAAGTGCCAGGGAAGGAAAGAGCCAGGAGGGGGCGCTGTGGGATCAGGCATGAAAAGGCAATTACGGTTAATTAGAATTGTTAATAGAAGAGATCATATATAGAAATGTAATTTGTGAAGCAGCCGGTACTGTTTCCATTATTATACTTCAAAAATACTGTTCCTAGCTGTGTTGATGGTCCTCTACTTACCCACCAGTCTTGGAGGGGCACCTACAACAGTTAAAGGCAAAGACTGAGAACTGGATGTGGCTGATGATGGGGAAGAAGGGCCATGGAAGAGAAAAGATTGTACAACGGATGAAAATTTAGTAGAAAATTTTTAAGCGAAGCTTTCCCTCTACTGTTATCATTTTCTTTCCTTGTCATATCTCAAAGACATTTCTCCTTAGAATGATGGACTCATCCATCAGTCACTGTTAGGCTATATGTCTATTTGCCTCCTCCTTAATATGTCCCCAGGCCTTTGCACAAGACAAAATTTGCACAAAATCAGTCTGAACTTCCCCCTGTCTGCTCTTGATTTGGTCAATACTGACAGTGTGAACATTAGGTAACAACAACCTGAAGTGCTCTCTTCTGAACATCTGTAGCTTTGGAAAGAGGGAGGACTCCGACTGGAGATCAGTAGTTGATGAGGAAGAGTGGAACCAGATGCCATTTTTTCTAGAAGAATATTTTCAAGTCATAATCAAGTTGTGTGTGGATTTGAAGAAGTGAAGTCTTCATGGTTGGTGCATAGACTAGTTGGTCTATAATTCCCCTAGCTTCCCCAGTTTGCTTAAGCCCTCTTTCAATACATTATTTTTATGGTTGGCACTATAGAAAGGTTTCTTCAAGAGCCTGTACCACACCCACTAGGGATCACATTCCTGAACCTCCAGCTTCACCAGGAGTGCAATGACAATTACTTACAGGAACAGGGAGCTCACATTTATTGAGGCCATTTTGAGTTTGGCAGTGTGGTGGGCACTTCAAGCATGTCTTCACTCATATGCACAACCACATTCCAAAGCAGATATCACTGCTCTCACTTTCATAAGTGAGAAACCTGAAGTCCATTTTAGCTAGAAAGTATAGCCCCAGATTAGCATCTGTACGTCTGCTTACAATGTTCAGCTTTTGACATCATTCTAATGGTTTTCTGATATGGGGTTTCCAGGAGACACCAAGGGGCTGACAAGGGATGGTGGGGGTAGGGAGAGGCCCAAACATGCCAGTGTCTTCCCTCTTACCAGTTCACATATTAGACTTCCACAGATGCTTTCCTTTGAACAAAGGCTCTCTTAATTAAACAAAAGGTCAAAACCACGGTCTGCCAAACTCCTTCATTAGGCAGAATGTTTCCTTAGAGAAGTACAGTCTGACACTGCAGCAACTCCACATTTGTTCCTGTTGCTCAATGTGACAGCAATGGACACGGCTTGAAGGAAGCGAGCCGCTACGCGGGGCCTGGACGTATGTATGTCATTCCAAGATGTACAGCGTAAGCACATTTTCTGTATCAGTTTCTCCCTGGATTTGCTTATGTAACGTCTTTTATCTCTACGCCAAAGGTCCTGAAAAGCATTCCCAACTGCCTCATGAAGATGTCCCTTAGCTCTTTATCATGTGATAGAAACCATTTAAATCAATGTCCCTTGCCTGCAGGGAACACTTTGAGGCATTTCACAGTTAACATTAAAAAGATTATGGTCTTGGTCACCAAGCAGTTTATAAATTCATAGGTCCCTGATGGTCCAAGACTGTCTTTCTCAAGCTCCTTGTCATGCTTGTCAGGCCTGATAAAAGAATCTCCCAGTCTCTCAGGCCTCTGAGGGTCTGTGGTTCACATGTCACCAGCTCCAGTTTATTGCACGGCGCCCCTTTCCCACATACAGCAGACAGTCCTGCCGCTTGTCCCCCCAACCTTGAGGCTGTGTATTGATTGATTGCCTTTCTGCCCTGTTCTTTATCGTTCTTTATAATTTCATGATGCCCTTCTCTTGCGCTCTGTGGCAACACTCACGTGTTGGACAGGAATGGAAGCATCGCCTTTGATAGGGTCCGGTCCTAAGGCAAGATTTCAGCTCAATTTGGCTGAAACTCAGGCTTCCCCTGGGCTGGCCCAGGCTGTGGACCTGTTGGACGCCTCTCCTCCGGCTCCAGGAGCCCTCTTCAGTGTGATGACACCGAGTGTTCGCTAGATGGCGCTCAATAGCAAAACAAGTAGGAAGAGACTTAGGGGATGAAATTTTAAGAGCCCCAACTGCTTTCGGTCTTCTTAAAAACCACTGTGCGGTGTCCGCTGGTGGAGGGAAGAGAAATTTGGAAGGAACTCGCGCGGTGGCGGAAGGAGCTCCAAGGGACGGCTGATAGAGCCATTAGTACTGCGAGATGACCGCGACAGGTCGGGCCGCGACAGCTGGGGGAAGGTAGCGGACACTCCTGGATCTTTTCCCGTTCCCAAAAGGCAGACCTAGGGCTCCGGAGTTCGAGGCAGGGGGGACACCCCCACGCCCGGGCGCCCAGCCTCACCAAGCCTCACTCCTGGACGCGGTGACTAGATTTCCCGCGGATGGATGGGGAGTAAACCCGGCCAGGTGCGCGCACCTGCCGCTGCAGGGTGGGGGTGGGGAAGGGCTGGGTGGGAGTAGCTGTAGTGCCATCTCTCCCTCCCTTCCCAGCTCATTGCCAAGGTTGTGAGGTTCCAGTTTCTCTTTGCCCAGAACATGAGAGGATGACAAACCTACCCGTCCCAGTCACTGGTAGTACGCAGGGCGCAGGACACGTGCTTAGCTCACCATACTCCTAAGTACTCAACATGTTTTAAATTCTTTAAAATCCAAAACAAAACAAAACAAAACAAACAAAAAAACAAAACAAAAAAAAACCCCACAATATAATCCACGCTGGGTATTCGTCTTTATACCAATAATCATAAGGTATAATTTTAAGTATTTTTACTTTTATTGATTTTTTGACTGACTTATTTTAAAGATTTTTAATCTTTTTGAGAGAGAGAGGGAGAGATCACGAGCCACAGCAGGAGGGGGAGAGAGAGTCTCAAGCAGACTGTGCTGAGCCAGGGATCGATTTCGGGACTCCTCAGGACCCTGAGATCATTCCCTGATCGGAAACCAAGACATTGGGGTGGAATTGACTATGCCACCCAGGAACCCCTAATTTTAAGTATTTTTAGTAATTAATGTTAATATTTTTATTAATATTCAATGAAAGGCCTAGAGCTCACAAAATCTTAATGCAACACTGGTGGTCTACCTCCTTCTCAAGATGGGAATGTTACCAACAGCGTTTGGTGCTCAGCACTCAGTAATTTGTATGGATATGCCTATCCCCTGAGGGTTCTTTTGAGCTCTATTCAGGGACCTCACCTTCCACACAGGCCCAGCTGGTTTATTTTCCCAAATCCTGAGAACATTCCAGGATTTGCTGGACCAGCAGAGGGAGTGGGTCGGCTTATGGCTGCTGTCAGGGTTGCTGCCTCCAGGGAAGTGCCCTGGGTGGAGGAACCATCCCGGGAACAGTCTGTGCCCTCGGGAATGTAGCTTAGCATCTTTAGTCCCACTCAGCCATTCTATAAAATGGGTTATTTAAACCAGATCATCGCTACTGTCCCTCAAATATCTATCTCCTGTTCTAGGTGTCCTAAGGGAACCGCACCGCTGGACATTACTGGGACACATCCCTCTAGAACTCCTCATGGAACTCAGTGATCAAAATAATGTTAAGAAGAATCTATAACCTGAGTTAATACTTCATTGTTTTATTATTTTGTTATTGACCAAAACATGTTTTGCTCCTGCCTTAGAGAGGAAGGACAGGATTAGAGAATAATCATTCAATGATACAGCACCAGGCATGTGGCTGGAGCTTAATTAACACACATTTGTGGAATTGAGTGAGTTACTAACAGGAGTTCTTTCTGGGTTAAAGGGACATGTAATGTGAAAAATTTCGGGTTTCATTTTAATCATCCACCGTTCTTAAAACAATAATCACAAACTGTTGAGCGTAGGCTCTCAGAATCTCTTCCTTCTGTGAATGGATGTGTGAATGCCCTTACACATCTTGTCCTGGCTCAGAGACTAAAGGATTCTTTCTGCTCTCCCTCATTATTCATATCTGCCACACTGAGGCGTTTTGGATGCATTGGTGTTAGGACTTGAGTGTCCCAGGAATCAGGGGGTGGATGGAGAGCTCTGAGAGCAGGGGCTGTGGAAGGGGGCCTGGCAGCGGGGCTGAAGCCCAGGCTTCATGCAGGCTTTGCATTCAGGGGTTCCGTGAAGGATTCCAGGAGTATGTTAAACTCACATGTGGGATGAGGACCCTGGCTGAAACTCTGGAGAGGGCTAAAGGTACCTGGAGGTCTAGGCAAAGCTGGGGTTCCCTCATGGAAGCAGGTGTTAACAGAAAATCCCCATGATGGCATCCCAGGAAGCACAGGGCAGTAGCAGTGGAAAAACAAGAGAGGAGGCCAGAGACAGGACGGGGGTGGGTTAGGGGAGGGTGGGGCGGGGAAGGGGGGGGCAGAGGCTGGGAGTGTCTCCTGGAAGGAGAATTCCTGCGGGTGCCTCAGCTCAGAAGGGACACTCCTAGCAGAGCCAAGAGTACATGTGAAGGGGACATTAAGAAGTTCAGGACTTTTTTTTCTGAAAGTGAAATTTTTCTTTTCTTTCTTTTTTTTTTTTTGGCATTCTAAAAATATAACAAAATATTATAGGAAATTTCACTTGGTGAAATGTGAAATCTAACAATTCATTTAAGGTTAATTAAAATTAAGTGTGTTGTAATTTTTTTTCTAAGTAGATTAAACAACATTTGTATACCCAGTAAGAGGGTTGATAAGACTCTACAGGGCGCCTGGGTGGCTCAATCGTTAAGCATCTGCCTTTGGCTCAGGTCGTGATCCCAGGATCCTCAGATGAGTCCCACATAGGGCTCCCTGCTCGGCAGGGGGTCTACTTCGCCCCCTGCCCCTCCCCCTGCTCATGCTCGCTCTCTCTCACAAAAATAAATAAATAAAATCTTAAAAAAAAAAACAACTCTTATAAAGAGGTAGTAGACAGACTTGAAGAAAGCACACAAAACTGCTACCAAGTTCCAGCTGCAGCCCTTGGTGATTGTGTGACAAGTGTTAAGTTATTTACAATTCTCTGATACAGTTTCTCTGTATAATGAGAAATACCTACTTTTCATAGTTATTTATTAAGATTTAAAATAGCGTCAGTTACTAGTAGCTGTTATTGTTTTTATGGTCACTACTGTGATAAGTGACATCTATCACCTTTTCAGAGCTGGCAACTAAAGGGTTTGTTCTGGCTGGAGGCATCCTGGATGCCAGAGTATAATTAATTTCAATGTTCACCATTTACCAGCCTTGAAATCTCCCATTTTTGAGGAGACTTCTTAGGAATTCAAGGAGAGAGTGAGTTAGAATAAGTATGTGTAGTTTTGCATTGTTGAAATTTTCAACCTGCACAACTAACTGGCATGAAAGCCGTACTTGCTTCTAAAGAATTTTCAGAGCAGCCTAAATGAAAGACGACTCTAGCTGCCAGGATGCCTGCAGAATCGTGAGCAAGCTGTGATTTATTCCGTCTTTCAGTTGATAAATCACAGATAGTTCTAACATTGGTTTATACTTTCTATATCATAGATTCCTTTATTCGGAATGTTTTCAAAAGCTGAATGGCAACCACATGCGGCGATAACACTGTGTCACTTCTCCTACATGTCTGTACCTCTGCAGATGTCATTTGGTTTAACCGATTACTGGCCCTCATTTAGAGACACAACCAGGAATTCAGACGCTGATCTGAATGTGGAATGCTACCCACCTAGAAATCTCATGAGAAGTTTCAAAATTTCTCTTCTTTTCTTTAGTCTAAAGGTAACCATGGGATAATATTTCCCCCTCCCAGTATTACCATGACAAACTACATTTCCACCCTGACGTTAGGCCAGAAGAAAACAAATGAAAATGACTTGACTGGATTTTGCCTCAAGTTTTGCCAATAGAATTAAATAAGTCATCTATTTGGACATTCCCTGTAAATATGATAAAATCAGGGCTAGAAAAGAAATGCTAAGTCCTCTGACCAAGACTGCCTTAACCTTTCCCTCAGCTTGACTAACTCTAGACCCTTCACTTCTCTTTTCTTAGTGTAGCTAGTTTACAAAACTTGTAAATTCATTCTCTGCTCCTTTGAGATGTCAATCTTCTTTAAAGCTTTTTGCCAGTATTACAACTCAAGACTGTCTTCCCCAAGGACCTAGGAACCATTCCTTTGAAACGTAAGCATCAAAGAAGTAGCACCCCTGTCTCCCAGTCTCTGTGGGAGGGTAGGATCCTTGCTCTATATTGTAAGCCAGGAGGGGGACAGGCCATGTGGACGGCCTCATTTTCTACTTCATCCCAACCTCACTAAGATCTCACCTCTGCTCTTGCCATTCTGGTAGACTGCTTTTCCGAAGCGTTCTAGCAACCTCTGGACGATCCTCTTAAATGACTGCCATGCATTGTTCGCTCACAGCTGCCGAAATCGCTGAATGTCCTTCTCTCCTGCTCTTCTCTCCCCAGCTTCAGCAACACCATCTTTGGCTCCTTTCAGTGACAATCCTTCTATTCCCCATGAAGTGTTGGGGTTCCTCAGAGGTTCAGTCCCAGTTCTCCTTTCTTCCTGCCCTACATCTTGTCCTGGACCATTTTTTCACCTCTTCTCTGGTTTCAACTGAGGGTTCCCAAATGTGTATTTTCCACACGGGCCTCTGGCCTCAAGACACCTGCTTCATAGGATAGCAGTCAGTTCACCGAATGTCCATTTCTGTAAAACTGGTTTTCCCCAAAACATTTTCTGAGTATTTTTATGTCCTTAAGATAGCTTATTAATTTCACTTTGTTTTCTGCATTAAAAACTTTAATGAATCAATCTATGTAGCTTTTGTAGTTATATATTTTTGCAAAGTATTTTTAAAATTGGCAATATTTTAGGAATGATGAGCTATATATATATATATATATATATACCCACATATATATATATATTTTTTTTTTTTTTGAGAGAGTGCACCCCTGTGCACGCAAGGTGGGGGGAGGGGCATTGAGAGAGGGAGAGAGGGAGAGAGCAAGAATCTTAAACAGATTTCACACCCAGTGGGGAGCCCATTGTGGGGCATGGTCCCAGGACCATGGAATCATGACCTGAGCCGAAATCAAGAGTCCAGAGATCAAATGACTGCGTCAACCAGGTTCCCCCAGATTATATGTTTTAATTTTGTAATTTTGAGACTGCTTTAAGGACTGTTTAGTACCTAGTTTGAAGACTTTTTGAGTTTTTATAAAATTTTATTGAACTGTAAAAGACCACAGTCATAAAAAAAGAAAGGAAGAAAGAAAAGAAAAGAAAAACAGGACACCAGAGTGGTGCATAGAGATCCAACAGGGGCTTTTAGACATCCTGGCCTCAAATGCACTGGCTCAGCACGCCTTTCCCTTCCAGACTGAGCTCCCTTCTTTCGTTACTTCATGTCCGAAGCTGCTAGCACAGTGAAATAACGGAAGTACCCTGATCATTGTATTTGTAGACTTAATTATAGCTCTTTGCATATATATCTATTTCTCTTGGTTGATAGGGATTTGGCTCCTTGAGGGCAGGGATCCACTTTTGGGGTTCTAGTGTCTGTAATAGTGTCTGACTGGTAGCAGATAATCCCTACTTAATATATGAACAGGGGCCCAATCATGATTGTATTATCATTTATCATTTATTTGTCTAACTTTTCTATAATAGCAAAGATAAGGGCCAGAGGGAGTAAGATGCTGGTGGTTTAAGAAAAACCATCCAACAATAGGAAATAAAGAGAAACATGGACCGCATTAACCTTAAAAGTCATCCTAGAGCACTAACAAGCCCAGTAAGCCCCCCTCCCCACTCCCCCCAGCAGATAGGGATCACCTGTGGGCCAACCCAGCCAGCTGCCTGCATTTTTACGGGCTGCAAACTAAGAAAGAGTTTTTAGGTTTTTAAATGGTTATATAAGTACCTACATTATACCCTTGATTTGCCTTTTGGCTTACAGAGCCAAATATTTACTATCTGTCCCTTATAGGCACACTTTGCTGACCCCTAAAATGCGTCAACTTTGTCTGATTTACCATTTGCTCTTGGTGATGGTGTCTTACAACTCCAGAGAGTAGAAGTTACTGTATAGAAAACCGATAAGATGAAAGGGTGGTACTTTCTGTTTTCTATTTAGCACGACATCCTTATTTCATCATTCTGCTTTGTTCTCTGGCTGTATAGAGTTCCCTTTCCAGAGCCTCTTTACACCAGATTTGTCATCCTAATGATTCCCTTATTAATGAGTGAGGTAAAACTTTGATATACGCTTACTCCCTGTTTGTATGAAAATTACGTTTTCCACATTCTAAGGGTTATTCCTTGATAAGGGTTGGGCGAGGAAGAGATGGGTAGGGCTGGTGGCTCCCAGGCCTGGGCAACATTGGACATGAGGCAGGGGAACCTCCAGGGTCTCGCAGCCTACTTCTGATCGCCTGTTTCTCCCAAGAAGGTGGGGAGGGAAGGGCAAGGGGTGAGACACAAAGTAAGTGTTGCTGTATTTGGCCATCCTGGTTGGGAAAAGGTTAAAATTATAGGATGCCTTTTCTGTTTTCCAAGCATAGATTATTGGGATTTTCTCCCAGAGATAAAGCTGGGTATTTATTCCTGGCACATGGTACTTCCTGCAGCTACCCCTTTTCTCTTTAAAGTTTTCCCCCTTTTAATTCTCTTTCCAGGAGAGTTTTCTCAACAGACTGGGCCAGAACCAATGAGTTCAAGTAAACACTGGCAAGATCAAACATGAATCAGGGAGGTTCTTTGTATTTGCTAGATGACCTTCTGGAACTATCTGGGATTTTGATTCTAAGTGCCCCTCAGACCTCTTTTAATATATGCTGGCAGCTGGGCACTGTTGCACATCAGCCCAAGCCTTAGACACTGGAAAAGACTATGCTAGCAAGAGAGCCAGGGGCTGTGTAAATTGGAATTTGAGTCCCTGTTCTTCAGGAACCTGAAGTAATTATCTTCATTTGGGGCCCAGGGACCCGAGAAGCAACATGATCAGCTGGTTGCACTGGTTGGTTGTACTAGGAGGACATTTTAATCAGCTTGCCTGTCAGTCACCACGACAGCTTATACTCCAGTATACCACTAAAAGGAGAAAATCTGGATCAGTAGGTCACGTTGAAAACCTAGGAGCAAAATAGCTGTCATATTCTAGATTAAAGAAGAAAAAAGGAAGAAAACTATTGAAAATCATCTACATTTGTCTCCTCAATTTGTTTTAAAATCTAGACACCCATTTTTTTCTATGACCACAATACTAATATTGTGCACATTCCCCCAAACTAAAATCATACAGGAGAACTCAGGCTAGACATTCAGGCTAGAGACACTTTACTGTAACTACAGGGTTTTTTTGTTTGTTTGTTTCGTTTTGTTTTAAATGGCATTTTAAAATTCAGGTTCAAGAAGTTTTATAAGATAAGCAGATTAATAGACATAAGAAGTTCATTACCTCTGTTGAGAAGCAATGGTGGTGAATGGTTTAGGGTTGGGGCCATCCCTGCCTGAACTAGGACAGGACGTGAATAGGGAAGAGGAGCTCTGGACGGTGTGAGGATGAGGTGGGGGTGTGCGGGTCTGTCGCTGGGGTGGGTGCCTGACTGCTACTCACTCTTGGGTGGCCTTCTCTCCTTGCTCCATCCCCAACCCCTTCCAACCACTGCAGCTGGCACTACTGCCACAGATACATGTGTGTGTGTGTGGCCGGCATCCTGCTTCTCCAGATCTGGTGCTGACCAAACTCTACTCAGCCTCCCTGGAGATTCTCAACTTGATCTCCACTTTTGAGCTTCAGTGTTCCCCTCTTTGTTGTCCAATTTTAGCAAGAAGAATTTCTTCTCAGTAAGTTCCATCCACTGCCCTCCACCCTGCTCTTTGGTTATAAATTCCCACTTGCCCATGCTGGAGAGTCCCCTCTCCCCTACGTCAAGACCCCACTGCAGTGGTCCCTACGTCCATCGAGATGGCCCTCCTTGAATAGTCTTCCTTACCATCTTGCCAAGTGTCATCGAATTATTTTTTTCTTTTTTGGCAGTACTGGCTATCTTGGTGGCTGCTCAGCCATCTCCAGCACCAGCCACCACAGGTTGTCTCACTGCGGGAGACCAGCCCAGAGGGACTAGAATTCTCTACATTAATATCTAGCCCTAAATACTCTCTTGCCGTCAGACAGTGGGTCTCAGTGAAATGGGATTTTAAAGGAAAATTCAGTGCTTTCTTCATTATGCTTCAGTGATTCCCAAACTAAAGAAATTTGTAGCTGAAAGTGGCATATCAGAAACTGTTCATTACAAAGTCTTTTTGAATGAAACAGCAGAAGTCTGATCACTCTAAAGTATCCCCCTTTGAGCATCCTGCAAATTCTTTCGGGCAGGGACTGAATTCCATGTATTCATGTCTTATGTGGTGGTGGATAATGCTTATTGTTTTGGATTAAGCATGCAGAAGATGGTCAAGGTCTGATAATCAACCACTTGCTGGTTGGGCAAGTCTACCCTTTGCCTTTGGGAAAATAATTAAACCAGGATCTCTAGGGAGGTGGTGAGGAGCTCACCTCATCTCCCCGCCTATTCATACCTTCTTCCTTTCCACCCCTCCCCCCATTGATTGGAAGAAATGCTTTTGGGGGCAGGTTGGCACAGTGGCCTTTCCCAGTAAATAGGAACCCTTTTAGGTATTGGATTTATCCATTTTGATATATATAGAGAGAGAGGAATTTGTAAAGTTACATTGTTATATATTTTTAACTTTTATAAAATCTTATTTTGGCTTTCTAACTCTGCTGTCCTCAAATCCTTTGGTTCAGGCTTTACTTATGTCCTAGCTGGCTCACTACAGCCATTTCTTGGCAGACTTCATCCATCCGTCCATCTGTCCATCCATCCATTATTCTGTGAGTTTTCAATGTATCAGCAATTCAGATTTTTCTCATTCTCTAAGTATCTAGTAAGAAATAGCGGTAAGGTAATGTCCCAGGCTGTCCCATGTGCTCTGGCCTCCCTTGTTGTTCTAACATTAAAAGAATAAATTGCTCATGTACCCCACAGTAGATAAGGCAGTCTGGAGGCATTTCTGGGATAGCTCCGTATAAATTTGTCTCCAGCAGGGACTGAAACCAAAGTTAACAGCATCTCGTTTTGGTTGCTTTTGGCTTTTTAGAGGAAAAGCTACATAGTCCTACTGGTCCCAGGAAATAAGCACAATTTCAGTTCCAGCCTCCATACAAATACCCTGTCAGGGTACTTTTTATTGTTCTCACTGGTGCCCTACGCAGAAGGACCCTTTGCTCAAAGTTATTAAGGACAGTGTTACCGTATTAACTACCAATATTCCTTAGTTGGCTGTGAAGTAGTCTGTAGTATGCTGGGTATTGTGAACATTTGTTCAGTTAATCCTCACAACTGTTTATGATCCCCATTTTCCAGTTGTGGAAATTGAGTGCTGCCATTAGCGCATAGGATTCACATTCAAGGACTATGGCCCTCCCAAGTCATTGCTGTGCTGTGTTTCCCTCCAACATCACACGGTCCCCTTGGCATCCCTGGCAATGTGTTACCAGCTTCCTGCTGTCTTTCTAAGGCGCTACTTAAGTGGCACCTTCGCTGAGAAGCCCGTCTCCAGAGCAGCACACCTGAGTTCTCCCGTCTCAACATGGCTCCTTACGCTGACCTTCTCATGTTGTTGGATGGGTCTCTAAGTCAACTGTCAGTTCTCTAAGGGAGGAAGGAGGCTGGACTCTCACCTCTGTTACACTTTCCAAGTTCTGTACACATCCCTGCTCATTGCTTTCAACTGACTGGAGAAACTGGTCTCCTGATCCTAATTGGCAGGGACCCCCCTGGTTCCTTCTCAGTTCTGAGGTGGTTTTCAGGGGAAGAGGCAGTATATTACCAGCATTTAGGAGGTCTTTGATTTCTTGGGGGGTCCTTAGGGCTTTCTTAGCTGCCCCTGTTCAGAGGTAAGCACTCCCAGACTCAGTGCCTAAGGGTGATCTATCTTTTTAATGATCCTGTTTACTGAAATAGGAGGCAATTTTCTTTAAGTTGCTCAAAGTTCTGTTCTGTCAAAGATAAGGGTCTCCCAACTGAGCCTCTTTGTTTGCATTTTGCCCAAGGCCCCTTTTCCCTGGGCCTTCATTGTAGGTCGACAGAAAGCTAGAGAGGATGTTAAAGATTCACTTCACTAATTCACAACCAATTAGGAAACTTTGTTTTGAACCTGACTAGAATGTAGCAGGGGCAGTAGATTTGGAGACTTGCCCCTCCACACTCTGGGGTATTTAAAAAAAAAATCTTCCTTTGATTGGTTAAAACAGATAATTTTTTTTTTTTATAAACATATAATATATTTTTTTCCCCAGGGGTACAGGTCTTGAATCGCCAGGTTTACACACTTCACCGCACTCACCATAGCACATACCCTCCCCAATGTCCATAATAACCCCACCCCCTCAACCCCCCTCCCCCCAGCAACCCTCAGTTTGTTTTGTGAGATTAAGAGTCACTTATGGTTTATCTAAAACACAGAATTTTGAAAGTAGTGGTGGCAACAGTTCCTGATTTGGGCATAGCTGGTTACAGTGGTACACACAGCATGTTTTATTATCAGAACGAATATAAAATAGAATTTGCTTTCTACTATGTAGCTTTGGGCTAACCCCCATTATCTTCAAAAGTTTTCTTCACATCTAACACTTCTCTGTTTTAACCTCTGCATGGAAGCTGATCTAGGGTGTACAAATGGGAAGGGACATTATTTTCTCCTTTCCTTGTTGATGGTGCAGTGGCTTTTTTTCCAAGTTTGGATTTTGGTCTAATGATTAGTTTTCTTTCCTCAGGACACTGTTTTAGTCTTATCCTGAATTGTGCTATTAGGAGGCAATTCTGATAGTTAACTATGACTGGAAGGTTTCTTAGGTAGAAACCCTCCAGGTTGCTGCAGTTTGCTAAGAAAGTGATTCTGACTTCTAGCAGAATGCAAAGTGGCTTGGCTGTGGGGTACATTAAAATAAAAAAAACAACAACAAAAGCAATCTCTGAAGGCACAGCAAAAGTTGTGTTCTGAGGGGGAAATTAAACTCCCAGACTGTGAAGCACGAGGTGTGCTTGTTTTCTACTCTTTGATGTAGGAAAACAGAACCTGCGTGGTTTAGGGCCCTACCTTTCTAATAAGGTGATCCATTAGCTTCCAAAATGTTATTTAACAAGTGGGATTTTAATTTGATTTTTGTGGCCTCACAAAAACTGTGAGTTAAACTTTGTGGCCTCACAAAGACTGTGTGTTAAGCAAACAATCAAAACCAAAAAAACTCCCACAATTTTCTGGGTTGGATTTTTTTTTTTTACCTGGTTCAATGTCGAGAGAGTAGCTGTCTATCTCCAGTTCAAGTTGTTGGGCAGCAGCAGAACGAAAATCCTCCAAGACCCCCTGCACAGCCTTGGTGAGGTTATAGGGCACTGACTTTGCAAACCTCATTTTGCTATTCACGATCACACTCCCATTTCTGAAGTTAAGTATTTCAAGTTGTTTAAATCCTGTCAGATTGGAGCGTAGATATGGAACCAGCTGCAAAACAAAAGATGATATACCCTTAACTGTGTTCTAAGTGCTCAGCTGTTGCTAATTCCATTTATACTCACTTCTCATTATCTGAGGCATAAATTTCAGTTCCTTTTTGATTGTCTTTATTTTTGTGTTTGGTTTTAACAGGAGACTGGAACACGACTATTTAATGATCTATTTGCACTGATTATGTCCCATATTTCCACCTTTCTGTTTGTGTATTGAGAGGGATGGGCAGTGATTTTCTTCATGATGAACTGTGAGAACAGAGGATTTTTAAAAATCTAGGCCAATGTTATCAGCAAAGCAGGAATGCCAGGTTCAGTTATTAAAAAAAAAAAAATCCAAGCAAATAAAAACATGTTCCAAACTGAGCCCAGGAGCAGACTGACCTATGCCTGTATAAATGGGACGTTTATTTGGAAGCAACCAATTGAAATGACCTATTGAAGGAACACATCAGCTTGTCTGTCTATGCAGGACATGCTTCCTGGTCAACCAGTAGGTCGTGCAGTAGGAACAACAGGAGACTGGCCATCAGAAGACTTGGTTGTCGGTCCTGAAACTGTCCCCAGCCAGCTGTGTGACCTTCATCAAACCATTTATCCATTGTATTGGACCTCAGTGCCCTTATCTGAATTGTGAGGAAGAAGAAAAAGTGGTTCCCTGAGGACCTTTCCCAAATTGGAATTTAATAACCTCAAAAGAATGCCTAAGGGCATATTGTGGTTCAGATTCCACACCTGCCTATTGTGAGCCACAGCCACCCCAGGGATCACTTTCCAGAAATGTCTGAAACTCAGCAGTGTCTGCCTTGTTCTTGGCCCTGAAAGTTAAGGTCTTCTTTAATAAGCTGACACCTATGAACACAGAGAATACACAGATGCAAGCTAAAATCTCCCAGGCTTAGCCCAGATCTACTTTTTCTTGTCTCTGTCTCCACCCCACCAGAATTTTGACTCTAACCTTGCCCACATTCCAATAGCCATCCCCCCTGTAGGCAGATGATTAGCTGCTCCGTTCTCCCAAATCCATTTTCCTCTTCACAGGAAAGAGGCTGCCTGGCTAGAAACCACATTTCCCAGTCTCCCTTGCAGCAAGATGTGGCCATGTGCTAGTTCCCATCTACAGAATATGAGTGAAAGAGTTGTGGGGAAATTTGGTATCACTCACTTTCTTAGGGAACTGCTTGCCCTGTGCTTCCTCTCTTGCCTCTTCTCACAAGTGGAAACAAGGATTTACCGGTGACTCAGCTTTGTATGAATGAGGAGACACCACTGGGGTTGTCAGAGTTACAAGACAGAGGAAATGTGAGTCCCTGGATGACACTGTAGAGCAGAATTGCCCTGCCCATCAAGTTGAAGAGAAATAAACTTGTATCTTATTTAAGTTACTACATTCCTTTTTTTTTTTTTTTGAGCTAGAGTTGACACACAATGTTATATTAGTTTCAGTTGTACGACATAGTGATTCAACAAGTCTATCTGTTATGCTACCCTCACCACAAGTGTAGCTACCATCTGTCACCATATTTAAGTTACTATATTTTTGATCTCTTCATTATGGAAGCTTAGCACGTACTCTAATTAATACACCTGAGCTAGGTGCACTGGGACTCTGTTCCCTGAGATTGTCCCAATATCTACTCACCTCATCTCACTGGGGTGGGGGGAGACCTCACAAAGTCTTCCTTTAACGTTCACTTGAAGACCTCGGTTTTTATGTGGTTTTAATTTGTATAATGATTTAACTTACATGAAGCTTACAAATATTTTTTCTGTTATTTTCAGAAATTCTACAGTCTTTGCATTGTGTACTTTAATTGGCTGTGACTGTATACAAGTATCATAGAGTTGAGCATTTCTTATTATATGTGTGTTTCTTATGGTACATGTAGAAACAAAATAAACATGTGAGCTTTGGGAGTATTGTATAATCAAAAGTATATGCCATCATGATCATCATCTCACTTTCATTGTTAGGAATCAGGGATGATATGCCATTTAGCTATTTTTTAGTTTTATGAGAACTTAAGGAACTAAGTAATGAGTGCTTACACTTGAACTCTGGTCTCATGTGTTGTGGACCTTTTTGGTTTTGACTCCTTCCATCTGATGGCTGGAAAACAGCCTGTGGCATTATAATTAGGGAGAGCTTGCTCACACTGCTTTTAAATTCCACGTTCAGTACTTGAGTGGCTAGGTATTATTCCTGGGAAAACTACATTAAGAAGAACTTAATGAAAAGTTCTTAAGGATAAGATCTCATGAGACTGGATAGCAGTATATGTCTGGAGTGTCCACGGCAGAACTTTCTCGCTTATTGGATCTGAATCCATCCCCGCACTTCAGCTGAATGCCCTCGGCCACAGCTACATCAGAGGCCTGTCTCTTGCGACCTTCATTGCTCAAGACAGCCAGTGATGATATTATAAAATAGCAAAAAAAAAAAAGAAAGGATGTGCAGGGACTTGGACGCAGTGCTTACTCACCAGCTGTGTGAATTGTTGCTCCAGAGCTTGGTACTCCAGAGAGCTCTTGTTGAACAGGTTGTTGGAGAAGGGCATGTTGGCAACTCTCAGACTGAAGAACACCACCAGTTCATGGCCCTTGGGGGCAATGGTCATAGAGCTAGTGGTGATGTACTGTAAAGCTGGGCTGGGAGTTGTAGTCTCCAAGAAATGACCTGTGGTAGAAACATTTCCATTGAGTCTTGGCACCTCAGAGGAGGCGGGAGTGTTCGTTAGATCCATTATGTCTAAGTCTCTCCTGCTATCTTGGCTGCCTGAAGATGCAGTTGAATGTGAAATTTCCAGAGCTGACTGGCTCATGGCAGAATAGCCATCTGTGGGGATGATTAGTCCTGGGATTGGTACTGTCTGATCAATGGGCATTATGTCTATGGTGTTTTGATCAGTCAGAGAGAAGATGCTGGATGGTGTAAAGAAAGGTAGAGTGTCTGATAGCGAAGCAGAGGCCTTAGCAGGAGGAGACCAAGAACTGTCTGTGGAAAAAGCTTCTGAGTCCAATTCATTTTGTCCAGGTATTTTCCCCAAAGAAGAGAAAGCAAAAAAGGAAATCCAACATTAGACTTAACTTAAAAAAATGCATTTGCATTGATTGTTTTAATGTGATATTTTTAAAGAAGAAGAAATTGGTATAGAAAGGACATGCAGTCCTGTGTTCAAACCTAGGGAAGGAGAGGGTGGGTCCCTGTACTCATTTTATTCAGGCCCAAGTAGTTTCAGATCAGTAAGAGTAAAAGACCACCAGTAACCCAAAATTTCTGCTTAGCCAGAAACAACACACCTAGGGACCAGCTGGTAGAAACTGACTAGGGCACCAGGTGGTGCCAAAACACAGATGGCATTAGAATAGATTTGGATTCCACATTCCCATCTGGAACTCCCAACCAATTAGCTATGCAGTTTGGGCCCAGAAATTTTATTCACCTTCCAATCATCCAAGCCTGCAGTTTATGCATTTGGATTTTTTTTTTTTTTTTTTTTTGGATCCGAGTTATCACATTTTTGGTAGTTTTACCACTTTAAATTTAAATTATGCTTTTCCAAAATTGGATAATCTGACTGAATAACTTGCCAATTTTCAAAATGATTTTGAGAAAGTAAAGGTGTGGATGACACACATAATTTGAACTTTATATTGGCCATTCAACTTGTTAAATATCTGATAGCATTTGAAGGTCTTTCCACTTTTACATGAGTATACCTTGATAATTTCTACCGCCACTTTGCATTTCTTCCTTGGGTAAGAACACATTGAACTACTAAAGTCTATTCTCTTTTTGGTACAAAATTAAAATCAGTAAGTATTTATGAACCAAGAAAGTGGTTATATGGGACTTTCAGATAAAGAGATCGGTGGGCTATTAAAATATTCCAATAAACCTAAATCCAGAGCCACTGATGATATTTAAGTCATCAGGCAGATCAAAACAAGGAGCTTTCTGTGATTACTTCAGTGGCATTCTGGCAAACATGTGGAAAAGCTTGTGCTGAAATCCGAATGCTAAGCATGATGAATGGTCTGTCTGGATGCAGATAGAATCTTTGGACTCTCAGTCAGCTAATTTACTAGAGTGCAATCACCCAAACCGAAACTCCAAGTGATAAACAGCTCTGAAACGTGGAATCATATTATTTTTATGAGTTTCTTAAAATAAAACCTGCCTGTTGGTGAACTGTACCCAGATTTCAGAGAAGTACCCTCCTTTCTCTCACCCAAGGAGAATGCCTGGGCATGTCCGTCCATCCTTATTCAACTGCCGGAGGATGTTTTCTAACATCCGCAATCTCTCTGGATACACACCCGTAGTTTTATTTAAGTCTTCACTGCCATGGACCGACTGTTTTCTCTCTCTCCCAAATGCATACTTTGAAGCCCTAATCTCCAATGGGACAGTATTTGGAGGAGGGTCTTTGGGAGGTAATTAGGTCATGAAGGTGGATCCAGCATGAATGGGATTAGTGCTCTTGTAAGAGGAGACACGGAGAGATGATCTCTCCCTCTGCTACGTGAGGACACAGCAAGACGGCATCTTTCTGCAAACCAGAAAGAAGCGCTCCATCAGGGGCCAAACCAGCTGGCAGCTTGATGGAGGGCATCCCAGCCTCCAGAACTGTGAAAAAGAAATTCCTGTTGTTTAAGCTCCCCCGTCAATGGTATTTTGTTGCAGCAGCCTGAGCTGACTAAGACATCCACAGAAGGATCTCAGATGAATAAATGAAAAGGCTGCAAATACTATCGTGGTTTGATTTGACTTCTTTGTGTCATGGGGAACTGGATATGAACCTGTGTTCCTATGATATGGTCTTTCTGCTCCCGATGATAAGGGTCTGGGGAGAAACACAATGACAGATATCTTCATTCTGCCCCTGGGCCAGAATCTTATTACTCATACTTCTGTTACTAGATAGACTTCAGCCAGATTAAAATAGTCTGCGGCCTTAATGTCATCAACCAATAAAAGTGAATTTCAAACTCCTTCCCTTTGTGGCACTTTTACATTAATCTTTTACATTCAAAATAAACCTAACCAAGTTCTTTCACTGATAGAACAGCTGGATATTTCAATGTAGGGTTGCTAGGGATGCCTGGGTGGCTCAGTCGGTTAAGCGTTTGTTTTTGGCTCAGGTCATGATCTCAGGGTTCTGGGATCGAGTTCTGCATCAGGCTCCTTGCTCAGCAGGGAGCCTGCTTCCCCCTCTGCCTGTCACTCCCCCTACTTGTTCTCTTGTCTCCCTCTGGCAAATATATAAATAAAATCTTACAAAAAATTAAATGTAGGGTTGCAAGATAAAGTGCAGGATTCTCATTGGAAAATACATTACAAATTTTATATGCTTATCTGAAATTCAGATTTAGCTGGGTGTCTTATATTTTTATTTCTTGAATCTAGCAGTCCCATTTAATTGTGGTTTTACAAGACTCTATTCTTTCTTTACTTGAGATTGAAACTATTAAGGCTAGGGTCAATTCTTTTGAAATAAAAATATTATCAAACCTCATCAGTACTTACAAATGTATTTTAAACAATTATGTTTTCATTTGGTTTTTATGTAAAAATTATACATGTCAATGACACAGGCCATTTCAACATTAAGTTTTTTGCACGGTAACAGAGAAGTCAAGCACTAAAAGCCAAGGCCATTTATTTTATCATGAGGTATGCAAAATAAGCAGACTCAAAATAACTTGACTTTTAGCTGTCATGGCTAAGTGTGTGTGGGGTTCCTGTGAGGGTGTGGGGTGGGCTTTTATGTCAGTGTGCATGGTGAGGGTGTTGGTTAGAATTTCAGCTACTGTGTGTAGAATAAATGGCTAGTTTGGCCACTTTCTGGGCAAGAGACCTGTCCAAAAGCAAAGGCCACAGATAAAATGGTCCGAACCAAAGTATATGAATTCAGGTTTAGCTGAAACCCACAGTGAGAGTTGCTGCTAACAGGTGAAGATGAGCACAGTGGGGGCAGCCAGAAGCCTGACTTACTGCCAAAGGAAGGCAAAGCAGAAGATGAGCAAGGTGTGAGGGACAAGTACAGATGAAAGAATATTTTAAATGCTTCTAGAAAAAGATAAACACACTTGCCATAAACATCAAGTGGACATCTAATTTATGTTTACACTTGATCTTAACCAAAAGGCCAAGAAGCAATCTAATTTATGTTTAAATAGCTAATCTTTTTAAAATATTCAAGTGGCATGACCAACAATTGCTTAATTCTATATCAAACAAATCCATTCTTATTTATCATTACAAGAAAATTATTATTTTCCTTTTGGCATAGTATAGGGATAGGAAATAAGTCTTTAGTACACATTCATTCAACAAATAAATATTGAGAGCCTACTATGTGCCAGGCACTGTTTCAGGTGCTGGAATATATCAGTGAACAAAACAGATGAAAGTTTTGGCTCCAAGGAGTTTACTGTCTAGTGGAGGAAGACAGAAAGTAGACAAATAAACAATGGGAAATAGACAGTATACCAAGTTGTGACAAGTGCTATGGAAATAAAGTAAAGTGGGAAGTGGGGTGAGAGTGCTGGGTTGGCGATTTATATAGAGTAGTCACTGAGAATATAATATTTGAGCAAGACCTGAAGGAGGTCGGAGAGTTTAGCATGCAGCAAATGAAAATAAAGAAAGCCAAAGGAAGAAGGGTGTCTTTCATGTTTTAGTAACAGCTGGCTGGGAGGACAGCATGGCTCGAATGGAGTTCTGTACTAGCAATCAAGTATGAGGGTGACGAATGATATTTTCAAACACTCAAGATTCAAAGAATTCCTCCTAGGCTTCCTTTTCTAAGATGTTTTCACCTAAAATGATGGCAAACCAAGAAATAGGAAGAAATGGGATACTGAAAAAAACTTAGGGAAATCCCCTGACAGGTGGTGAAGGGGTCTTTCAGAGAGATAGGTACTGCGGATGTCTCAAGTATATAGAATACTTGTATCATCAAAGCCTCTGCCATTGTGGTAAATGATTTAACTAGACAAAACTGCTGGAGGATGTTCTCTACAAGACGAGAGAGTAAATCCAGAGAGAGAAAGCCTGAGATCTAGGGATCAGGGAATCCAACTCAGTAGAAAGGCCAAGGAAAGTATAAAGATGACAGAAGAGGAGAGTCCTATGTGACAGCTCTCCAAAAAGCTTAGAAAGTAGCACTCTAGGAGAAAGAGAAGAATGTCTCTGAAAATTGGAAGTTACCTGATGTGGAAAAGTATGTTGGAAAATTCAATGGAAAATTTGGGAATAGTTGACATTAAATACAAAGAAAACAAAGCAAATTAAAAAAAAATCAAAGAAAACATTAACTCTAAGAAAACAGAAAGGAAACACAGAGCAAATAGATCAGCTGTGAATATATAATATAAGTGCTGAGTATTGATTTAATAACAATTATCACCATTTTGGGAGATGGGGTGGAAGCAGAAGGATGGTATTATAGAAACACAAACCTTTATTTACAATAATAGGAAGACAATAAATGATACATAAAACTGATGACTCAAAAAATATATATTATTTAAAATTATAGGATGAGTAAATGCCAGAAGAAATAGCTGAGTTAAGACACTACTTTTGGTAACTGGGATTGCACAGTGGGGAGTTGCGAGATAGTGAAATGCTGTATTTGTCAGAACACTTTAATGTGACTTGACTTAAGAAAACATAAGTGTTTTATTTTGGGATAATTGTATATTCAAGTGCAGTTCTAAGAAATAATAGAAAGTGACATCAGTAAAAATGGCATAATAAGAAACTCCAAAAGTCAAGTTGTCCTTTACATTCAAAACTTGCAGCAAGTAAGTAGTTGTGATATAATAGGAAATATATATTTGGTCTCTGCCTCCAGTTCCTAACACAGAGCTCCTAAATTCCTTGTAATTTCCTGGGTGATAGGAGCATCTTTCGTTCTAGTAACGTGACTTTTGGTGGGTTCTTGGATAGCATCCAAGCTGGAAGCTGGACACTGGAATGACCAAGACAGGATTAGAAGCTTGGAAAATTTCCCCCACCCCCTATCCTCTGAGGAGAAGGGAGGGGCCAGAAATTGAGTTAATCATTGATCATGTCTATGTGATGAAGCCTCCATAAAAATTCCTGAACTATGGGTTTTGTAGAACTTCTGGGTTGGCGAACACATCCATGTGCCAGGAGAATAGTGCACTCCAGTTCCACAGGGACAGATGCTTCTGCACCTGGGACCTTTCCAGAACCTCACTCTATCTATCATCTATCTATCTATCTATCTATCTATCTATCTATCTATCTATCATCTATCTATCTATCTATATCTATCTATATCACCTATCATTCTCTGTGTCCTGAATCCAGCTAGAATTGGTGCAGTTTGTCCACTTCCTTTTGGTTCTCTAGATACATCTAAGGATGGTGCTAACTATTCAGGGAAGCTGGGTGTTCTAGAGTCCTATCCATCTGGACTAACAGCAGAAGCCATCAGCCCACCCCTCCATACCACACCCTTCATTTGGCTGCTCATTTATATATTTTTAATGTCCTTTATAATAAGCTGGTAAACATAAGTATTTATCTGAGCTCTGTGAGCCATTATAGCAGATTATGAAATTGAGAAGGGGCTTGTGGGAACTGTAATTTATTTTTACTTTTTTTATTTTTAATAATAATTATTATTAACTGTATTTATTCCCCCCATCTCTCTGCCCCTGATGACCACCAATATGCTCACTGCCTCCAGGTATTTGAATTTTTAAGATTCTACATTTAAGTGAGATCATGCAGTTTTTCTTTCTGTCTGGCTTATTTCACTTAGCACAATGTCCTCAAGGTTCATTCATGTTGTTGTAAATGGCAGAATCTCCTTTTTAAATATATATCTCACAATTTCTTTAACTGTTCATCCACTGACAGACACTTACAGCTGGCTGATCAGAAGTACAAGTGGTAAGTTACAGCCTGGGACTTGCAACAGGCAAGTGGCGGGGGGGCGGGGGCAGTCTTGTGGAGCTGAGCGCTTAACTTGTGGGGTCTGCACCAAATGTGGGTAGGTGGTGTCATACTGAATTGTTCGATATCCACATGCTGTCTGGAGAGTTGGAGAATTGGTTGACACTGAAAACCCCTCCATATATATAGTTGATGTTAAAAGTATTGTGAATAGAGAAATAGTTTTCCTTTTAGTAGGTAAGCCCTCAGGAACTTTGGCACCCACGAGACCCTCTTAAAACAATTATCTCATGACACATTCCAGCCAACTCCAAGATAAAATAGAGAACTCAGGAAAGTAGAAGCTGTGGTAGGAAGTTTGAGAGTGAGACTTACATCCACTTAAATATGGAAATCTGCCTAAGAAGCCATAAGAGTTGTGACTGCAGAACCAATTCTAAACTTATGAAATGTGACAATTGTAACATAGTCATCTTACTACCAAAACTGGGAGTGAAGATGGCTGGATTATGAGAGTTTTGATACATTTATCTTTCATAGCAGTACATCAAAAATGCTGCCTAGTGTTGATACATGTAGTGTAAATGATAACAACTCCAAATTAATGTTTCAGGTAATCTTTCTTTAGGGATGTCTTAAGAATGAATATGTCATGAAGTAAGCAAATATTTATCTGCAATTCAGCAATTTCTTGCATGTCATTTCAGTTTCTTCTGTTAAAGTCAAGCAAAATTAAGTGCAGTCCATTTGATTAGGATGACATTAGGAAAAATTCAATTTTTGTAAAAGTACTTCTATCCTATCTTTTTAGTTATATTGACAGATATTTGAAATGATAGCTATCATTTAGTTATTTCTGAGTTGCAGAACTTTAGCAACGTTACTTCACTTTTTTTTTTTTTTGGTAATTTCTTCCATCCTTTAACATTTTCTTTTATTTTATTTTATTTTTTGAGAGATAGTGAGCATACATGTATGAGCGAGGGGTGGGGGTGGAGGCCAGAGGGAGAGAGAGAATCTTTTAAAAAAATTATTTTTTATTTTTTATTTTTATTTTTTAAAAAGTTTTTATTTAAATTCAATTTAGTTAACATATAGCATATTATTAGCTTCAGGGGTAGAATTTAGTGATTCATCAGTTGCATATAATGCCCAGTGTTCATTATATCAAGTGGTCTCCTTAATGTCCATCACCCAGTTATCCCATCCCCCCACCCACCAAAGAGGGAGGTTCTTTTTTTTATATTAAATTTTTTTATTTTTTTATAAACATATAATGTATTTTTATCCCCAGGGGTACAGGTTTGTGAATTCGCCAGGTTTACACACTTCACTGCACTCACCATAGCACATACCCTCCCCAATGTCCATAACCCCACCACCCTCTCCCGACCCCCGCACCCCCACAACCCTCAGTTTGTTTTGTGAGATTAAGAGTCTCTTATGGTTTGTCTAGAGAGGGAGATTCTTTTTTTTTTTTTTTTAAGATTTTATTTATTTATTTGACAGATAGAGATCACAAGTAGGCTGAGAGGCAGGCAGAGAGAGAGAGAGAGGAGGAAGCAGGCTCCCTGCTGAGCAGAGAGCTTGATGTGGGGCTTGATTCCAGGACCCTGGGATCATGATCTGAACAGAAGGTAGAGGCCTTAACCCAGTGAGCCACCCAGGAGCCCCTAGAGAGGGAGATCCTTAAGTAGGCTCCATCCCCAGCACGGAGCCCACCTCGGAGATGGATCTCACAACCATAAGATTGTGACCTTAGCCAAAATCAAGAGTCTGACACTTAACCAACTGAGCCACTCAGGTGCTCCTGATAAATATTATTTTTAAAAAGCCTCTTGTTTAGTCATTCAATATAAATATACACTTACCGTTTTTCTCATAGACATAGATATTTTGTAAACCTCAGTGAAAAAAAAAATAGTTTCATGGATATCTGGAGTAAATGTGAAATTTCAGATATATCTGCACTTTAAGTAAAAGTCTTAAGCAGAGCCACCAAAGAAGCAAAATATTTTACTATGAATTCTTTATTGTTACTAATAATGTTAAATAACATCTGGACTAAAACTGAAGCTGGTAAGAATATTAATTTGTAAGCCCTGGGGAACTTCATTGTGTTTTCTTACTATTTTAATTAGATGTTTCTATCAGGTTATGCTTCAAATTCTAGTCTTAGAATCTTGGGAGGCAGGATTGAGGATAGGATAGGAAGAAACTAATATTTATTTGGCACCTGTTATGTTCTAGGTACTATACAGTGATATTTAAAAAAAAAATTCTCCATTTACTTTAAGCTGTTTTATAGTTCCCCAACTGATTATACACTCTGCATTTGCTACTTGAAGTGAATTATCAGAGTCTTGAAGTATCTAATTATGGCTTCTCAAGTGATTTAACTAGGTAATTAAGAGAGGTACCCCAAGGCTACAAAGATGAGTGTCCCCTCAACCAGTGGTCATCATTAGAATGAAATACGCACGTCTATGTATTCTATCCTGATGCGTTCCTCTTTCCAAATTATCAACAAAGGTACTTTTTTTTTTTTACAGTTTAATAAACTAAACTGTTTATTAACTATAAACTTTTCCCTCATTTAAAAAAATGCTGAATCTGAGAAATCTTATTAGACTTAAACTGTGCCTTATATAATATAAAAATTACAGACCTCAGAGCTGCAACACACCTGATTACTTTCTCCCTTCACTGTGGGTCACATATCTCTAATAACTTCCAATTTAAAATCAGCCCTATATAAGAAAATTGTGAGGATGCATTTGGAAAAAGAGCCCAGCTATGTCTTTCCCTCATTTGTTGGTGGTCTTAATAAAATTTTTGACTGTCTGCTCTGAAGAAATAAACATTTTGGGACAAATGAAGTAATTGTTACATGGATATAACATGCAGTGATGCTATAGCTTTTAATAACAGTCATAATTCAATTCTGAATGGCTTCTGAATTATTTATTCCAAGATTATTGAAGAGGTTGTTTTTCTAGCTCTGGCTTGCAAAGCAAAATAATCAATATTTTTCTCTCTATTAATAACTTCATATGTATCTAAGGAAATAATAAAGATTAAGATAAAATAAAATGTGAGTTTGGGAATATGGAAAGCACACAAAATATTACATGGTAGACAGCCTCTAATATGGTCACTGATGACCTTCACTTTCTGTTATTCATATCCTTGTACAGTCCCTCCTACATGCATGGAAGTTACCTCCACAGAATGCTATGGAGGTAATGATTAAAAGTTTCTGGTACCCAATTTCAATGAGAAGGGAGTTTCCCCACAAACCAAACAATTCTCTAACACCAACTGGGTATAACACAATGCAACTCAATCCTGACACCATCTACCTGGAGATAGCACCAGATTCCACATGTTAAGGGCTCAGCCCCGCAAGACTGTCTTCCATTTCAGATGCCATTTGTAAGCCCAGATTGTTACCTGTGCTTCTGACTGACTCGATACATATTGGGGGGTTCCTACAAACCCCTCCCTGAAGTAAATTTCCTACAGTAGCTCACAGAACTCAGGAAACCCATTTACTCACTAAATTACCAATTTATTACAAAGGATATTAAAGGATACAAATCAAGAGCCACATGTAGGATACATAGGGTCGGGTCCCAAACGTAGGATCGTCTGTCCTTGTGGAGTCTGGAGCCCAGCATGGTGGCATGTGGAAGACCTTTGGCTCCCCAACCTGGAAGCTCTTCAAGCCCCTTCCTTTGGGATTTTTATGGAGGCTTCATTATATGATTGATTAAATCATTGGCCATTGGTGATTGATTCAATGCCCAGTCCCTCTCTCCTCTCCAGAAATCAGGGGGTGTACTGAAATTTTCACCCCTCTATTCATGATTAGCTCCCCTGGCAACGAGCCCTCCTCCTTCAGTGCTTTCCAAAAATCAACTCATCAACATAAACCTAGTTGTGGTGAAAAGGGCTTGATATGAACAACAAGATGCCCATTTTACCTTTATGTCTCTGAAGTGATTTTAAAAACTGAGACAAGAAGACAAATATTATAAGAAGAGATGTTCCCATTGCCCTTATCGCTCAGGATATTGCAAGGGTTTGGGGAGCTGGGATCCAGACACTGTGGATGAAGACTAAATATATGTAAGAAATGTTTTTGTTATCCAAATAACCAAGCATATATTTCCTGTAAATCGCAATATTACAGTGATGTATGGTTATGAGGCTAGGTCACAAAAGATGTTACGTCTTTTGCCTTTCTCTCTTGAATCAATTATCCCAAGGGAATCAGCTGCCATGTTGTGAGGACACTCAAGCAGCCATGTGGAGACTCCCATATGAAGAAGAACTGAAGCCTTCCTGTAGCTAATTTGCCAGGTGTGTAATTCACCTCGGAAGTAGCTCCATCAGTCCCTGTCAAGTCTCTAGAGGACTGTAGCCTTGGTTGATATCTTGACTGCAACCTCAGGAGAGACCCTAAGCCTGAACTACCCAGTTAAGTCACTCCTTGATTTCTGATCTACAGAAACTGGAAGAGATAATAAATGCTTGTTGTTGCTTTAAGCCACTAGGTTGTGGAGTAATTTTCTATGCAGCAATAGGTAACCAATACACACAGAAACCCTTAAAGGTCTGGAAGTTACAGAATTGTAGGTCTACCAATCTCTGACTCTGGCTTTTATCAGAATACCACAAAGAATGTCACTTTTGGCTTAGAATAATTATTTTTAAACATGCCCTTCTTATTTTATAAGAATGCATCATAATTTGCATTAGATAGGCTGGAAGATCATATCGGTATTCTGATCTGCATTGGAGACATTAGATTCCAACCTATTAATAGGAAAGCTATTATGAAATGATAGCTTTCATATGATATGAAAAGGGGGAAGAATGAGTAGAAGGGACAGAGAAAAGACAGATTACATATTCAGGAATATGGTTTCTAAGATTGGTTTTGCCACTCTGAATTACATTTACCTAATCTAGGTTGCAATAGGCTGCCTTCCTGCCAGGTGTTCCCAATCAATCAACTCAGTACCCCCTTTCCTAACAAATACTTTGTAATGCCACCTTTATGACCCTGAAGTGACCTTAATCAAGAATATAACCTAGCTAATATGCATTTCCAAAAAAGTCAATGCATTGTTCAAACTGTGACATAAAGGAGAAATAAAAGGAAAATAATTTATTATAATATATATTTCAGAAGACAGTACAACACCATAAGACACAATAAAGGAGTTAGAAGCTTGTACTTATATGTAAATATCTATAAATATCACCGGATTCCACAGATACAAAGACAGACTGATTCAGCTATTGTTCTGGCAACATAAATACCATGATCACCACTGTCCTAAGAGAATTGATTTTCTGAAATGATGGTTAACACTTAAAAAAAAAAAAAAAAAAAAAAACACTTAGTAAAGTTCAAACAAAACAAAATATAATCTCCCCTTATTTTATGTATTAGTTGCATTCCTAGAAAAGTCACATTAAATAAAAATTTTGCAAAATATACTTGCAAATCATACTTATGTGAAAAAAGAAAGGTCAGGAAAAAATGTGAACCATTTAAGTGTCTTTAGTTTAACTGCCAGGTTATCTGATTTATAGGGGCCTGTTTCTTTTATTGCTTTGCGATCTGTTAGTTGAAGGATGCCTAGAGTAATGCAAATCATTGTTGTCCATAGAAAGGCAAAGGATTTTCATCAAGTGGAAAAGAATAGCTTATTTCCTTGTGGATATTCACCAATTTTACATACAATGGTATATTTATTTCCTTTTTTTTTTTTTTTTTTTTTTTGGGAGAGGTCACCCAGATTCCAACCGCCCTCATTTTTAATTGCTGATCATGTGTTGTTTGAATTCTCTTCCAAACTGGTCATAGCATCTTGTTTCCCTGTTAGTTAATTTGTTAGGAACAATTTTTGTTTGACACATGTCATTTTATAAATGTGTAAGAGTCATGATTTTACTTTTTAATAAAATTTTACTTTAATAGGAGCTAAGGTCTAGGCTTAGAAGTTAATAGTTTTGTTTTTTTTTTCCCACATACATGAATGTCTAGCAAGATAAACAAAAGTCTCGTTGGAAGCGGAAGAATTCTTTGTTGTGTAGTATTGTCCTCAAATTCTAGAATTTCTCTTCCCACTAAATATTAGTGATGCTCTTCCATTATGGCAGCACCAAAAATTGCCCTTTTCCCCCAAATCCACAAACCATATCCTATAAGGTTGTATACTGCCCCATTGAGAATTACTGCTGACAATGTTGAACTTTAACCTGAACTTTACCAGAAAACATTTATGGTTAAGAACCCCTCACCTCAACAATTTTGCTTTCTGAAATCTCCCCACCATCTTTTGTTCTGGGAAAGGGCTAAATGCAAAGAATCGCCTTTCCTCCTAGGGCTCTGGTAAGACTTGTCTACTCTTTCCCATGACTCCCATAAGCCACATAGATGACTCCCTGGTTTACCTGCCTTTATAAAACTCCATCTCCTCTGAGACAATCTGGATGGACCTAGAATGTATTATACTAAGTGAAATAATTTAGATTGAGAAAGACAAATAGGGTATTATTTCACTCATATGTGGAACCTAAAAAAACAAAATAAATGAATGCCCAAAGAAAAAGCAGAACCAGACCTTTAATACAGAGAACAAATTGATGGTTGCCAGAGGGGAGGGAGATAGGGTGTCGGGCAAGATGGATGAAAGGAAGAGGGAGATATAGACTTCCAACCATGGAAAGAATAAGTCATGGGAATAAAAGGCACCACATAGGGAATACAGTTAATGATACTGTAACAGTGATGTAACAGAACAGATAGTAGTCATACTTGTGGTGAACACAGCATAATGTATAAACTTGTCAAATTGCCAAGTTGTGCACATGAAACTACTGTAACATTGTGTGTCAACTACACTCAAATAAAACAACAACAACAACAACAACAACAACCCATCTGCACTTTCCTTTGAGACATTCCTCATTAATGAATGTTCTCCTTATTCTAACAGTGTGAATAAAATTGTGTCCTTAATTATCTGTTAGATTTTGTTTTACACACTGTTCTAAGCTCTAACTTTACAAATTGTATGTATGTACACATTCTTCATTGATTCCCTAAATCAATCATTCCTCAGTTATTGAACATCTACTACGTTCCAGTATAAAATGGTGATTTAAACCAATTGCTAGATGCCTTTATGGTTATTTTAAAGGTACATTGGCTTTAAGTCATGGACTGGAGCGGCAAACCCAGAAAAGATATTTCCAATTAATCTGATGATCAGTTTTATAGAGAATCAGTGGATTCATTGTTTGATAATTTACTGGATTCTTGTTTTCTAAAATTAAGCTTTCTGTATATTCACGAAAACATGGGTGAAGAGTAAAAAGGCATTGGACTTGGAATATTTGAACATTTGATTCAATTCTGCCTTACTTCACTCAATCATTCATTCATTTAACAATATTTATTGCTTATTGATAAGTGCCAGGCATTTTGCTAGCTCATAATAACAGCTCTTCTTTTTTTGTTACTTGGTACATATTAGACACAGTTCTAAGCGCTGTACCCATTAACTAAATCTTCACAAGAACCCTCCAAATTAGTACTATAATGACCATTGCACAGATGAAAAATGAGGCACAGATAAAAGTTAAAAAACTTGCCCAAGGCTGCACGTGGTTGAGCTGGGGGCTGCAGGCACACAGCACAGACTCCAGGACCCATCTTCCTGCTCTGCTGAGGCTGGGGTAATGAATGCAACAGACCCAGGCCTTGTCTTCAGGGAACATTCAGTCTTCAAGCATTAGCCATCTAATCACAAGTATGCCCAGTGCTGTGGGAGAGGACACTTGGAGTGCTTTGGGAGGCATAAAAGGGAGACCTAATTTTCATGAGCTGGTAGAACTGCATTTGTGAAATGTAGCTGGTAAGAAGACCTGCTCTCTTGGCTTTAGGGATGGGGTGAGGAGCAAAACCAAATATGATATAAGAAAGCGAAATTTAACAAGTACAATTCTCCAAACCACAAGCTGTGCTCATTTGCTGAAAACAAACAAACTAGGGTACATTGGAGATGCCAGTCTGGCTTCAGGAGAGAGTCTCTTCAGAGAATGTCCTTAAGTAATTTTGATTGTGAACTGCTAAGCTCAAAGCAAGTGTTATTTTTTTAAAAGAAGGTACACATTTCAGGGCAAATTTGGAAAACTGTTTACTTCACAAAGAATTTTTATAAGAATATCATAAAAACACTGAAGGTATGTTTAATGAGGATTTTCTTAATTGCAATAAATATTCAACAGTTTAAATGAAAATAAGGTTGATTTAAAAGTCACGCATGCACTTTAAAGGATGATCAGGGACTTGGTTTTTACGCAGGTTTGTTTTTCTACTAGTCAATGAAAGAAATGCAGCATGGATAGGAACTTTAGAGAGATGCTGCATTTTCTTTTGGGAACATAGGAGGCTATAAATCACAAGTGAGTCAGACCTAAAATAGAGTATCTCCATTGGCTTGGAAATGCCCGTGCCAGGAATATATGTTCCCTGAGGGCAGAGCCTGGGCCTTCCATTTGGGAGCATCTTGAACAGCCACATGCCCAGTAATGACTCCTGTTTGGTCGGTGACTGAGAAGCTGGCAATCAGAGATCAGTGAGTGGTGGTGAGTTCCTGGTGTGTGCCAAGTTCCTGAGGCAGAGAAGGTGAGCTATGAAACAGGGTCTGGCCATGCTCTAAGCATATCGGGACAAAATGAATTCTGTTCAGAGTCTATCTCTGATGTCCTAAAAAAGTTAAAGTAGTTTAGTTTCTGCTGGGAAACATTGGGAAAAATTGTGAAATGAGTTTAAAAGATTTTCAAGAAGATACTGAGCAACACCTAGCCGACCTTTGGAGGTTATGTGATTTTTAGAGGGTTCTGTGCTTTTCATGGTCTTTGAGCTATTTTATAACTCTATAAGCTATAGAAATCTCATGGTAATGCAAATAATTTAGTCCTTAGAAATGTAGGCAATTTTTTTTTGGATGGGGATGCCATTGATTTCCTTCCTATGGAAGAGATAATTCTAAACATTCTATTTTTATTGCTGAGTGATTCTGACAAGTTTTGCATCATTTTGTGAATTTGTGTCAGCATTCCTGATTGCCTGTATCATGGGTTGGCAAATTTCTTCTGGAAAGAGCCAAATAGTCAATATTTTGGGCTGTATAGGTCCTGTGGTCTCAATTGCAACTGTTGAACTCTGCTGTTATAGATCTAAAGTAGCCACAGTAAACCATGGGCATGGCTAGATGTGCATGGTGAAACTGAATTTCATATAATTTTCACATGTCATGAAATGTTATAATTTTTTTGATATTTTCTAACCATTTAGAAACATAAACACCATGCCTATCTTGCAGGCTGCACAGAAACAGGCAGGAAGCTGGATTTGGCCCACAGGACTGTAGTTTGCTGATCCCTGGCTTATAGTTTGTCTGTTCTTTGGATTCTCCTTTGAACCAGCTGCAACATCTTATTGGCTCCCACATTAACTAATGAATTAAATAAAATCTTCGACTATGTGCTCACTTTCACTTTACATTTGAATGAGAGTCTTGATCTTACCTTTAAAAAACTATTCTTTTTTTAAATAAAGATTTATTCACTTGAGAAAGAGAGAGAGAGCGAGCAAGCAGGGGAAGAGCAGAGAGAGAGGGAGACAGACTTCCTGCTGAGCCCAAAGTGGAGCTCCACCGCAGGACCCTGAGATCATGACCTGAGCTGAAATCAAGAGTTGGATACTCAACCAACTGAGCCACCCAGGTGCCCCTAAGTTTTTTTCTTTAACATTTGTGAAATGCAGTTACTGGAATTCAATTGAGTTATTTGGAGAACATGAATCAAAAGACTGAGATTCTCTGCCCTGGGTAAATATTAGACTCCTGGGAAGTTTTCAGAACTATATCAATATCTGGGCCCTTTTGTAAAGGAATGAAGTTAGACCTTTAACGGACGGCCTCTACATTGGTATGTTTAAAAAACTTTTGAGGGCATTCTCACGGGCTACAAAATACCAAGTAATTTTATTGCTATCTTACACCGTGTACCTTGGAAAGATTTTTTTACATGTTTTATCTAAAATGATCTTCAAAATTTTAGTAAATATTATAAAAGGTAATTATATATACAAATTTGTAATTTATTTCCCATACCAAACCAAACCCTTTCCCATTATTTGATTTAATATCAGTTAACTAAATAACAAATACAAACTTTCCTTTGGCTTTTTGTCTCCTTCCTCTTTGTTGTCTGCGTCTGGACCTCTCTCTCCTGACTCTGACATTCCCACGCAGTGCAGCTAGTCGGCTGTGGCAGGGAGTCTTTGTACCCAAGACAATGCATTTTTGTTCCTTCCCCATCTTTCCTTTTAATGAGTTCCAATATACTCTTTCATTTTTGGCATATTTTGTTATTGCCTTCTTTTCTCTGGGCTCATCCTTTATATCATTTATGTCTGTTAACAACCCTGTGAGAAATGGGGTTGTACTCTATTTACAGACAAGGAATCTGAGGCTGAGAAAATTTAAAAGTCTTACTCAAAATTAACTTATGACACAGCACAAAAGTTCAATTTTCCTAACATGTCCATTTGATTTCCATACAAAATTCTAAAAGTTGTTGACATTTCCCTCTTTGCCAGGGCTTTATTCATTCATGTATGTGAACCCGCATTCATTCAACAAAAATCACTGCGTATCTACCATCTGCTGGTACTTGTTAGACACGGGGCAATTGCAGTGAACGAGAGAAATACACTTCCTGTCGCAGTGTTTAGAGTAGCTAAAAATATGGCAATAGCTCCAATTTATTGATCATCTTCTATGTATGTATTTTATTGTACTGAAAGATCACATCCAAGTTTTAAGGTGTTACCATTTGCACTACACAGATAACGAAACTGAAAGCGTAGAAAAATAAATATTCTTAAAATAAATAAAAATAAATTCTTAACATAGTACCAGTGATGAGTACTTAATAAGGCTGGTATTGGGATAATATACTCTTGGTCTCAAGGAAAAAGGGAAGTTTAGCAGGTGGTAGATGTAATATATGTTATGAGGAGCTGGATGGAAAAGGGATGAGGGGTGGGGACATTCAACGAAGTGGTGCTGCTGAACCTTTGTGGATTACATGCTATTGACAGCACAGAACAATGACCTGCCAGTTGGGGGCATGTGGATTTAGTAACACAGGAAATAAAACAAGAACTTGGCTTCTCATTTTTCAATAAAGAATCTCTAAACCACTTATGCCACTATTTTCCAGGTGGTGTAACTGTCTCCAAGTGCTGGGAGAAGTAGTCTACTGACAATGTCACCACCACTTTCCATTTTTGTTTAGGGAGAGCCTGGAAGCTGAGATTTGTGTAATCGCTAAGCAAGGAGTCCACAGAGTCCTTTTTTCAATGAAAAGACAGACTGGAGAAACTTTAAGTTAAGGAAAATTATGTCAGGTACAATTTAACAATTGTGAGTCTGACAATGAAGCAAAATCCTTGTTTATATTCTTATAAGATTTCATAATAAAAGAGTAATTGAATTTATTAGCAATAAACTTTTACTCAGAAGGGCAGCTTACCCTGTTAAATCCCAGGCTCTGATGAGGCTAGTGCTGAAATTAATGAGCCAAATGGAAAAGTCAAAGAAGAGTCAAAGAACTTATGATAAGAAAAAAACATATTGAAGCGAGGATGAGAAATGGGAATCTGAGTCCACACAGTATTGGGGGATTAGCTCCCCAGGTTTCTATTGAAGAGTACGTCTCACCAGCCACACCTCATGGGTTTCAAGCAAGACAATTTCCAACAGAGTCACACTCTTATGGAATGGTGAATTTTTAAAAAGACATACCACAAAATGAACATATTTGAAGGAGAAATTGGGTTCATGAATACTAAAAAGAAGACAAAATAGATACATATAAAAGACTAACTTATCCTGATATAATATTGTGTAGCAAATTTTATGAAACCCTTTTTCCAGAAAAAATTAAACATAAGTATCAGGGTATACCAGGAAGAGAAAACAATATACCCAAAGACACAGAAGTGGAAGAGAGCAGGGGTACCCTTAAGGCAGGGACTGAAATCAGTGTGGTTTGAGCAAGGGCTGGGTGTGGGTGGAGAGAGAGGAGAGTCTTAGGTGCTTCCAGGTGTCCAGCTTGGGCACTTTCCTTGGTGGTTGTTGTATTCAATGAGATAGAAAATAGAGAAGAAGCCTTAGCGTTTTTCATTTATAATCCATAAAATGAAGAGAATTGGCTATTCTGTGCATCTTATGGGATGGTTTAGAAATGAATTAAATAAAAAGGCATGAAGGGGCCCTTGGGTGCCTCAGTCGGTTAAATGTCTGTCTTGATTTTTGGCTCAGATCATGATCTCAAGGATTGTGCGATGGAGCCCCACACGAGGCTCCGTGCTGGGTGTGGAGCTTGCTTAAGATCCTCTCTCCCCTTCTCTCTCTCTCGCACTCTCAAAAAAAAAAAAAAAAAAAAAAAAAAGACCTGAAAAAGTTTTTAAAGTATTAAAGCCCAAATATCAGTCACAGCTGTAGCTGTCACCATGGAGCAGTAGATCCCTAAGTGTGCCCACCACCCCCAGCAGCATTGGAATCCCTGGAGAGTTTGCTAGAAATGAAAATTTGCCCCAACCCAGTCCTTCAGAATCAGAAAATCTGCGGGAAGGGCCCAGCAATCTGTGTTTGAACAAGGTCTCAGGGGGGAGTTCTGATTCATGGAAAAGTTTGAGAACCTTAGTAAAGGAAAGGTTCTATAGAGTATTATGGGAACGTTTACAGTGATGGAAGCCCAGCCAAGATCTGCTCCTGAGGAGGATGTCAAACACCATTGTTCTTCTGCCCTCAAGCCTTAAGAGTGGCTTCATCTACAGGTGCCTCTTTACTGTATTTTTCTGTAAAGACTTGGGTCAAGAAGAGCTACATGAACATTTACATTTAATACCAAACTCTGCAAAAGGGGAACTCTTCCTTAGTATTAATTTAATTATAGGCAAGGAAATTCAACTTTAGGCAGTAGCTTTGTACTCTGAAGAATAAGAAATTCGTAATGTGATCACACTGAAGTTACTTTAGAAATGTTCTTCCATTTGACATTTAAAATGCTTTTTATATCAACGAATGCCATTTTGGAAAAAAATGACATTTTGTGCAATATATTTATAGAACTTGTTAAAAAGCAAATACGTGTTAAAACGCATGTTTGAATTTCCAGGATGTTGTCAATTCAAGCTGGTTAACACCTATCTTTGCTTACTTCTTAATGGAATATAAATCTCCCATAGAAAGAGAACTAGTTATGATCATTATTCATGGTTTTGCTGAAGTAATGGTTGCAGAAGATATTTGCATTTTAGCCACTTAAAGCAATCACTTCCTGCCTCAATGCGTTTTGAGTTGGTTCTGCAAATACATACTTTGAGAATATTCCTAGAGTACATCACATTCTACCAGCTAGAAGGAATCATTACGTTCAAAGAAGGAAAGAATGAAAGAGACTAGTTCTAAATTTCTGTTTTTTAAAAGACAGTTTAGAAGCATGAACATTTTTCTTATACTTTAATAGTTCCAGTTGGAGTTATTTAAAACTCAAATTTCTAACCATTATTCATTCCCAAGTGATCTACCAAAAGCACTTGAACTGCCTTTAGTGCATTTTGTTAATTTCATGTTCTCGCTATTGACAATTATACCCAAAATATATTTCATATGCTTTTATTTTACAACAGATTTTGAAGAATTTGCAAGATCTATTAAGAATAATAAACTGCACTTGAAGAAATCATAGTCTAATCACATATTAACATTAACTCATTAAAAAATTCAACTCCATAGGATATTGCTGGTGGTGGTGGTAGGATTTATAGCATCCTGCAAAGGCAGAATGCATAGGGAATATGAGCATTAAAAGAAAATCTGAATAATTCTGGCAACAGCTTATTATTTATTATCTGGATAAAGAAAATGTATCCATACTTTCCTTACTTGCAGTGAAGAATGCCTGAATCATTAATATCTTTCTAAGCAAATCATCTCCCTCTACTTTCAACATTTTAACTATGGTTAGGCAATAAAATATCACATTAATTAGGTTTACATTTTGCACCTATGACCCTGAAATCAACCAACCATAACACTCTTTGAGTCTCACTGCTACCAAAAAAAAAAAAAAAATGCTGGGAACATCTCCTTATTTAAAATCCAAGGACATCATAATTATCATTAATATCCATCCATCCTCTATCACCCATCCACACCCACCCTCACCCATTATCTATCCGTTTATCTAGAGAGTGTCTTGGGGTAGAGGAAGACAAGATAATGGTCAAAAGTTACTGTACAAAGATAGAGATTGCTTCAATTCAAGGGCAGTTAAAATGGACAACCACATCTCGATGTCAGCACTGGGAACTATCTCAGGTGATTATGCTGTTTATCACTTTATTGAAACTGACAGATTTGGGTACACAAGAAGACATTTCCACGGGAAAATAAGCAATTCTGTAGCAACTTTAAAATTACTTAATACAGAGGGAGAGAGCCTCCTTCTTTTTATTATTTCAAACAATAGGGAGCTAATTCTGAAATACAATGACATGTATGTCTGTGGTTCCCACAATATTGGAATGGAATGAGTGGACAGCAAGAGCTCTCAGTTGATGTTGGCTGAGCAATGTTTCATGATGTTACTCCAAATGCCACACTGCTCCTTGATGATGGGTCCCCTTATGAAATGGGCCCTGAGCTGATCCTGGGCTGGGTTTTCCTCAGTCATTCTTGCTCTTTCCTGGGCTTGGGCACTGACCCCTGTAGGTTACATTTCAAAGTCCTCTGTACCATCTGGTTTCTGGGTAGGTTTGGCCAACATGAGCAGTGGCAGGCAGGGAAGGAAAAAGTGGGGCTTATTTCTTTTCCTCCCTGTGTGCCTCAAGTCATTGTCCTGGTAACAACTGTCTCTCCTCTGTGTCTGCAGCTCCCACTGGATTAGGCACTCCAGGCTTCCAGATTCCCCCAGATAAGCTGGCTCCTGGATTCTGGTAATACCACCTCCTGTTTTTAGCTCCTTAAGCTCTGGGCAGTAGTAGAGCCTGCTCTTCCTAATCTCTGGGTTTTCCCCTAACCTCTCTTGTTTGGTTTCTCAGCTCCTTCTCTATCTGAGTAACAAATTCCCTGCATTAAAGCCCCTTTCTTGGGGGCACCTGGGTGGCTCAGCTGGTTGGGCGACAGCCTTCAGCTCAGGTCATGAGCGTGGAGGACCGAGTCTGGCGTCAGACTCTGCTCTAAGGGAGCCTGCTTCTCCCTCTCACGCTCCCCCTTCTCATGCTGTCTCTCCCATTCTTTCTCTCTGTCTCAAATAAGTAAATAAAAATATTTTTAAAAAACAAAATCCCTTTCTTGTAAATAATAGTTTGAACCATTCTATAATGCTGATGTTTGACTGTTTTGACCTTTAAAATTGGCCACCTCATGCCTGAAGTAGTTTGTATTTTTTTTTTTTTTCTAGTTAGATTCTGACTGCTATGGGTCAACTAAGAAGAGACACTTCCCACCAAAAAGGGACTTTAAAATGCTGGCCTTAGCAGAGCGGTTGCAGTGGGCATAGAGCACAGGGCCCGGACACAGCACTGGGTGAGCAGGCAAGGTGTGAGAGAATCGCCTGGCCAGTCCTGGGAATGTGCATAGGTAGCCAGCACTTTCCACATGAGACCAGATCAGAGATTTTAACCTTAAATAGACTGGTTGAGTCATTAAGGAAGAGAAAATAGAAAGCTGATTCCAGAACCCTATGGAAAAATTAATACATTTCTCATCCAAAATAATGCTTAAGTGATTTATAACAAATTCTTCAGCATCCTTATAGGTGCCCCTTTTTATATTGTTTATGTCAGTATCTGGACTGTTTTAACCCTACCACTCCATTATCTGGCACCAGGGTGCTGGACAAAGCTTGGAGAGCAGTTCTGCTTACAGAACATGATTTTAGCAAGATTTAATTCTGTGTGTGTGGAGCCTATTGGATCTTGAGGCAAAAGGGAAAATGGGCACCTCTGTAGACACTTACCAAACAATCCTCCCATATTTTAACCAAATAGACAAAGTTAACTAAAGCACTACAGCTCAAAATCATGACTATATGTGAAGCTCCATGTTGTTTCAGACTGTTTATACCCATGTCAACCCTTGAAAGCCTGCCTGAAGGGGTACACAAGGGCCATTCAGGCAGGAACAGTGGGCAGGCTAGAAATGACTGCTCATGTCATACAATAATGCAGGGTTGTAAAATAAATGATGGTTTTTCTTTACTTTTTAAAATTTTGGTATTCTGTTCATGAATTTTTGCAATTATTCTGAGTTTCTGAAATCTTGCATTTAAGTATAAACTTGACTACTGAGTTTTTTGCTTTCCTTGAAATTCTGTGTCAGGAGACTAGTGTCTTACTCACTGTCCCATAGCGCAGCCCTGCCTGGGCCCTACACATTATACATGCACAGAGTGGGTGTTGGGATTGGGTTGAGAGAAAAAAGAAAGAGAAAAGGTCAGGCAAGTCTTGCAGGAATTCATGGAAGAGGATTCTAAAGAGTCGGCATTTCAGTATAGACTGGAGGTCTTAATAATTATTACAGTAAAGTCTGAGGAAAAAACTAGGTCCCTCAAATCCTGGGGAAATGGGTTTTGGATTGGTGGTGAGCCCACTGAAGACACAGATCTATATGGCAGTCTGCACAAAGATACGTTGTTGTAGGGGCACCTGGGTAGCTCAGTGCGTTAAGCATCTTGCTCTTGATCTCAGCTCAGGTCTTGATCTCAGGGTTGGGAGCTCAAGCCCCACACTGGGCTCCAAGCTGGGCATGGAGCTTAAAAAACAAAAAACAAAAAACACTTTATTCTATGTCAAGAGTTTGCCAAGAAAAGTTGAAATTGGAAAAATGGCCTCAGAGATCAGAGAATGACACTTGTAATATAACCTGGTATTACCAAGCAAAGTTGATGTCAATAATAAGGGTTGAAAGATAGCATCACAGGGATATGGCTGTAACTGCATACCATGTCACACTAGGTATCTCCTCCAGCCTGGGCTTTGCAAGAGGAAGAAACAAGGTTAGCAACGAGGAGAGAAAATGAGGCTTCCCCGAGGCAAAATGAATTGAGAAATACATAAGTTTGTGTGTGGAGGCTGCAAACTTAAAGAAAAAACAAACAAAACAAGCCTACAAACCTACAAAACCTCAGATGATACTCATGAAAACAAGAGAGTTTCGTATCTTTTGTAGATGATGAAGGAATGGATTGAATTGCTCCAGAACTGTGAATTCTAATGTCTAATAAATCTCAGAAAGGTTTTTTCAAAATCATTTTTTCTTTTTCTTTTTTTTAGCTAGGAATTCAGGGCAGGCACTCCTCCATGAGTCACGCCAAGCAGAGGTTCCATTTTCCATAATGAATATTAAGGCAGTGAGGGCCCAGGTACGGAAGCACTCCTGTTTTTCTGTGGTTATGTTGAACTTCCCTTTGGTCAAAGCAGAAAAACCCTCATTGGAAGAGGTGTTGAGTGAAAAGTTTACCTGGACGAGTTGCAGCGGGGCCCTCAGCAAGGGCCTCCCACCTGTCTAACCCCTCTGTCATCCCCGAGGAAGATGGGATGGTCTCTCCTTTCTGGACTTCAGTCGGCTTCCATAGTCTCATTCTCACTTCCATGGACAGTCATTCCAAATATTCAGCCGCTTAGGGCAACGCTAGAACGCTAGAGTGACATTTATAAGAAAACTAGAAAATTACAGGTGCATAGCACAGGGTCAGTGTCTCTGTCCAACTTATAAGATGAATCTGCTTCCTTGAATTAGTTCTGCTTTTCTCCTTTCACTGAACTAGGAACCAGGTGCTCTTCCCCAGCCCTGGTCCTTGATCAGGCATTGCTCTCTTGAATTCGCTTTCCCAGGCAGATGCTCCAGCTGCAACCCAGCCTCTGTCCCAGGAGGCCCCTGCATTCCCAGTACTGGTGCTTCACCCTTCTTTGCCCAGCTCCTCCCACTACTGTTTTATTCCCAAGATCTCTCCCCTTATTCAGCTTCTCTCTTGTTGCCCTCCAGGTTCCATGGTTAAAACAAATATTCCCAACTATTAAAAAGCCCTTTTAGGGGCACCTGGGTGGCTCAGTGGGTTAAACCTCTGCCTTTGGCTCAGGTCATGATCTCAGGGTCCTGGGATCGAGTCCTGCATCGAGCCTCTCAGCAGAGAGTCTTCTTCTCCCCGAACCCCCTCTGCCTGCCTCTCTGCCTACTTGTGATCTCTGTCAAATAAATAAATAAATAAATAAATAAATAAATAAATAAATAAATAAAAAACAAAAACAAAGGCCCTTTTAGCTATTTAATTGTATTCTTCCTATCTTATTGTCCTTCTCCTGGCCCTCCTCCTACTCTCCACAGTCCAGGTCTCCCAGCTATAATATTTCTTGCTCTGTGTCTTGAAATTGCAAAACATCATGTCCTACTTCTACTTTTTAAACTTAACATTCAAAAGATGCTCAAAACAAAAAGTGGCACACATCATTTGCTTAGTGCCCTTGGGTCACTCTGACTTTCAAAGTTGAAGAAATTTCCTGAAAGATCATTTGAGAATGTCACAAATATGCAACTGAAAGATCTGATGGACATTATGGCAAACTCTCATGTAGAAACTCTAATCAACAGGAAATTTGTCAACCTCCAGAATGAAGGTTTGGATGGAGAATCTAAAGAGAGAGATTTTCCTAAACTGTAAACATATTCTCATTCAAAACAGACAAACAGATAAATACAAATATATTTATTTATTTATCTTTCTACAAATGCTTTAATTTGTTCAATCTCTATAAATAAAGTTTGGTAAGCTTTGTAAATGCTGACTTTGGATGATATTTAGTAAGCGTTTTATTAAAATTCTGTGGATTAGCACTTGTTTCAACATTCCAAATAGCATAAATCTAATATGCACGTTCTGGCAAGCATTCTACTTAACCTATCATACAAAGAACTTGCCAACTAGCAGAGGAGAGCTGTTGTTTTTCTACCTCGATCATTGCCAAGCTAGAAAAATAGAGGTAGAAGAAACTGAAAATCCTCTTATCTTTTGGTATTCAGTGGTCAAAAAATGTTAATTTTTTTCGGAGATGAATAGGATCTATTTAAAGATCAGGGTCCCATTTTCCTGATATTTATATTTTTAAGTTCAGATGGAGGATGGGACCTGTCACAGAGCAGAACTGCATCACAATTACAAAAGTTTGCTCAGTTGCCTATGTAGACTGCCCTTCTAGAAACTGACCACTGCATGTAACTTGTAATCTACTGACACTTTTAGAAAAGCAGTTTCATCTCAAAAACTAAATTAGGGCACCTGGGTGGCTCAGTTGGTTAAGCATCTGTTCTTTCTCTCTCTCTCAAATAAATAAAAAAAATACTTTTTTAAAAAAACCTTAAAAATGAAAAGAAACTATTCATGAGAGTTTCCATCCATGTCCTCCAATCTCCTTACAAATGCTGTTCCTGTTTCTACTTTAGGATTGCTAAGATGTCACTTTTCTTCAATGTAAGAGTTGCTTCTTTGATTAAAGTGCTGATCATATTATAAACATGTGATTCTTCACAATAGGACCCAAAGTGACATTCCTTCCCCATAGTCTCAAAAGTGACCTTGTTTGTTCCTGGTTATTCTCTGGCCTCAAATCATTTTGGCCATCACTATGAGGCCATGACTGGTGCCTTATAGTATTTGTAAAATTAGAAAAAAGAGGGGCAGAATTACTTGCCTTCTCTCCTCAATTGCATAAACTCATGTGAATCAAGATAAAGGTATACAAGACAAAGATCCTTGTAGCTATAAATGCATCATATCCCAGTAAGTTGGGAAGTGATACATGGTGGTAATGGATGACTATGGAATCAGTTAGATGCCATTATGTCCATCTAGCCTTGTCACCCTGTACCTCATTTGTCATGGCTTTCTTCTAGACAGCTCTCTTTCTAGCTATTGGGTATGTATTTCTTGCTGCTGCTTCTACCCTGGGTTCCTTCCAGTTCCACAAATACTGACTACCTATTATTACTAATGACATACATCTTTTACATTATGATTAATGGCCTACCATGAGGCCACCCTGTTTTCTCTTTGTACCAGATAAATTGTCCGAGTATGACCTGATTCTGCCTGTTCTAGTTCTGGCTTTGCATTTTTTCCCCCCTGCAGATCTAATGTATAAAGCTTCTCTGTTTGTTTTGTTTTGTTTTTATACCTACTATGCAGAGCCATTCAAGAGATACTGTGATAGTTAATTTTATGTGTCAAGTGGGCTAAGCATGGTATCCAGATATTTGGTCAAACATTATTCTAGATGTTTCTGTGAAGGTATTTTTTTTTTTTAGGTGAAACGAACATTTCAATTCATAGACTCCGTGTAAAGAAGTTTTCCTGTATACTGTGTGTGGGCTTCATCAAACCAGTTGAAGTCCTTAATTCTAAAAGCAAAAAACAAAAACAACAAAAAAGTTCTCCCCAGAGGAAATGGAAATTCTGTAAGCAGACTTCTTCCCTGGGTCTCTAGCTTGCCCAGCTATCTTATAGATTCAGATTTGCCAGTCAACACAACTGCATAAAGCAATTCCTTAAAATAAATCTCAGTCTCTCTCTCTCTCTCTACACACACACACGCACACCCTATTGGTTCTGTTTCTCTGGAGAGTACTGACTAATACACATACTGAGCATTTGACTTACCTCTATGTAAAATTCTGATCACTTAAGTGGGGGTTTCCTAATACATATTAGAAAACTCCTATTGTCTGACTTGTGCTGATTTTTCCAAGATAGAAAGAGAAGGAGGGAAGGAGGGGGAGGAAGAGAGATACTGACAAACACACAGAGAGAATATATTGTTATTGTGTTCCATTAGGCTTTAACTTCTAGGGTGAGAAGAAATTTGGTATCTTGTGTATAACATGGATGACCACAGGGGTGTTAAACCCGATGGTGGTCCAAATCCTTCAACCCATCCTTCTCCTCCATCCATCATTATCTAAATTAGCCCCTGGTTTATTGTATTTTATATTATTTTATTTTATATTTAAACTTTATTTCATTTTTTAAAATAAAATCTTCCATATCTCTGTTTCCTCCTCTCTTCCTCTGCTTCTACCCTCATCCATGGCTCCAAAATGTTATATCAGATATGGGACAAAATCCCTCACTGTCCTACTTTCAGCCACCAAAGCTGTGGCCAGACTAACTTTCCTAAGCCTCATTTTCATCATTCATTTCCTGAAAACTCAGAAGAAACTTTTTTTCTAACTTTTAAAGCCCTGCTTATACAAATCCTTTATCTACTTATTTCTCTGTATTCTTCTCTGAATCATACTCCAGCCTCTGCTTTTTCTTCTCATGAAACTTATTCTATCTGAGGGTCATCTCCCTTTTCTTTGGCAAAGTCCTATGCTCCCTTTGGGGCCCACTTACAGCTCCATGTGTGCCTTGTTTGAGGCTTCTGCTTCTCATGGATTTTCTTCCCCTATGACCTAAGACAGTTAGACACATATGCTTTGTCCAGAAAAAAAAAAAAAATTTTTAAAGATTTTATTTATTTAACAGAGAGAGAGAAATCACAAGTAGGCAGAGAGGTAGGCAGAGAGAGAGAGGGCAGGAAGCAGGCTCCCTGTGGAGCAGAGAGCCCGATGTGGGGCTCAACCCCAGGACCCTGGGATCATGACCCGAGCCGAAGGCAGAGGCTTCAACCCACTGAGCCACCCAGGCACCCCCAGAAAAAATTTTTAAGTAGTGTTTCTCTCTTATGCATAAATCTTACATTGTTCCTATTTCATATATGTAGGTTTTGAATAAGGGAGATCGATGGATGAGCCTGGTGGTGGGTATTAAGGAGGGTACGTATTGCATGGGGCACTGGGTGTGGTGCATAAACAGTGAATCTTGGAACACTGAAAAAATAAAAAAAAATTTTCAAAAAAAGATAGATGGAAAGTGCACTGTAGTCTAGTGTGAACTGAATTTTCTTTTTCAGAGCTGTTCTCTCTGCTTGTTGAACAACCAGGCTGATACTGTTGTAAATAAGAGTTCTCCAACATGAAATTTTAATTTACCCCCAAATCTAGGCTTTGGAAACACTGCAGATGCACGTGACAATGCATTCTTTTTTTTTTTTTTTTTTTTAAGATTTTATTTATTTATTTGACAGGGAGAGAAGGAGAAAGAGAGAGAGGGGGAGAAAGGGAGCGTCCACAAGCAGGAGGAACGGGAGAGAGAGAAGCAGGCTCCCAGATGAGGGGGGAGCCAAATTCGGGGCTCAATTTCAGGCCTCTGAGATCATGACCTGAGCCAAAGGCAGACGTTTAACCAACTGAGCCACCCAGGCACCCCATGACAGTGCACTCTTATCCTAAAGATGGGATTGCATTATTATTTTCTTTTTTTTAAGTTTTTTTTTTTTTTTAAGATTTTATTTATTTATTTGACAGAGATCACAAGCAGGCAGAGAGGCAGGCAGAGAGAGAGAGAGAGAGAGAGACGAGGAAGCAGGCTCCCCTCTGAGCAGAGAGCCTGATGCGGGACTCCATCCCAGGATCCTGGGATCATGACCTGAGCCGAAGGCAGAGGCTTTAACCCACTGAGCCACCCAGGCACCCCGATGGGATTGCATTATTGAGGGTGAAGTATTTCTTCCAATATTTTCCCCCATGCAGTATCACCTTAATCTCTCTCTCCGTTTTGTCTTACCTTCTTTCTGAAAACTTTATCTATTATCTACATGTAATAATGGAGTGATAGGTTTTTAGGTTAAGATTTCTTTCTTTCTTTTTTTTTTTTTAAGATTTATTTGTTCATTTTAGAGTGAGTGAGTGAGCATGGGGGACGGGAGGGGCAGCAGGAGAGGAAGAGAGAGTCCCAGGCAGACTCCCTAATGAGCGCAAGCCTGGAAGTGGGGCTTGATTTCATGACCCCCGAGGTCACGACCTGAGCCAAAACCAAGAGTCAGACGCTTAACCCACTGAGCCACGCTGGCGCCCTTAAATTAAGATTTCTGTTAAAGTTGTCATAATGGCTTCATTTTGGAATTCATTTAAGAGCTTGTTCATGCAGACATTCTCCTTGTCATTATAGCTGTCTTCCACTGAGGGATGATCCAGGAACCAGAGCCCAACAAGTTTGTTCTCATTGTTTGAGTGCTGCCAAGTGCGAAAGGAAACAGAATGGAGCTGGTGTCCAGATAATCTGTGAAGAGGCTGTCGTGCTCTGTGGTGTGGGGCACACCTCTTGCCGAGCCAAGAGCTGCTGCATGCTGGTTTTCTGGCACGAGTGAGGAGCTGACATTTCAGCTCCACTGAGTAAAATACAAACACAACTGCAGTTTGCTAGTGGCCACTCCAAGAAATGAGAAGGGATAGAATGCAGATGCTAAACCAAAAGTGAAAAATAGGACAGATGCTATGGGACACTGAAATTAAAAAACAAAAAACCAAACATCACTGGGTTGTTAGAATGGAACCTCTAAATTGGGATGTATAGGGGGATCAAGTCCTCATAGGTGTTACTAGCTCTGTAGATTTAAAGTAATCATGGAAGTAGCTTCCTAGAGCAGTCATAAAAAGAATTCTGGAGTCCTCCTGGATTGTTATATTTACTTATTTATGCAACACAGTTTCTTATATTTGTTGGCCTCTTCTCTGTAAAATACTGGACAGATCAATCAAAAGCATTTGATTGATCAATAATAATGGATCCTTATCCATCTTTCTTGTTAAGTAAATTTAAGCCAACAAAAATGAATATTAAGTGATAAAAGTGACCATGTCAAGGATCTGAGAACCAACAGATGTTGACATCTCCAAGAATGTGCTCACCAGTCAGATGATCATAAAGTGCTAACAGGAAGGAAATATCTGGATATCTGAGAGGCATGGCCAAAACCAGTTCACCAGCCTGTTACAGACTCTGCAGACACGTGTATTACTACTTCCCATTGACGAGCCTGTAACCGACACTGCTCATTATTCAGGTCAGGCTTTCTTGATGAACCTGCTCATGGCTTCAGAATTCTTCATAATGATTTTACCTCTTAAATACCACTCAATCAATTCACGTTTGTTCATCTCCCCTTCTATCACTGAAGACCAAGCTATCAACATTTGTAGTCCAGATTGTTGTTAAGACTCTTCTAATTGATTGCTTGCATTTTACCACCTCCAGCCAATTTTCCACAAGCAGTGAGATCTATTTAAACTCAAATTTGATGTGTCACTCCTTTGCTTAAAACTTTTAATGATATTAACAGGGCTTATCAAACTCTATGTTTCTAGAACTTCACTGTTTTCTTTTCTTTTATTTTTTTTTAAAGATTTTATTTATTTATTTGACAGACAGATCACAAGTAGGCAGAGAGGCAGGCAGAGAGAGAGAAGGGGAAGCAGGCTCCCTGCCTATCAGAGAGCCCGATGCAGGGTCCGATCCCAGGACCCTGGGATCATGACCTGAGCCAAAGGCAGATGCTTTAACCCACTGAGCTACCCAGGTGCCCCTAGAGCTTCACTGTTTTCTAACTCTCTTTGATTCCTTGTGCTCTAGCTACACTGGCTTTCTTCACTTTCCTTCAATATGCCATGCTTCTTCCAGCTTTCCCTACTCCCCTCTGCCCAAAGTACTCTTTGCCATTCCTCCCCAATCCTTGTTTTTGTCTTCCTGTCATTCAGATCTGTTTACATATTATTTCCTTAGGAAAATCAATTGACTATATAGAACTGAAAATAAAGAATATATATATTATGAATTGTGCACCCCATATCCTTTGTATCAGCCAAATTTTATACTAAACTTTTGTATGCATATATATCACACTGCTTTGTTTTTTATTTCGGATTGGTTGTTAAACATTGACCAACACTTCACAGAGGAACTCCAGTGGTCACAAAACTAATGGGCCGTATTGGTTTCCCTCCCTTTCCTGTTTTAGTTCCCTGTTTCTTTACTGGTTTTCTTGGAATCATCTCCAAAATACCCCCTTATAATCAAATCCTTATCTCAGGCTCTATTTTGTGGGAGACTCAAACCATGCCAGTCATGGAGTGTATGCTTAATCCACTATTTTATCTCCATATCTAATAAGCACAACATAAATATTTGTTGAATGAATAAAGCAAGCACAGGATCCCAGAGAGCCACTACTAGCTAAGTGAAGTTGTTGAAATCTTTTTTACTCTGTGGTTTACTGGCCCACGGCGGGTTTGCTTGGATCTATGGCCTGCAGTGCTGCTGCAATTCACCCGTGATGGACTAGCCTCTCCTCTAAAGATGTGCAGGGAACCTAGATGGAGCCCTTGGAAAAAAGCCAATGTGTACCAGTGCCAAATTAGACAAAACCAGAGAGTAGACTTCAGTGAAATGGAGGAAAAAGAGAGCTCCCCTGGGAAGGGAAGAAGAAGAAACGGTGGTGTTAAGGTGGGATAACGTTGCCACGGGTTACTGAAAGCTGCTCGGTACCGACCATCCTCTAAATATCTACGTGAGTGTGTGTTTAAGGGAAGGACTATGAGGGTGGGAGGAAGGGAAAGATGCGATTTCTAATGGCAACTGCTTCTACCTGCTTTTTGCCCTTGCAGGATTGGAAGAATTTATCTTAGAAACGTGGTCTCAGTTCAGTATAGTGTTAGAAAGAGATTAAACAGAACACTGTTCTGCATGAAAAATAGGATCATAATAGAATCGGGAAGGGTCTAGAAAAAGAATGGTCACTGAGGGGGTTTCGAGAGAATAGGGGCTGACCACGGTGCAGCAGGGAAGTTCCCACATGGGGGCGGAAAGTCAGAGCACAGATCTTCTTGGGAATGGCTGAAATTTGGGTCATGGCCCTGAATTTCCCAAACTTAAATTCTGAAGGACAGCACTATCTCGCCTGACATCTAGGTCAAGTTTAGAATGACCAAATTAGAGAGCTGGACGGACTTCAATGCACTCTTCCTCTTTCTCTGGGCATTGTGAAGATCGAATCTATAGCCCAAGTGTAATTGCAAGCCTCAGCTCAACGGCTATTCCTTCCTTCCTGCAGACGCTATTTTCCTCATAGACCTCTCTGAACAATTTTTATCAGCAACCTATTCCTATTAGGGAAACTTACTGTTTGAGCCTCAATTTAAAGGACAAAGAAGAAAAGGCAAAAATATTGACCACAGTGATTTAAAGTTCAGGTGAGTTTTTCTTAGAAATCTTTCCAAGTCTTTCTATTGTCCTTTCATCCTAAAGTGGAACAATTTAAATAATGCCTTTGCCAGGCCTTCATAGTTAAGTTAGGATATGAAAAGTTTTTGGTCAGCAGAATGGCCGATGGCATATTTTTTTCACTTCATGACTACATATTAATCAGTGTGGAAATTAATGTATCACGTGTGGAGGAGCTGATGAAAGTTCTTCAGCACTCTTATTTTGATAAAGGTATTTACCAGTGAGGAATAGCACCTTCTATCACCTTCCACGTGAGGCTGTCTGTCTCTAGCTGCAGAAGGACTGACACAGGGTGGGGTGCACCTTCCAGAAGTTTGCAGTCTGAGACTTATAATAGTGATAGACTCATTAAGGTTGACAATAGTAACAAATAATTATGAAACCCTAATCATGTGCCACACACTGTGTTTAGTGCAGGAGGTTTTGTTTTGTTTTTGTTTGTTTTTGTTTTTTAAAAGTGTTCTTTTATTTTAGGAATTCAGTTTTAAAGGGTTACCAGACATGTATAGTAATAATTTCAGTACGGAGTGGTAAATGTTTGATGGTGGTATATATGGAGTCAGGAAACAGATGGTAATTATGAGTTTTTTCAGGGAGCAGTTGGGGAAAGCTTCACTGAGGAGGTGGCACATTAGCTAGAATTTAAAGCACGAGTAGGAGGTCATTAGGCAAAAGGAAAGGAAGGGTATTATAGGCATGAGAGAAAATAATTGGTGCAAAGTCACAAGCATGAATATGGATGATGTATTTTGGCAGTGATGGGTGGTGTGACCAGAAGAGATAGCAGGCTACTATTTCTGGATCACTGAATTGTTTCTCTCTGAACTTCTTAGTAGGTAGGGCAAAAAGTGAAATAATCAAATTATTCTTATGAACTCTGACTTTCATGGAGGTATTATGATACAAATTCATTCCTTTGCTCCTTCAACTACTCAACATATGTTAATTGCTTGCCTAGTAGATGCCAAGCATCTGGCTGGACACTGATGATACTGCAAAAAATAGAGATGGAATGAGTCCTTAACCTCATGAAACATTAGCAGCTCTCTCTATTGAGTTCTCTATTGAGTTCATTCAGTTTAGCTCATCTCATGCTTCCTTTCAATGGAGTCAAATGCTGAGGTGAGATTAAGAAAATTTGGAAATGTGAGGTGATTTTAATGTATTACCTAGATGGGATGTGCTTGCTAATTTTATGTGTCAGCTTGACTGGGCCATGGGGTGCCCAGATATTTGGTTAAACCTGATGTGGTTGTAAGGGCACTTCCAGATGCAATTAACATTTGAATAGCTAGATGGAGTAAATTGCAGATTGCCCTCCCTAATATGGGCCTCATCTAATCAGTTGGAGACATGAATAGAACAAAAAGCTAAGTAAGGGAGAATTCTCTTTGCTTGACTGTGTTTGAGCTGGGACATTGGTCTTTCTGCCTTTGGACTTAGACTGGAAATTATACCATTGGAGACCATACTGGGTCTCCAGCTTGCTGACTGTACATCCTGGGAATTCTCAGCCTCCATAACCACATAAGCCAATTCCCAATATTAAATCAGATATAGATAGGGATGCCTGGGTGGCTCAGTCAGTTCAGTGTCCAACTCTGGTGGTGGTCTCAGGTGGAGATCTCAGTGCTGTGGGATTAGGTCCTGCGGTCAGGCTCTGTGCTGGGGCATGGACCCTGCTTGGGATTCTCTCTCTCCTGATCCTCCTTCTCTCTCTCTCTAAATCCCCCTTCCTCTCAAAAAAAAAAAAAAATCAGAAATAGATATAAATCTCTTATTGGTTCTGTTTCTCTGGAGAACTCAGACTAAATACAGGGGAATAAATGACAAAACAATGTCCAATAGCAGAATAGCTTTGCCTGAAGTTTGCTTTTTCACCACTTAAACTACTGCAATTTATTAGGAGATCTGGCTTGCAACTTAAATGGAATGTCCAGCAAGTGAAAATAGCCTGTAATTTGGAAGAGAGAACACTAAAGAAGTTCTCTCTCTCTTTTTTAAAGATTTTATTTATTTATTTATTTGACAGAGAGAAAGAGAGATCACAAGTAGGCAGAAAGGCAGTCAGAGAGGGTGGGTGAAGCAGGCTCCCTGCTGAGTAGAGAACCCGATGCAGGGATTGATCCCAGGGCCCTGAGATCGTGACCTGAGTCAAAAGGCAGAGGCTTAACCCACTGAGCCACCCAGGTGCCCCACGAGGTTCTCTTCTGATAGATCAGATCATCATTTTAATGAGGGAAAAGAAAGATATATTGTTGCCAATACACACCTAAAACAAATCAAACCACAAAAAAATTGATAAAATTTTTGAACAAGATGGATTCATGTTATGAGGAAGACAGGGTATTGAGTTTCTCCAATATTTTATGACTCTCATTTTATGAAATAGGAGTGATCTTAACAGTTAATTGGCTCTGTAAGAACGAACGGCTTAGGATCAACTACCTCCCCAAAATGTTAATAATAGAAGATCTCAGAATTTTATACAAAATACCAATTCATTTAGCATTCTAGAGGTATATTTTGCAAGTACTTTATCTCAAGGGATTAACTACTAAGTCAAACTGCTTAAACTGAGAGATTTCTATGAGTGCTTTATTGAGATTTTAATGGGTTGGTGGGTGTTTGGTGACACTAACCTTAAAAATTTTCCAGGCTAAATTTACCTCAGTAATACCATGGTGTAGGAAGTCTGGAGTCCTGGTTGTCATTTTACCTGTGCATGGGAGAGATGCAGAACTGTTTTATGAGAGAGGGAAGCTCTGGTTTTGTCTAGAATATTTGTGTTCCCCTCCCCCCATTTCCATGTGTATAAGTAGAAGGTCTTTTTATTAAGACACTTATTAGTTAGGGTTTTCATTTTTCATTAAGATATGGCATTTCTCTCCCCAGCTGGGCTGATTATGAAAGCATGTGGGTCTGCCTTTAATTGGTAACAGAACATTTGCACTCTAGGCCCATGTCAGCAAATGCAGTGCTTCTTGGTCAATACTAATCAAAAGCTGAGTTATGAGATATAATTTTTATTTATGGAGCATTGACTAAAAATTACGCAATACATTCATTCCTCTGGATACTCTAAAATCAATCCTTGAATTAAGGCAGACTGTCAGAACCTAGCCCCTCATGGAACTGCTGTAATGAACTAGGCTTTAACATTCCTTATGCCTCTCCAGTGAAGCAAAGTGCTAAGAAACTCAGAGGCAAATTCATGAGTTACCCAAAGCACCACCTCTACCTAGTTTTATTACTTCAAGAGTCATCTGACAATTTTTGCTTTATCTTTTCTTCTATTATTCCAATTCTCTAAAATCTTTTTGTATTTCCTACATGTCTGTGAATCATCATAAATTTTTTTAATGAGGTAGGATTTTAATAAACAAATTATAAATAAAAACTAACAAAAAGCTCCAGTGTAGGAGGCTGAAGAGGAGGAGTCAGGAAATAAGAGAAGAATCAAGAAGTGATTTTGTGGAAGCCAAATGAAGAAGGAATTTCAAGAAGGGAGTGGTTAACAGGAGCCCTTGCTAGAAACATCAAGTAAAATAAAGATGGAAATGAGGCTGCTAATTTGATTAATTAGGATCCTGATTTTTTTGAAAATTGTGTCCCTGTAATGTATGGTTAGAGGTGAAACCTTTGTGAAACTTAAAAAAAAAAAAAACTATAGTGTTGTAAAACAGAGAGAAAAGAAGCTGTGGTTTGAAGGCAAAGCAAGTTTGAGGGAATTTTTTTTTTTTTTTTTTTTTTTTTTAATGATGGGGTAGGTAAGCCAAATATCACAGTGGGTGGAAGAAAACTGACATGGTCTCAGCTTTGCAACCAGCTTCAGTGTGACCTTGAGCAAGACACTTCACGTTGTTATCCTTGATTTTCTTACCCATGAAGCACAGTAGCTTAACCAGATTATGTCTAAGATTCCTTCCAGCTTTAGTGTTCTAAAATACAATCTTGAGTGAAAGGAATGTATAAATATATGAGAACAGTAAAGCAATTTTGAAAACACAATAATGCATTCATCATGATACAGTATCATTTTTATTAACCTACCTGAAATACTGATCTTTAATAAGGTTTTATGATATCATAATGAAAGAAAGGAATCCACTGAGCATTTGCTACCAACAATCTTACCATAAAGGTTTGCTTTGTATTATACAGCCCCCTTATTTTTTTTATTTTTAAAATTTTTTTCAAAGATTTATTTATTTGTTTTAGTGAGTGTGAGAGAGAGAGAGAGAGAGAGAGAGTGAGGGCATGGAGAGGGGCAGAGAGAGAGGGAGAGAAATCCTCAAGCAGATTCCCCACTGAGTGTTGAGCCTAATGTGGGGCTCCATCCCAGTATCCTGAGATCATGACTTGAGTCAAAATCGAGTCGGACCATTAACCAATTGAGCCACACAGGCACCCCTCCAACCAACTTTCAAATAATTTGAAAGTCAAAATAGTGGTTGATGTGGATTGTAGTGGATTATAAATGGCCATAAAGTTTTTGATACTTCTCCTATCTAAAGATAAGGTCTATATTTCCTCTTCCTGAACTGAGATGAGCTCTATGGCTGTCTAGCCATTAGGATGTGAGGAAGTGACACTGTTTCCGAGCTGTTAAGAGATTGGCAGCTTCCACTTTCTGACTCCTGCAATACTGACTCTTTAAACCAATGCTGCCATGCTTTAAGGATGCCCAAGTAGCCCTGTTAAAGAGACCTAGATAGAATAGAAATGAGCCCCTGCACCCCAGCACCACCAACCAACAGCTGTAGGGTTGAGTACTGAATTGCCAGCCATATGAATAAAAAAAAGATGTTCAACACCTGTTAGCTTGAGATACTCTAAGTAACACAACATGTGGCAGAGAAAGACTGTCCTCACTGATCCCTGCCCAAATCTCAGACTTAAGGGCAAAATAATGATCAATGTTTTAAGCTACAAACTTTGGGGATGGTTTGTAGTACAAAAATATGTAACTGTATCATGCAGTTAAAATTTATTCACTGGTAATCAGGTAAGCCGAACATAATCTTTATGGGTGGTTCTGCTTTTGTGCCAATATGTGTTTGAGAAAAAAAACTTGTATTCCATAAAATTGCATACTAATTGCATGCAGGGTTTATGAGGAAGGTAGTAGTGAAATAGACCACTCAAATCTGTAGAATTTTGTAAAGAGAGCCCTACCTAAAACAGTAACAATCCAATTAAAAACATCAACCATAACATAGTAATTTCTTTGACAACAGTTGTAGAAATAAAAGCAAAATTAAACTATTGAGAGCATACCAAAATAAAAAACTTTTGCACAACAAAGGAAAGCATCAACAAAACAAAAAGGCAACCTATTGAATGGGAGAAGATATTTGCAAATGATATATCCCATGGGGGTTAATATCCAACAAACATAAAGAACTTATACAACTGAACACCAAAAAGCCCAAATAATCCAACTAAAAAATGGACAGTGGACCTGAATAGAAATTTTTCCAAAGAAGACATACAGATGGCAAACAGATACATTTGAAGTTGCTCAATGTCAATAATGATGAGGGAAATGCAAATTAAAACCACCATGAGATATCACCTGGCTACCTGTCAGAATGGCTAAAATAAAAAACACAAGAAATAAAAGTGTTGGAGAAGATGTGGAGAAAAAGAAACCTTGTGCACTGTTGGTGGGTATGCAAATTAGTGCAGCCACTGTGGAAAATACTTGTTTCCTCAAAAAATTAAAAACAGAATTACCATATAATTCTATAATTCAACTACTGGGTATTTACCCAAAGAAAACAGAAACACTAATTTGAAAAGATACATGTACCCCCACGTTTATTGCAGCATTATTTACAATAGCCAAGATATGGAAGCAACTCAGTTGTTCATAGATAGATGAATGGATAAAGAAGATATGGTATATACATATAGTGGAATGTTACTCAGTCATTAAAAAGAATGAAATATTGCCATTTGCAATAACATATTTGGACCTAGAGTGTATAACGCTAATTGAAATAAATCAGAGAAAGATAAATATTTGGAATTTAAGAAACAGCAAATGAACAAAGGAAAAAAGAGAAACAAAAAAATAAGCTCTTAAACACAGAGGAAAAACTGTTGGTTAGCAAATGGGAGGTGCATGGGGGGATGGGTGAATTTGATAATGGGCATTAAGAGTACATTTGTCTTGATGAACACTGAGAAATGTATAGAATTGTTGAATCATTATATTGTACACTTGAAACTAATATAATACTGTATTTTAATTATACCTGAATTTAAAAAATAAATATAAAAAATTTTTTTAAATTAAAAGAAATCAGCTATAACAAATCTCCTGTGTCATTTGCACTTAGAATCACAGTTACTCCTTATCAGCCTTATATCCTGGGGTTCCTGTTTCCTTAAAGACATTATTATGTATAGCTTCATCAGAACGCTATACAAAGTGGAAAGCATAAGGGGTTCTTGAAGTTACTAAATCAGCTTCTTTTTGCACTAAAAAAAAGACTGCTGCAGAATTTTAATTTTTTTCTTAAAGTCTTCATAAATTGCTAAAAATTCCTTTTTAACTGTGATAAAGTTGAACTCTATTGCCTCAAAAATGAATGGTTTTGGAAATTCAAAAGTGAACCTAGAGGATTCCAATGTTTACTGACGTCCTTACTTTTCAATTACACATGAGCTAATTGGCACCAAAGAAACATATGTAGCAGAACAGATGGTATGAATGGTCAGCCTGTGTATGTCAAACAATACATATACTGACTATTAAGGCCAATACTGTGTTGCCGTAGTCCCTTATCCCTTATTACTTACCTTGTCCTGATGGACTCTCAGTCTTGAAGCCTGGTAGAGATGGCTGCTCTGTGTGTGCAGCAGTAGGTACTGCTTTGGTTTCAACTTCCTTCACCAGATCCATCAAGAAAGGGGTATCAGTGCTCTCTGTGGGCCTAGGGCCCAAGGAGGGGGAAGGACACTGAGGGTAGCCTCCTCTTCAGAAGAGGGTGGTTCAATGGATTGCTCTTCAGTCAGAAATGCTGGTGTGAGGAGACCTTCTGAGTTGAGAATGACTTTACCACTAGTCTTTGAGGTGGTGTCATAGAGTCCTCATAGAGGATGTAATTAGCTAACAAAGACTTTGTGGTAAAAAACTCACCAGGTATACCGTGTCCTGTTCTGTCCACTGTCTCAAGCCTGGATTGACCAAAAGGAAGTTCTGGACTCAAAGTTGCATCCTGAAGAATGAATTGAGAAAGACATGTTGAGAAGTGACATCTCCCTGTATGTGAGAAGGGCTACACTCTGTGCTTTTCTCTTTTATTTAAAGTTAAGCAAGTCATTTTGTAGTTGACTTGAATCTACTATGGATTCGTCTTTTTTTCTACTGTGGATTCTGATATAGGTTCTGATACAGAAGTTTGTCATGAAAGGAAGACATGCATTGATAAAGTGGCAAAATATGATTAATTGGCCTCTTGGTTAACTGAGTCTGCCTGGGTAGGGTAAATTAATAGCTGAAATACTTTGAATTTTCTACCAATTTGAATTTATGAATTCCTTCATTTAAAGAAGGAATAGAGCTTAGTCAGCACTTCCATTTATGAATATCCCATTGACAACTTTTGGTATAAATTGGACATAGCTTTAAATGAAATACAAAAATTATTACAGAATTTATTATTTTATTTTGAATATATGAAACCCTCATAAATAAATACAGGTAAGGCCTTAAGACTTAAGAACATGCTTATAAAGTATGCTTATGTTTATATTTATTTCCAAAAGTCAATATTAAATTATATATTCTGCTTTAAGTATTCTTTTCAGTTCATGAACATGTGTTTCTTTTATCAAAAAAGCAAATCTTGACACTAATTGAAACTAAGATCTAACAACATTGAAGAAAATTTTTGAGTTTTAGGATATTTGAAATGCAAGTTGTATCATATTTTTTTAACACAGAAACTGGAAGTGGGCAACAAAGTACTGCCTGTAAGAGAGAAAAAAATTATAATTTGCATTGCAAAGAAGATTTTGCTCTGTTCAGTCTTTAAACTGATTTTTTTTTTTTTTGATGCAAGCTTTTGAGGCTTTGTTCCTACTTGAAGAACAAAAGAACAACAAACTCACTTACCTTTGTGATATCAGCAAGGAGTGTAGGCAGCACTGACTGGAAGTCAGGATCGGTGCCTGGCAATGACCCAAAAAATTCTGCAGGTGAAAAATCACAAAGTTTGAGTATTTCTTTTTTTCTTTTGTGGTTGGACACTAAAACAGTCAGGGTTGAAAGATGTGGCAATAATCAGTTTTTAAGGGGTGGTATAGCAAATCATTAATAAATTAGCATCACATAAACTAATGGTCATTGATGTGAATGATATATTGGAGGACAGATGCAAAGGGTACATCTTGTATATTTATGCGATAAGAACAGTTATCAAAGTAGATTTTTAGGGTACTTAGTTTAATTGTATAGATTTGGATCAGGCAGGCAAATAGATTGGCTAGGCCATTGGGGATGAAGATATAATGAAGCTAACAAAAATAAATATCTAGAATAAGCACTGGAACCAAAGACCATTTGCAGAGTTCTATTTCCACCTTGAAACCTGATTCTCAGAATATCCCAGAAGGTTGAACAGAGACAAACCAGAGTACCAGATGGTCTCTAAGATGAGTCTGAAGCTCATCTTCTCTTGTCTAGGAGATTCTCTTGCCTGGCATCTTGTCCCCAGAAACCTTTTGATGTTTTCCAATGTTGAGTTTGACTACCTAAACCAGAGAAATAGAACTGGCAGAGAATGCCAGTTTCATGTCGTGTCTTACTAAAATAGCATTTCTAGTGTCCACCTATTCTGTTAAGAGTGCTGGGCATAATGAGGAGTTCTAGGCTTATGGGTCCCTCCAGGTACCCTCTGAGAATCCTGAATGTGCCTGATGATCTTGTTGATTTTTTTAGACTGTCTGCTATTCTCTGCCCTCAGAGGTTGACTTATATAGATTATATCAATGGCTTTTTGCCCTCTGGCCTTGGGAAGGCTTAGATCATTAGGTAAACCCTTCACGCCTAGAGGTAGTAATGGGGCCTTGCTGCATCTGGCACCAGAGAACTGTCCTGTTCTTTTGTGTATTAGGAAAAACTTTATAAATAATTCCCTTATCAGACTCTCACGCTGTCCCAATTTGAATGGCCATCTGTTTCCTTCTTGGACTCAACCAATTTACTAGGTGAGGGAATCTGTTTGGGTCATGCCAGTGGAACAGAACTGTCCACGGGTGCTTCTTTCTACCTGGACTCCACTGGGTGACTGTGGCTAACTACTGAATGGAAACTCTGGGCTTCTCCTAGACCTATTCCTGTTATGAAGTAGCACCAATGGCTCACCAAATGAGACCCAGGTTGGAGTGAGGAAAGAGAAGTGATTCCATTCATGATGTGCCTGTCACAGAAATGACTGATTCTATAAGGCCCAAGTGGAAATGACATCTCCTAATGTCGCTGTCAGAATGCGGATAAAACTAGAACTATGAAATCACCAACTGACCATCAATGAACTGGATTGCTTCCACATCCAAGGATTTGTCTTCCTCTAGTGCTTTGCTGATCAGCTTTTTGAGGTCTAAATCTGTGAGATAGATTTCTGGTTGCTTGTCCTCCTCCTCCATTCCGTGAGGGGTTCCTTCACTTCCAATTTTGTTGGAATCAAAAGACAGGAGGTCACTCTCAGGGCTTTTTGATTCTTCACTGTCTCTCTTAAAGACGGCCATAAGCCTTGTCTCTATGGAGCTTGAACTGTAGAGAGCAGAGGACACAGTCCACCCAAACCCATTGTTATATGCTTTACAAAGAGAGTCATTATGTTGCTATGAAGATTCCAGACAGCTTCATCCTCTTTTCTGATAGGCTCTTAAAGGAGTATCCCACTTCAAAACTAGTTTAAATGTTTATCAGAAATTTGAAATGTGTAAGAAGAACCGACATGTATTTTAGTTATTAGATAGAATGACAGGATGGGGGGCAGGTGGTAAGTCCAGCTTGAAGACTGGCTACTAACTCAATCAAGTGATCACAGAATTTTACTTTATTCTTTATGAAAAAGTATTATTTGTCAAGAGTTGCTATAATTCACCAGTGTTTTTTGTGGCCTTATAGGTAAAGTCATGAAGTGCCCATCAGCAAGAAGGATGAATTGTCCTTTTCTCTACAAATAGCCTTGTTTAGGACGGTCTCTGAAATAGCAGCATAGGATACAGCAGTGGGACAGTTGTATGTGCATATTATAACCAAGTCAAAGGTTCAATTCTTAAGTTTATTTTTCTTCTACTTCTGTCAAGAAATATTTTTTAATAAAAAAACAAAATTCTAAATCAAACATAATTTTTCCCTCAAGCTGCTTTTAAGATAACATCTTAGAAGAAAGGTGTGAGAAAAGAGAAAGGGAAGTTGTATATAATTAACCATATTTATTATCATATTTACTGACTTGATGCCTTTTTGCATATAAAGATGAAATAGGATTCTCTTTAACTCTTTCCTCTAGGATCAGGTTTACCTTTTAGTTTATCCCATAAATCCACACAGAGGGATGCAAAAGTGTTTTAAAGCCACAGAAACTGATAATGTGTAGGCTGGGTAGTTCTTTGGGCCACACAATCAGTCAGAGTCTACAGTTCATTATTTCACTAGTCAATTAGAGAAGCCAAAGCTGGATTCTTATTACTGAGCTCTCCAAGGTAAAGTGGGCTCTGTCCCAATCCAAACTGACCTTGGAACCAAGGAGCAAATTAGTTTCTCTGCTTTGTTCCAGACTTAGGTTGGCTGGTTGTACAAGTGTGCATTCAGACAGACAACTTCCCATCACAAATGATATTTAAGAAATTGTTAAAACATGCACAGAAATGTGTTTTTATGTTTTTCTAATTGGATTCTGAGTTTTAGAGAATATACTTTCACTGATCACATCATTGTTTACATACTTATCTCATGTAGTGATTTTGACTTGAGCTTTTTTCTACTACTGAGTAACTGATCAATTACTCTCACTTAAATAACACACCAATAAAAAGCCATTAGTTTATCCCAGACTTGGTATGTAAAATTATTTTTAAAAATCAGCATATAAATTTGTGGGGGAAAAGGTACTATATTCCAAAACATTAGAAAAGTCCAAATTACCCATCTCTTCCTTTCTTTGGTCTTCATTTCACCATATGCAATGGGAACATGCAAGGGAGAAAGAATTTTTATGAAATTTATTAAGACATTTACTGAATCACTGCATATACCAGAAAGAGAAAAAGAGACAGAGAGAGAGAGAGAGAGAGAGAGAGATTTCTTTCCATTGTCTCCCATGTTTGCCCAGAGCTTTGAAGGAAATACATAAACTGCCATCAGAATTTGGATAGGAATTTTGAGAGCCATATGAATCTTAGGAAGTAAAAAGAATTATATGATGTTCCTGACTGGGATTCAATCTTAGTTCAAAGACTAAATATATTTTTTCTTTTAATTTTTTAATTTAAATTTAATTAGCCAACATATAGTACATCATTTGTCCCAGATGTGGTGTTCAACATATACTTTTTTTTTTTTCATAAACTCTTTAAAAACATAAATAAACTCTTTGATTTCTTCATATTCTTCCCAAAGAGGTGGTAAATATATATATCTTACATTTTGGGTGGTGCTGGTGCCAGGAAGTTTTTAAAGAAAGTACTTTGTGAATGAATTTCTCACCCTCTGAGTAGCATTAAATGTTTAATTCTGAAGATAATTTATCTGAGATTGGACACTGGAACTGGTGTTTTGTTGACAGGTTATGTTTCAAATTATTTAATCATTAAGCCGTGAGGGAATGGTACACTTCATCATGGAACAGGTTGCAAGAAAAATAAACACCTGTTTACTGAGTGGGTGGTCTGCGCCAGGCGGTTTACATGCACCTTCATTTAATCTTTTCAACAACACATCTCCATTCTACAGAGAAAGGAACACACACACAGGGGGAAGTTGTTAGCTGGAAGGTGGAGAGCCAGGAGTCAAACCCTGTCCTGCCTGACGTCAAGTCTGGGCCCATTTGCTATGCCACCACCTGCTCAAACCTCGAAAGAGGCCATTTGGTCATCAAACTGGCGAGTATTCTGGACTCCTCTGGGCATCTACATGAATTTGGTTTAGAAGCTATATTCAGCTTCCTCTTTTCACATTTCAGATGATATTTGTTGCCAAAGACATTCTACACATGTGATGGAATTTGTGTTGCTGCTCTTTCTGCCTGGAGTATGAATTCATTTAACTTTCATACCTTGGTAACATATGACTGAAATAGACTTCGCTATGACTTTCCTTCTGCGGAAGCAGGGGAGAATCTATGACTTTCTCATTGGGGCTGCTCTGTGGCAGGGACTTCTGTACTGACTAGACATTCATTTAGGGCTTGCCTCATGCTTCTTTCAGCAGCGGCTTGTAGTTTGGAGAGAAGCGGGGCTCCTTGAGCCAAGACCCTAGTACTGCTCATTAAAAAATATATGTATACTGCATTGAAATATAATTGTCATGAAACAAACTGCAAATATTGAAGGTGTATAGTTTGATCTAAGTTTGAACCTATACACTGTGCAATCATTACCACAATCAAATTAATTCCTCCCAAAGGTTTACTCATGCCCCTTTGAAACCCTTCCCTCCTATCCTTTCTGTGTCAACCCTCATAAGAAACTACTGATCTGTTTTCTATCATTATAGATTAGTTTGCGTGTTCTAGAGTTACATACAAATGGAACCATAATACACTCCTTTCCCTCTGGCTTCCTTCACTCAACATAGTTATTCTGAGATGAACCCATATTGTTGTATATTCTATTAGCTCCTCCCTCTGCTGAGGAGTCGGCTATGGTAACAATAGTCCACAGTTTGTGTTATCTGTTGCTCTGTTGATGGACATTTAGGTTGCTTCTAGTCCTCAGCTACTTCAAATCAAGCTGCTTGGACATTTATGAACTAGTCTTTGAAACACCCTCCAACCAGATTAAATGATTGTTAATAGTTTCCCATATTTGCTGTAAGAGATAAAGCAGTATTTAAAGTGGATCTTTTTCTGTTCGTTCTTATAATTGTGTTAATAATAGATGTCCTTCCAACTTCCCAGTTGTGTTGGGAGACTCAGACGAGGTCACTAATAAAAATGTACTTATTAAATTGTAGATCAGGTTTTATACAAATGAGCTGAAATAAAGATAGTATCAGGAGATTCATAGTGTTTTAGGGGATCTGGCTCCATGAGAAAGCAATTTCCTTCGCACTAAGTTTACTTTACAATATTCTGAGCATTGTTAGTTACGATTAAAAGCTTGCCATACTCATAAGCATATTGTTTATAATATTCAGGGTCAAAATGTTTTCTGGGAGACTAAGTATTCATTCCATAATGGAAATCATTCGAAATATATGGTCAAATTTACTTTATAAGCATCTTTGGCAGAAATAAGAATAAAGTCTTACAGAGACAAACACACTGGAAAGATGCAGCTTCAGGGGCTACACCTTTTTTACCTCGTGAAATTTCATCATCTTAACATTTTCATTTTCTTCCGAAATAGATTTTTTTTATTATTAGTTTTTCATTTATTTGAAGGGAGGGCATAATGAGCAATTTGAACATTCACCAAGAGGACCGTTCATATCATTTCCTTCAGCTTTAAATGAAACATCTGCTCTCAGTGCAGTGGCTTGTCCAGAAGACCTTGCCACATCTGCAGAATATTCTACTATCACCTTTTATTTCTCTCTAATCCATCTGATTTCACATGGAATATTGTGGAGCAGCATCTTGAAATAAAGAAAAATGAGACTGCTGTGGTACATATTAAGGGTTTCATCTTTTATAACTTTCACTTTCCAATACTTTCTTCCCCTGGAGTCATACAAATCAGAGCGCCCTGAGAGCTTTGAAAGGAAAAAACCAGTGGAGCTCACCCAGAAGCTATTCCTCGTGAGTGTGGAAACTTGCTCTGGGCACCTGGCTTTAAGACAACCGACAGTGGAGGGGCCAGGAAGTATTCTGGGGGAGGCCTTCTCTTCTCACTTTACAAATCCCTGTTGGGACAGGGAATCTCATTCTGACACACCAGGGCTGATATACACCTTGTGGCACATTTAAAAAAATATTTCATATTAGGACCCTGCCTGTAGACGTTTTGAGTGAGAACTTAGAAAGAGGATGTAAAACTGCTTGCCAAAAATCATAGTACCCATCCAGATTAGAGTGTTGGGATGCTCATGGATATAGGCCTGCTTGTGGGGAAGCCATGGGAACATAAGTCAACCCTGCTTTAGCATGGCACTGTTCTTTAATTTCATTTCCTTTATTTAAAATTGTAATTTAATAATTTTTGCATGGTAATGCATTACTACAGTTCAGACATCAAAATGATAATAAAAGCTGTATTTTGGGAAGTATTCCTTCCACTTCTGTCCCTTTCTACCCCATTCCTTCAACTCCCTTATCTCCAAAGGTACTACTTTTTTTAGTTTCACCTGATTCCCTAGGGTCACACTGATTTGTTTCAATGATGATGATATTTGGTATTCAACAGGGAACCAGACAATCAGACTCTAAGGTAACTAATTGCTACTTCTTTTGACCTGTCCCTACTGAGGTGTTCTCCTAAGAGGTTCGTTAATAACATTGCCAAAGACAGCAGATGAGCTCTCTGCAGAGAGCAGTGTTTCTGACTCCAGAGGGAGGAAGGAATACAGCTTCTGTGTTACCCCTTAAAAAATCACCTAGAGTCATGTTCTAATTAGACAGTTCCTTTATCTCAAATGTATTCAGTTTTCAGGATCTGGCAGGGCTAAACAACTTGGGGGAAAGGAACCTTATAATCCTCATGACACTGCTTCTAAAACGGACAGGGAGAAAGTAATTTAAAAATTGAGAAAAGTCCGATTCTCTTACTTACCTAAATCCTAGCACATGGATTTCTTTGAATCCTGGAAGTTTCTTAAATACCTTTTGCATCTGCAGAAGGAAAGAAATTTATGAAACACTCTTCGGCTCTACTGGGTCAGATCTTACCTAACTGAAAAAGCCTAAATACTTCTGATGAGTTTGGGGAAAAACATGAAAATGCAAAATTGAAGCAACTATTGAGGCCAAACTCTTTGTTCTTAGTTATTTCTGAAACCCAGAGGAAAGTGTTTTGGTATTTATTTAAAAGCTGCAGTTGTTGGGGGGCGGGTGCCTTGATGGTTCAGTTGTTTAAACATCTGACCCTTGATTTTGGCTCAGGTCATGATCTCAGTGGAGCCTGCCTAAGATTCTCTTTCTCCCTCTCCCTCTCCCTATGCCCCTCCCCACCCTGCACACTTTCTTTCTCTCTCTCTTAAAAAAAAAATAGAAAAATTTAAAAAGCTGAAATTGGGTAGTTCAGACCTGCTTTAATGGTTACTTTAAATAGAATATGAAATAACTTTAAGGTGGTACTTGGAAGAAACATTTTTGGCTACAGTGTTTTTATTTATACACACAGAATATTATATTTTCTGAGTTGAATAAGATGATTTGGAAAATATAATGTTAAAGGGATTATTAAAATCAAAATGGCTGCTGTAACTAAATAAAATGGTACAATCAGACTCTAATAGGTTAGATTATAGATTTATTTCTTAATGAGTCTGACCTTGCTAATGAGGTGTATTATCAGAATATTTTACAATTGTTATACTGAATGACTCCTGACCCACTACAGTCTGGCGTCTGCCTCTGGATTTGTCTAGGAGGGACAGTTTTCTCCAGGCTGTTGCCTCTTGGCTCTCTCCAAATCCAGTGGCATTTTCCATTCCTCTTCCAGGGTTTGCCTGCTTTTTTCCCTGGTTCTTCTTCTATCTCAAGGACCACTTTCTCAGTCTTCTTTAATCCATCTTATTCTTGACTGCACTCTACTTTAAATATAAAGATTCTGGAAATTTCCACTCAGCCTCCTTATCTCACTCTCCCCACTTATTCAGTAAGTGGGGAAACATTTTGTTGCCACCATGTTCTTATACCCATGGCAGGCGTACTCTTCCCATCTCCCTTTTTATATTGCTGAAATGGTCTTCTAGGTGTGCATGAGGAAAGGAAGGAGAAATCTGGGGGAGGGATATGTTGGGGCAGGAGGAAAAGGAGGAGATGTCTCCTTGACCACATTTTTGTTTCCAAGGTAATCATTACATATCTGTTGTTCTTCACTAAAAATCCCTTGCTGGGAAGCACTGCCCATTGAAGAAGCCCCAGTTCTTTAGAAGGGCATTTAAGACCCTCCGCAATCTACATCCTCCATTCCCCAAGTACTTTATCATTTGTTCTTCCTACCATCATTACCTCCTTGGCCAATATTGTATCCTCTAATGTCACTAAACCAAGGCTTATCTTTCCTCAAATACAACATGTACTTCATTGAGACTTCTATAACTTATTTCCCCTTTAACCCAAGACGCAACTTCTACCTTCTGTTTATTGACTGCCCACGCCCCCATCTTTCAAAGCCAGCACAAACGCATTCTCTATTTTTTTTAAAGATTGTTATTATTTAAGAGAACAAGGGATGGAGAGAAAGAGAGAGAGAATAAGAGAGATGGAGAGAGCAGAGAGCATAAGCAGGGGGAGAAGCAGGCTCCCAGCTGAGCAGGGAGACTGATGTGGGGCTCAATCATAGGACCCTGAAATTAGGACCTGAGCCAAAGACAGATGCCTAACTGACTGAGTCACCCAGGCACCCCAAACACATTCTCAATTGCAAAGCATCCGTAGAGCCCTTAAGTCAGGTTCCATGATTTCTTCTCCCTACTACTCTAGAACTTAATGCACTATGTCCCATAAACAGTCTGTGAGCTGCATGATGTCTTCCTCACTGAGATGCTCTTTGGGCTCAGGAACCATGTCTTATTTACTCATCTTCATCTCCCTCCCTCTCAGTACCTAGGAGACCATCATCAGTCTCATAGTAGGGACTCAGCAAATTTTGTTTAATTGACTTGAGTGCCTCTCTTCATTCTCAAAACTAATCGACATGCCACTGCATTGTCACTGTATCTAAAATTACTGCTGACTCTACATTATCTATGCCAAGGACTAAGGCAGTGATGTGCAGATAATCCCCAAATCACTTACACCGGGCTTTGAAACGCATCATGGATTTCTTTTTCCAGCAGACTGTTTTACCTCCCAAGTCATACTTTCTTGTACCAATGTTAAAAATAGTTTTCATCCCCTGAGTATATGATAACTGCAGTGATGAAGGTAGGCCAGTTTTTGGGTGAGGAGGTAGCTGTGTAGGCTTGAGTTTAAATATTGGTTCTGCTACTTTCTCCTTGTTAAGGCCTGGAGTTTATTGCTTAGCCATAAGCAATATGATCTCTGAATCTGATCTCCTTAGCCAAAAAAGGATAACAATACTTACAATTTGAGGCTCCTATAAGGAATCACTAATAAGTGCCTGACACACAATGGGCAAAGAGTGGATGATACTGTATTGTTGATTTACTTAGTGTCTATCTCTCCTACTGGATTACTAGCTCCTCGGTGGGCCAATTTTCTTTTACTTCTTCAGTGGTCACATACCATGGGGCCTGATGAGAGCAGACAGAGCAGACCTTTAGTCGGTTGTTTTTCAAAGACTCAGTGAGGGGAAGGACAGGATGAGGGTCTCCGTAGGGGTAAGGGGGAGGGAGCCTGAGTAATAAGTTTCTGTTTCTCCACTGCCACCCCCACCACAGGCTTACCAGAGGAGAGCTAGGAGTTTAGGCGATGGGGACCTGGTCTTTAGTATGGGGGCAGGTAGTAAGGAGCTGTGTACACGCTCCAGGTCTATTCTGGCCTCCTGTGACAAATAGCTCTGGGGCCACAAGGCATTTGTCATGCCATTCCAGGAACAACACCTGGGACTCAATGTTTAAGCGTGAGCAGCAGTTTCTGGAGCAGAAGATTCAGACCCTGACTTGTTCCTCTTTCTTATCCAGGATATCAGAGATGCTGTTCTATGGAGGAAAACAATCAAGCACAGAACTGCTTCCAGAGAGGCTCACAGCTGCAGCATGGGCAGCAGGGAACATCTCCAGGAAGAGCCGTCCTCCCCTCCAGGAGTGCTCCACGCCACTGCCTCTGGTGGAGGGGAATTTTGCTTGTTGTCCATGTCCTCTTTGTGAACCTGCCTGTGATTGATTAAGAGCCAGCTCTGCTTAGGAGGGTGCAGAAGGCATCTAGGGAGGAGATGACAAAGGCCTTCAGTTAATTCTGCTAAATAATCTTCTGGGGACCTTCCAATCACGGAGTGCTAACCACTAAATTGCTAATTAAGTGCCCAGTTAACCTTATTAATAATACTAACTGCACAGGGGCCTCCCTGATTCTGCTGGAATGTATGCTAACGGGGCTATAAAAAGGCAGCCGTGTTGAGTTCTTATGAATGTTTGCACAGGAGAAAGCATTCAGACAACAACTAAGCATTCCTTTTGACATTTGTATTAAATTGCTCATTAGGTTTATTGTGGAAATTAAATTACTGCAAAGCACTGTCCATTAATTCCTGATTAGGCCTGAATGACTGTGCTGATGCAAGTCCGGGCTGTGGTGGAACTGCTTAGTTATGTGTGGGCAGGCTGCTAGGTGGTCTGGATTGCTCAGGAGCCTGGAAAGGGGACAGATGCTCTAAGCAGAGGGGCTCCATTTCAGAGAAGCCAGTGATCATGTAGAGGAACCAGCAGGACTGATGTGATGGGTCTCCAGAACAAGACTGAGCAAGAAGACATAGTCTTTTGGCTAATAAGGTTTTGAGTCTAGAATGGACTTGTTTATCTGATGATGGTACAAAAATCCCTGCCTTGAAGATATTTTTTTGGGAAAAATGGGAAGTATAGCATAATGATTAAGAATAAGGGTTCTGATGCCAGGCTGCTTGGGTTTGAATCTTGGCCAACTAGCCAATTTTGAAGATAACTCTGACTATACTCAGAACTTTCTGAAAAGAATATTTTAAAGAACAAACAGGAAGTTCACAGACAATTTTTAATTCATTCTATCTAATAATCTGTGTCTAAGTACCTCTCCAGTTCATAAACACCCCATGCTGATGTTTTCTCTTTGAAGGGTGTAGAAATGATTCTTTACATTTTATTGGCTAAATGGTGATGCAGGGAGTGGTTGGAGGTTTAAAATTTTTGCTTATTCATCATCTCTTCAGTTGGGAGGAGGTAAGCCTTGAATTCTCCACATGTGAGAAGTAGGGGCCTGTAGGTTCCCTGGCCATGCTGTGTGAGATGCTTGGGCTATCCATAAATGTAGTTCATGGTTATGTTACTGTATGAAAGCATCAATTCTCAGTTGCATTTCTATAATTACAGAATAGTTAACTGCATCCCAACTCCGTATTAGGAGGTAAGTCCTTAGAGATCAAGAAATTGTTCCTGCCCTCAAGGGGATGCCCAGAGCCTGAAGGCAGTGAGGGTGCTGGGTGAAGAGGGAGAAATAGAGAAAACAAAAGCCATAGACGTGTAAACAAACAATATCAAGACAGGGTGATAACTCTTGGGACAGCAGTGGGCACTGTGTTTTAGCTCAGAGGAGAGGTACTGAACCCAGGATGAGTGGAGAAAACTTTCCTTGATGAAGTTTGCAAAATGAAACCCAGGGAAGGGACATTGCAGACAGAGGAAGCAACATATGGAAAGGCTAAAGGTAAGAAGAGATTTGCAAGCAGTTTGTATTTCCTGGAAAGTAGTGTACAAAGGAGGGGGATGGGAAGGACCTAGTGTTAAGATGAAGCTGGAAAGGAAGGCAGGACTCTCTTCATGGTGAATAGAAGCCACAGTCAGCACAGCGCTTTGGATTCATCCTGTGGCGAATGAAGAGGTGGGCAGAGGTGATAATGGTCAGAGATAGAGGAGACATCTTGGGGCAACTCCTGAGTTTCCTGGATGACATGGACATCATAATTGGCTTTCATTTTCACCCATGAAAAATGCCAAGGTTTTAAATTGCATCAAACTGCAAAAGTGGAAACATTATGTAAGACAAATATGGGTTAAAAATTCATATTTCAACCCAGCATATTCCCTAGTTGGTGCTTACATGAACATTTTAGACCTACAGAATATGTGCTTTGTGCCTTTCAGTTAAAGGAGATTTAAAAACCTACTAATATTTAAAGCAAACCTAAATATAAGTGACTTTTAGGCTAGAGAAGCTGGAATAGAAAAACTTTTCTAGAGATCCATTTGCCCTAACATTTTGGGACAAGCTGCAGTTTTTGATTTCTTTCTAATGGTTAAAAATGAATGCCTAGTTACAAGTTGGAACTACTAGCTCAAAGGGTTTAGGTCCTATTAGCTCTCAGATTCTGATTCATGACTCAGGCTGTGGTTGTGTGGGACGGGTTCACTTACCTGGAGCTGAGACTTTGCTGCCAGCTCCTGATAATACGGGGACTGGGAGTCAGTGAGTTCCGCCTCGAGCTTCCGGTTTGCCAGAGTGACGCTCAGCAACACCTTCTGCTCCAGTGGGCCCTCGGATATCTTAGTGGGTTCTACTTTTCTTTCCTAAATTAAAAAATAAAGTCTTCTCTTAACATAAAGTATAAGCATATGATAATGTTAAACAGTATATTTGATAAAGTCCCAAGAAGTATATTATGAAGGCTCAAGTGCTTTTAGAATTAAAATCCTATGAACTAGAAGTGTCCTCTGAATTTCATTGAGAGACAATGTACCAAAGCGCCAATGAGTTAACTGTTTAGAATCCTTGAGAACACTGTAATTTTGACTATGTGCTCTTCATGAAAGCATTTACACATATATACACACACACATAATTCATAAACACTGCATGTATATATACATACATAATCCCATCACTGGGATTGTGCCACCTTCTTGCATAAGTTTATAAATACTCTTTGATGAGGACTGGATTACCCAAAATAACCTAAGGATGCTGAGTGATTACTTAATATAATCTTTTCTTAGGGAAGAGTCTAGACTGCTTTAATGAGACCATTTGTGCTTAAACTTCACATTGAAGCTAGTTAGAGCAAGAGAGGGTTTGAAATATCTCTCAGAAGGAATGGCATATTGGGGGCCATAATGGGGCCAGCTTTGGTAGCATGTGACTTAGAAGAGAAGCACTCTTCTGAGGACCTGGGTTTGGCCTCTGATCAAGGACCAGAGGTCATCCTTCTTGCCCTCTGGACTGAGAACAGGCAGGAGTCTCTCACTGTTCTGAATTCATGTAGGTCCCCAGGGTTCAGATCAAGCCTACAGCTGGGTTTCAAACTTGAGGTTTGACAGATTTTCAATATTGGGCACCCAGATGGTCATGAAATCTGAACAGCTTTCTTAAAAGAGTAAAAATCATGTCTATAGAAAATGGAAAGTCTTTGGTAATGTACATATTCTCTTATTAGTGAAATTAAAGCTGTGGAAGCTGAAAGAGACCAACCAATGGAAAATGACATGAGGGACAAATCTCATGTGGGTGGTAGTCAATGTAGTCTCTCTTCATTTCTCACCACAAAGTCATCTTTTCCATGGGACAGCAGCATAGCTTCTAACTTTAATAGTGCACACAGAGGATATAGACTCACACTCGCCAGACTACTGATGTTTGTTTTCATTCATTCATTCATTCATTCATTCACTCACTCATTGAAATAACACACCTCAAGCATCTGTATGGGTGTAGAACAGTGCTAGGACATATGGAAAGTTAAAAATATATGGCATATGGTATTATCCTCTAGAAGCTTACCATTTCACTGGGCATATTTAAAGTTCATATGAGACATTTAAATAAATTCTTTAGATGTAGTAGTGAGACATCTTCTAATTATCTTCAGCTACTAGATTAATTTTCCATGTTTCTCACCCAGCATCCTCAGTGATACTCTATTACCTATGGGATAAAATTCCAAACTTTTTTCCTGACCTCCAAGGCACTCCACAATCTGATCTCAATCTGCTTGAACAATTTTATTTATTTTTTATTTTTTATATATTTTTTCATGAAAGTTTTTTTTAAATTAAACTACTGAGTAGGTCCAGGTAGTGTATTCTATTTTTAAAATGGAATATTTTAAATTTTAAATTTTAATTTTAAAATATTTTAAATTTTAATTCCAGTTAGTTAAGATACACTGTTATTTTAGTCTCAGGTGTACAACATAGTGATTCAACACTTCCATACATCATCCTGTGCTCATCATGACAAGTGCAGTCCTTAATCCCCATCACGTATTTCACCCACCCTCAACCCACCTCCCCTCTGGTAACCATCAGTTTGTTCTCTATAGTTAAGAATCTATTTCTAGGTTTCTCTCTCTCTCTTTCCCTTTGCTCATTTGTTTTGTTTCTTAAATTCCACATCTGAGTGAAATCATATGGTATTTGTCTTTCTCTGACAGACTTATTTCACTTAGCATTATACTCTCTAGTATAGGATTACATCCTTGCAAATGGCAAGATTTATTCTTTTTTATGGTTGAGGAATATTCCATTGCATATATATACACCACATTTTTTTTTAATCCATTCATCAGCTGACAGATATTTGGGCTGTTTCCATAATTTGTCTATTGTAAATAATGCTACTATAAACAGGGGTGCATGTGTCTGTTTGAATTAGTGTTTTTGTATTATTTGGATAAGTACTCAATAGTGCAATTACTGGGTCACAGGGTAGTTCTATTTTTAACTTTTTGAGGAACCTCCATATAGTTCTCCAGAGTGGCTCCACCAGTTGGCATTCCTACCAACAGTGCAAGAGGGTTCCTTTTTCTCCACATCCTTGCCAACACCTATTATTTCTTGTGTTGTTGATTTTAGTCATTCTGACAGCTGTGAGATGATACCTCATTGTAGTTTTGATTTGTATTTCCCTGATGATGAATGATGATGAGCATTTTTTCGTGTGTCTCTTGGCCATCTGTTCACCTTCTTTGGAAAAACGTCTCTTCATGTCTTCTGCCCTTTTTAAAATTGTATTATTTGTCTTTTGGGTGTTGAGTTTTATAAGTTCTTTTTATATTCTGGATAATAACCTTTCATCAGATATGCCATTTACAAATATCTTCTTCCATTCTGTAGACTTTTAGTTTTATTGATTGTTTTCTTCGCTGTGTAGAAGTTTTTTATTTTGATGTGGTCCCAATAGTTTATTTTTGTTTTTATTTCCCTTGCCTCAGGGGACATATCTAGAAATAAGATGCTATGGCCAATGTCAAAGAGGTTACTGTCTGTATTCCCTTCTGGGATATTTATGGTTTCCTGTCTCACATCTAGATTTTTAATACATTTTATATTTATTTTTGTGTATGGTATAATAAAGTGGTCCAATTTCTTTCTTTTGCATGTTGCTATCCAGTTTTCCCAACACTATTTGTCGAAGAGACTGTCCTTTTCTCATTCGATACTCTTTCCTGCTTTGTCAAAGATTAGTTGACCACACAGTTGTGGGTTTATTTCTGGGTTTTCAATTCTGTTCCATTGATCTATATGTCTACTTTTGTGCCAGTACCATACTGTTTTGATTACTACAGTTTTATAATTTAACTTGAAATCCAGAATTGTGATGCCTCCAGTTTTGCTCTTCTTTTTCAAGGTTGCTTGGGCTGTTTGGGGTCTTTTGTGGTTCCATACAAATTTCAAGATTCTTTGTTCTAGCTCTGTGAAAAATGCTATGGGTATTTTGATAGGGATTGAATTAAATGTGTAAATTGCTTTGGGTTGTTATAGACATTTTAACAATATTTATTCCTCCAATCCATGAGCAATGAATGACTTTCCATATCTTTGTGTCATCTTCAGTTTCTTTCATCAGTATTTTATAGTTTTCAGAGTACAGGTTTTTCACCTCTTTGCTTAGATTTATTCCTAGATATCTTTTTTTGGGGGGGGGGGAGGACAATTGTAAATGGAATTGTTGCTGCTTGAACAATTTGTAGTCTGTATCATTTTTCCCTTCACTGACTACCAGATAGCTTGTTCACTGTTTATAAGATACCATATCGCTTGTGCTAATCTCCTGACTGGAAACCCTCCTCACTGCTCCCCATGCTCACCCCAGCACTAAAACATGGGGACACACACAAATACACACACACACACACACGTTTTTACTTCTTACTAATATTTTATGGTTCGTTTAAAATAATATTTCCTTTGATCATTTAGGGAAGAAAACTTTGCCTCCTCTAACCTCCTGGAGCCGTGAATAATATTTTAATTTCTCATTTTAATACCTATGCCATACTCACCTAGAGTCTTTTTATATGCTAATCTTGACACCCCACATATAATCTCCTGAATCCAGTATGATTCTCATACTTCATTAAATCTCCCAAAGTTTAAAAAAAAAAAAGTGGCCATTTATGCACAAACTCTCTGTGAATATACAGGACTGGGGGTCACATCCTTTGCAACCTGTTCTGGTCTATCATTTTGTTCCATTCTATATACCCGCCATCTTCAAGTACAGCAACTAGATTATTTTGTTGTACTTATTTGCATTATACATTTCTTGAAGGCGGAATTGTGTCTTACTCATCTTAGGGTCTTTGGCACATATCCCAATGTCTGGCACATCAGAGGATTTTAGTAAAACGTTTGCTGAATGAAAGAATAAGTGATAGATGCAGGTGATAAAAAGGATAAGAGGAGTATGTGGTGAATACGAAAGGAAATGTTCAGGGAATATTTACTGTAGAAGGGGGGACCTATACTAGATTTTGAAGAAACGGGACACAAGTAGTGTGAGAAAAGAGAAGGCAAACCAGAGTTATCTTTGAAATTTTATAGTGAATACATTTAATCTCAATAATTTTTTCCAACAGCACTTTTCACTGTTCCTGGACTAATATTTTTGAGAAAAATGGAACATTTTAATTCTTTGTTCACAGCAATAGTTCCAGCAAATCTGCAGCCATCTGGCCTATGGGTCAGATAGAATGGCTAGCAGGGCTCTCATCCCTGAATTTTCATGTAGAGCTGGTGAGACTGAACTTCTTGTCCTTCTCGTCCTCACCACCTGGGCTTCCACCCGTGCCTTTCGGGGAGGTTGCAGGGAGAGGAAAGGCTAGTGAAGTCTCACAGACCTCAGGGAAGTTAGGTGTGGTTGCAGTGGCAGCGTAAGGATGAGAAGATCTGGGCTCAGATGTGTCACCCCTATACTCCTGCCCCCTTCTGAACTTGCTGCCCACCTCGTGCTACCACAGCCCTGTCACTCCTGAGTAAAGAGGAGCGTTTCCCGGCTTCAGTGCCAAGTGTCTGGCTCAAATATTTTGGAGCAGTTAAAATGTCCCCCTTTTTTGATAACCAACATTAAATTCTGTAACATATACTCCTCCTTCAAGCCTTTTCACAAAAAGAGAGCAGTGTGGCCAGGACTCCTCTTTGTCTGAGAACGCTGTATTTTTCCCCAACTGACATGCAGGATTTCAATCATTTTGATATTTGTCTGATGTACTCATGCTGGCCATCACTGAAGGCAAAACTTCTCTCCTTACCGTCAGCCTGAGATTACACTTCAATGGAGAAGGCTTGACTCATTGACTGATAGACTTAATCATCCATTTATTCTAATGTTTGGTTAGTACCTGTTGTGTGTGAGGTTCTGTTAGGTACTGTGGGTAAAAGGGTCCCTGCCATCCTGGAGTTTATAATGGAGCTGTTTCTTGCAATCCCTCCCACCTTATTCTAGTTTTCAATCTATTTTCCCCTCAGTCCCTAGAGGAAGGAAGAATCCCAAATAGAACAAAGTCAGACTCTTAATTGGAGTGATAAAAATGCAGCACCAGTGATACTGAATGGCTAATTCACCCATTCTCTTTTCTTGTGTTACTAATAAAACAAAAACAGGCATGTAAAGAGATAGATTGACTCTCAGAACTTCTTACTATTGTAGGCATCTTGGTGTCATCGAGGAGTGTGTCATCCAGAGTGAGTGGGAAGGGTCCGAGGGAGACACTGGCAACGTCTATGGAAATTAAAAACATGACAGGCACAAAAATGAGATTGGAGAAATTTACATTAGAATGAGGTCAAAATTTCATGTGCTTTTTCTGTCATTCTGGAATTTACAGATGTGGGAGGCCTTCTTCATTTTTTTTAAGATCACGTAAATATGTTCTTGAGAAAAATATAACTCAAACTTTTGATCCTAATGGAAGTCTCCATTATTCTCTTCTAGGTGCTATCCTAGTTTGGTGCTATCCTAGGTATGTTACAGTTAAATGGTTTCGACAATGAGATCTGGTTAATTTTTCCACTTGTAATTATATAAAGGATGCAAGACAGATATTTATCTTGAGTTTATTTGTTTGAAAATATTGGTTAATGATTGTCTCCAAGTTGTAGGATAATGGGTGATTTGGCTTTACCTTTATTCTTTTCTAGACTTTTCAAGTTTTATACAATGCATTTAAATTATTTTCTAAAGTTAAAAATATCATTTAGCTTTGAGAAAGTATGTTATGAATTCTGTCAACTTCAGTTAAGGATTGTTTTTTAAATAATATACTTTCATGATCATTTGAATTAAGATTCAGGAGCAGGTGAATGAGGAGGTCTAAGCTTACCTGTAGAAAACACAGGGGTCTCACCAGGCTCTCCGAATGTCTCCTCTGTAGATGCTTCATCTTTTCTATCACCACAGCAGAAAAGAAAAAAGAGGTTGTGAAAATGAGCTTGATAACAACAGGGGAAATGCATTTACTTTTCCTATCTCAACAGACCTAAAAATTAGAGGAGACCCCTTTAAAACTGGGTTTGCCTATTTCTTTCATTATAGAAGTAATCTTCAAGTGTATTTTCATTGAAGAAAAATTCAAACAACTCTTGAAAATGGTTATGTTTGACTCCAGGGTGTTCCATAAGCATCTTTCATGTGGTCCTGGGGAGCACTTCCATCAGAAGCAAAACTGGTCTTTGGGGCTTTTTTATGTTTTATAGTCCCATTGTACTTGTGCTCTGTCCTTGACATCAAAGGTAATTGCATGATATGATCTATGGTTGAATGTTCTTGCTAAAATCTCCAATCCTCAAATCTGCAAATCCAGAGAGTCCTTAAGTTTATTTACTAAAGTAACTCTTGTGGTCACAGTAATAGGAGAGAGGGAGATTTCTGGATAATGAAGGTATATTAAATACTTATTCTGTGTCCAGAATAAGTATTGGGTAGGCTGTTATGGTATGTTATGCAGGAGTTATGGGTAGGTTGGCAGTGCCATGCAGAGGCAGTCTGGAGGATATCTAAGGGCAAATCCAAGGGCATGGTTGTATAGCTGTCTGTTATGATGTTGGCCTGTTATAGCAAGCAACTTCTATATAGAAAGGAGTAGCAGTAGTGATCTCTTTTGAAGCTCACTGAAAGATTTGTTACTAGAAGCTATTAGGTCTAATTAGCTTGTGTCTGCGTTAGTACAATTTAGTCATAGTTGCCCAATATATTCGATCCAGTTTTCTGTGATTCATGATGGGAAGACCAAAGGAAATGGTTAGGTGCTCTATGTTGTAGAGTCATCTAGACTGGCTAAAGACAATGGGATCATCTACATACATATTTCTAACACACCCAGTTTTACCAAAGTCTTAATAAACATAATATACAAAATATTATCCATTGGCCTGGCATGGGCTGTGACCAATTAAAATAGATGTAAACATGGGGGACTCTATTGGTGCACACAGGTTAAACATGACTTCAGACCATTTTGGAATTAGGTATTCTTGTTTGTTTCTACTGGTATTTTGCTATATACTTAAGAAATAGTTTTTATGGATATCATATTTATAAAGATCTCATATCAAACATTAGAGCATTTGTGATTTAGACAATTTTCCTTTTTTTTCACTTTATAGAACTTTGTTTATAGTAAGATATCTTTCCTCCCATTATAACCCTGGCATCCTTGTTTTACCTTCCTATAAAAAAGAAAACAACCAAGAGGACCAGTTATTAAAGTGCTGGCTATGGCATTAGTTACAAGTCAACAGCCTGCATTGAGCAGGATCCTGTGTCCGAAGCTATTTCTTCATCCTTTGCCACTGGGTGTAATTCTGCTACTGTAATGACAATCTAGACCATTCCTCAGAAGCTATAGTTTGGGAAGCTGGGACACTGGGTTCTTTCACTGGCTTTTATTTTAAAGTAATTTGAAACTGGCAGATTTGCAGGCTACTCAGGTGAGAAAGTTTTCTGTTTTGTCTTCCTAGAAAGGCTTGAAATAACAGGCTGGCCGTCCTTCCTCCCTCCCTCCCTCCCTTCTTTTCTTCCCAATTTGGTAATCATAGTTAATGTAAAATGTTTGTCTCTTACTTCTTAGCAATTCTTTCTAGCAATGTTGGTAGACACAGGAATGGATGGGATGATTCTATTTCTTTCTCCTTCTGTCTTTGGTAGCTATTTCCTATGATTTTTAATGTTTTTTTTTTTTTTATTAATTCTTGGTACATTCTGTTGGATTTTTTCTTATGGATGGATGGCCTGTGCTTTGTTTTCTTTTTCTTTTTTTGAAAATGGGGGAATAAGTACCATCCTATTGTTAATCAGAAGAGTGAATATCTGTGTCTTGTGAGCAAAGTTAATACTCTAGTAGTAAGGTTTTCTTCGATCACATTATTTCTTCTCATAACAACTTTTTAAAATTTCTAAAGAGTGGCTCTGTAGACTTATCAATTAACAAAATGTACGAGAATTTTGCTCAGGTCTGTGGTGGTGGGTAGAGAGATATGAAAAGTTTCCTGCCCTTGAGGAGTTTAAACTCTTACAGGAAAATATGATAAAATGAGGAAGTGTTAAATAATAATGTAAGTGCCAAAAGGAGTATAAAGTTCAAAGCAGGGAGCTACTGCTGCAGGCTCAAATGGGCTGTTGCAACATCATGGAATCCAGGTGGGACTTCACAACGAGCTTGAAGGAGAGTAGGATTTGGATAGGTAACATAGAAAAGGCAGGTTTTTCTGAGCAAGAGGGAAAGGCTAGGGGTCAGAATCCAGGATGAGGAAGGTGTGGTCTATGTGCAGTGAGTGATATGGTAGCAACAGTGGGATCATGGGTAATGGATGCAAAGTTGGAAAGATCAGGGGGTGGAAGGTCTCAAATGATTAGTTTGGCCTATGCCTCAGTGAAGGTCCTGGCAGGATACAGATGGCTCACTCATTGTGGAATAATTTGAGCAAAGTTTAAAAAAGGAATGATTTATTAAGGTGTGGGAAGAGTATAAGAACAACCACAAGGCCGAATGCAGTACCCCAGGGCTGGTAACAGTGGGGTGCTCAAAGTACGCTTAGCCCAGTTACCATGAACCAGAGACCGAGAGGGATCCGTGGAAAGGCTGCTTAACAGGAGCTGAGTTGAAGTTGAAGGAGGACAACAGCCCTTGGAGACTTTGCTAGTTGGAGGTGAGGAGAGGTGAGAAATTCACTCACCTCATTCTCTTCTCTCCCTCTGATCTCCTGCTCCCCCACTGGCTGGTCCTACCTAGGAGTCAGGGCAAAGGCTGTGCATGACTCTATCCTTACCACTCAGCCTTCTGCACACAGAGCATGAGGGTAACAGTGGGCAGAGGATATTCAGAAGGGTAAGAGGAAGATGTGGGATTCTTTTGAATGTCATTGAACAGAGCCCAATGAAACAAAAGGAATTTTTTTTTTTCAGGCTTATTAATCCAGTAGCAGTTATCAAGTTAAGGAGGGGAAGAGGTTAGAGGCAGGGAAATCCATTAGGGAGATCAGATTTGACATTTTTCACAGCGTAAATTAGTAAGGTCCTAGAACATGTTGTTGGCAAAGAGAATAGAAATGAAGGAACAAATGTGAAAAGCATTATAAAGAATTGTCAGTAATTCATACAGCCAAATTTGTGTCTCTCTTAGTATTGTCTTCAGAATTAGATTTCTAAATGTTATAAAATGTATGTAATTTTTGATTAGAGTTTGTCTCTCTTCTTTAATCATTTTATTTAATGTACTTTTCCCTGCCTTTTTCTCATTTTGATTTTCTTATTTGATATTCAGTTCTTGCTGAGAGTATAGCTCAGTGCTTTGGTAATTTAGTTTGAGAAATATTAATGCTTCACAGAATACCAAATGAGAGTTCAAAATGCAGGTTGCTGTCTGATTGTATTAGTATTTTCCTGATGTAACTAATGGTTTATCATAAATTCTAAAAATCAAACTATTTTAATTGTTCTATATCTTATAAGTGAAAATACATATCAGATACTTAACACATAGTAATGAATCCATTTTATCTGCAAACATAGCACCAACATTAATCTAGTCTTTAGGGTCTATTTCCCCTTTATATACTCATTTATCTTTAGCACAGTATATGCATAATTTGTCTGTCAGAATAACTTACACAGATTTCAGTGCTGACATAATATCATAAAAGTACAATAGCTCAGTCTCACTCCATTATATGATCTTTCAAAAGTCAAGAGCATGTTGCACTCTATTTTGGGTACTTACCTCTCAGGGAAGTGTCTCTGTTTTATTCTCTGCAGAAAGATAAAAAGTAATTTTACCAGGAGAAAATGTCAACTGAAGAGCTAAAGTCTATTTTCATCCCTTTTTCCCTTTAACTTCACTTCAACCAGCCTGTACAATGCTATTTTGCAAAAATAAAATTCTTGTTGGCTTTATCAAATATCTCTAAGCATTTCTTCAACTAACCCTTATACAGTAGAAACCAAATGAAAAGGGGCAGGGACTGGAGGCCTGGGAGCTATTTGGACAGTGTTCCCAATGTACAGTGCTTAGGTTCACCTGCTGAAGAACGTCCAGATGCTCCTGGGAATTGCTGAAATTTTTTCCGATGTCGAAGAGGCAGAAAGTCTCCTGCTGGCAGAGGCTGACCCAGTCCTGGTATTCCCCTGGCTCAGGGATGCGATCCAGAAAGATCCGATATGCTTCCCACACTGCTTCCTGACACACTGCAATGAAACACCATTAGGAGCAGAAAATGGCTACATCCTGAGATGATCCCTGTTTCCCAGAACAAGCATAATCTTAGAACATGCAGCTCTTTGATGGCTTATGTGGACACACTGATTTATAGCCCACAGAAATTAATTCATTTAACAAATATATATTGAACTCTTCTATGTGTTATAGGGAAAAATAAAAGAAGGAAGACAGTGAATATGGGAGAGAGAAAGAGAGAGAGAGGTTGTCGTTTAAAGTAAGGCAGTTGAGGAAGGTCTCATCGTAAAGGTGACTTTTGAGCAGTATGGAGAAGGCCTCAAGGCTGGAGAATGCTCTGAACATTGAAGGAACAGCAAAGAGGTCAGTGTGACCAGGGCAAGTATGACAATAAAATAGGATGAAGACAGAAAGATGTGGTGAGGGGAACAGGGACTCTGTAGAACCTTGTGGACCAATAATCTTCAAACTGAGGCATAGGGACCTGGCTATATTTAAAGACTTTTCAAAGGAAACAGAGGCACACAGACAATTTAAAGAGATCACTATCTACATTTCATTTTTCCTATCATGCTTCCCTAAAGTCTGTCTGCCTGAGGACACATCTTTCCTTTTCCACTTTCCCTTTGGCCCGCATTTTCCCCCCATTCAACCCTCCCAAATCTTACTGTGGCTCAGTGCCTTTAAGTTGCCACACAAAGGGACCATGTCAAATAACAGTGTGGAGGTTAAGAAACCAAGTGAACTCAGTTGAGGGGTAACGCTTGTTTTTGCAGCAGGGTGGTTTCTGAATCTTTGCTTTCAACACATTAGAAGAAGTCCCAATGGAGCTGACAGCTGACAAATCATTAAAAATAATAACAGATCATGATGTGATTGTAAGCATATAATGTCAAAACAACTTAAAGAATAAAGGTATTACTATAACAAAACTCCCATCTGTTTCCATCTACTTATTTACATTTAAATTTTCTCAGCATTAAGGGAAACCAAGTAAAAAAACAGGGATAAAATTGGTGCTAAATCCTATCTCATTTTGGCAACACGTAATAAGAAGTAATGGTACATAAACTAATATGAGGAACAACACCAAAGTACTCCATGTGTCCAGAGGCTGAAGCTAATGAAACTTAAGCTACAGGCCCTTCATGTACACTGGGCTCTTCCAAACTCTTGTTCCTAAATTTGTATTTGCAAATGTTAGTCCCACAAAACCTGTATCTGATCTTATATCTGTCAAAAGAAATATATTTAAATTTTTTGTTAAATTTGTATCTAGTTGTTTCAATTAATTATATATTAAAAGTAATTATAAATGTTGAACCCAGGAATTTCATTGTACACATAAAGCCTATAGTAACAGGAAATAAATAAAATCTGTAAATTTATATATGTATTTTTGTTACTGAGAAGTATGTAAGAGTAACCACTAACAGACTTTCAAGCACAAAATACATTAAGATAAGGCTGTAAAGTGGGAAGTGGGGTGGAAATGTGGTTATATGAAGAAAAAGGATCCCTGTGGCATTTCCTACTGTTGAGAAGAGTATATGAAGGGATGCACTATGGACTATTTGATGGTAACTACTGTGTAGCTATGGTAGATTCTATTAGATGCATACGAATGTTCTAATTTTTGTTTCATTTTCAATATCAATATCTACAACTCACCAGAAGTTGCCTCTTATCTGATTATTTAAACTTAAGACAAAAAACTTCAGATGTTAACTGAAAAGCATGCAAAGGGGTACATAATTTAAAAATTATTTTAGAGTATTAAGTGAGGGTAAAAAGTAAGATGACATCTGTCATAGGCAATTACAATATGTTGATTTTTACCTCAGGAGAAATGGGGAGCAATTGGAGGCTTTGGGGCAGAAGCTGACATCATCTGACTTTCTAGAGAAACTCTGCCTGCATGCTGAGAGAAGGGATTGGGGGAAGGAACAAAGGGAAGGAAGACCAGTTTGGAGATTCTTACTCCTATGCTTTATAGTCCCTCACTCCCATTTTTGTATGTCTGGATTTTTCTTAACTTTTGGTTTTAAGAGGCAAAGAGAGCTTTCTGCCCATGGACGCCGCCGAGTAAGCATCGTTAAAGTCTCCCCTCCCACCGCCGTCATGTCTAAGTCAGAGTCTCCTAAAGAGCCTGAACAGCTGCGGAAGCTCTTCATCGGAGGTCTGAGCTTTGAAACAACCGATGAGAGTCTGAGGAGCCATTTTGAGCAATGGGGAACACTTACGGACTGTGTGGTAATGAGAGACCCAAACACCAAGCGGTCCAGAGGCTTTGGGTTTGTCACATATGCCACTGTGGAGGAGGTGGATGCAGCCATGAATGCAAGGCCACACAAGGTGGATGGAAGAGTTGTGGAACCAAAGAGGGCTGTCTCAAGAGAAGATTCTCAAAGACCTGGTGCCCACTTAACTGTGAAAAAGATTTTTGTTGGTGGCATTAAAGAAGACACTGAAGAACATCATCTAAGAGATTATTTCGAACAGTATGGGAAAATCGAAGTGATTGAGATCATGACTGACCGAGGCAGTGGCAAAAAGAGGGGTTTTGCTTTTGTAACATTTGATGACCATGATTCTGTAGACAAGATTGTCATTCAAAAATACCATACTGTGAATGGCCACAACTGTGAAGTAAGGAAAGCGCTCTCTAAGCAAGAGATGGCTAGTGCTTCATCCAGCCAAAGAGGTCGAAGTGGTTCTGGAAACTTTGGTGGTTGTTGTGGAGGTGGTTTTGGTGGGAATGACAACTTTGGTCGCGGAGGAAACTTCAGTGGTCGAGGTGGCTTTGGTGGCAGTCGAGGTGGTGGTGGATATGGTGGCAGTGGGGATGGCTATAACGGATTTGGTAATGATGGAAGCAACTTTGGAGGTGGCGGAAGCTATAATGATTTTGGCAATTACAACAATCAATCCTCAAATTTTGGACCCATGAAAGGAGGCAATTTTGGAGGCAGAAGCTCTGGCCCTTATGGTGGTGGAGGCCAGTACTTCGCCAAACCACGAAACCAAGGTGGCTATGGTGGTTCCAGCAGCAGCAGCAGCTACGGCAGTGGCAGAAGGTTTTAATTACTGCCAGGAAACAAAGCTTAGCAGGAGAGGAGAGCCAGAGAAGTGACAGGGAAGCTACAGGTTACAACAGATTTGTGAACTCAGCCAAGCACAGTGGTGGCAGGGCCTAGCTGCTACAAAGAAGACATGTTTTAGACAATACTCATGTGTATGGGCAAAAAAAACTCGAGGACTGTATTTGTGACTAATTGTATAACAGGTTATTTTAGTTTCTGTTCTGTGGAAAGTGTAAAGCATTCCAACAAAGGGTTTTAATGTAGATTTTTTTTTTTGCACCCATGCTGTTGATTGCTAAATGTAATAGTCTGATCATGACGCTGAATAAATGTGTCTTTTTTTTAAATGTGCTGTGTAAAGTTAGTCTACTCTGAAGCCATCTTGGTATACTACCCCAACAGTGTGAAGTTAGAATTCCTTCAGGGTGATGCCAGGTTCCATTCGAAATTTATTTGCAACCTGCTTGGGCACAGAAGCCATTGTCTCCACAAACCTTGGTGTAGTTGAACTGATAGTTAATGTGTTGTGACCTGGAGTTCACCATTAAAAGGTCACCGAAGCAAAGTCTGGAGTTTATTTGGTTATTAATATGATTGTTGGCACATCCTTTGCAATATATCTAAATTGAATTATGGTATCAGATAAAATTATAGATGGGATTAAAGCTTGTGTATCATCCATTATCATGTGTAATCAATAAACGATTTAATATTCTCTTGAAAAAAAAAAAAAAGGCAAAGAGAATTCCAGACCAATTGAAGCTCAGGTTAATTTACCAGCAGCCACCTCACCAGAAGCCACAAAGCCAGGAGTGGGTGCAGTTCCCTCTACCTCAAATATGCCATCAAGTTTTCCACACCTGGGAAAGTAATACAGGTCAGCACACCTGGAGAGCATGTGAATAGCTTCACCAGGAGAACACACTTTTGTGAATGTTAGCTTCCTCCTGTCAGGCAAGGATCAGAGAGTTGTAATGCCTTTTCCAGTACCAACAACCATGCAGTCTTTGATCTTCATTTCTACTCATGGGTCTACATACAATGCAAGAAAGAAACAACACTTGAGTATCTTGAGACTTGCCCAGATCTTTTTTCTTTTTCTTTTTTTTCTTTCTTATTAATTATTTTTATTAACATATAATGTATTATTTGCCCCAGGGGTACAGGTCTATGAGTCATCAGGCTTACACACTTCACAGCACTCACCATATCACATACCTTCCCCAATGTCCATAACTCAACCACCCTCTCCACATCCTCCCTACCCCCAGCAACCCTCAGTTTGTTTTGTAAGATTAAGAGAGACTTGCCCAAATCTTAAGAGTTGCATGTCCAGCCTAAGAAAATCAGGTGCCCTTGCTATCTTTCTCATCTACTTACTCCATACTCTCTGTTGGGGTGTTATTATGACCTGTCTCTCCCCAATGCACCTGCTAATTTAGTTCAAATCACATTTAAGCACCAGAGATACAGCATTTATATGTACATAAAATCAAGTAGCACTGCCTTTGAGGTCTTAGTGTTGGCGACTTTCACTGATAATATCTGTGTGTGAAACATCTGGGAGAACATAATATGATAATCCTTCTATTTACCAGTTCAATGTACCCTCAGGCATGTTGCTTTTGGTCTCAGGTTAAGTCTTGCTTTTATTTCAGTCCAATTTAAGGCTTGTTTTGTGCCTACATCTTCCTAGCTCTGCTCCTTTCTCTGCTGCCCTTTTCCTTCTTCAGAGACAGAACACCCTCACCCCCATTATAATCTCCTTTTCGCAAAGGCTCCGAGAGAACTTTCTCCCTAAAGCACAAATGTCTGAAGCTGCTTAAAGAATTATTTTCCAGGGAGGAGAGATTACAGCCAATGCCACATAAATACAAACAATTATAAGAGAATATTATGAAAAATTATTTGCCAACAAATTGGGCAATCTGGAAGAAATAGATAAATTCCTAGAAACATACAAATTACCCCAAACAGGAAGAAATAGAAAACTTGAAGAGATGAATAACCAGCAAGGAAACTGAATCAGTAATAAAAAATCTCTCCACGAAAGTCCAGGACCAGAGTCTTCCCAGGGGAATTCTACCAAACATTTAAGGAAGAATTAATACCTATTCTCAAACTCTTTCCAAAAAAAAAAAAAAAAAAATAGAAATGAAAGTAAACTTCTAAACTCACTCTACAAGACCAGCATTATCTTGATTCCAAACCCAGACAAAGACCATACTAAAAAAGAGAACTATAGGCCAATATCCTTGATGAACACGGGTTAAAATATTCTCAGAATCAAGCAAATTGCATCCAACAGTACATTAAAAGAATCATTCAACATGATCAGTGGGATTTATTCCTGGGCTGCAAAGGTGGTTCAATATTCACAAATCAATCAATGAGATAAACCACATTAATAAAAGAAAGTATAAGAACTATATGATCCTCTCAACAGATGCAGAAAAAGCATTTGATGAAGTATAACAACCATTCTTAATAAAAATCCTCAGCAAAGCAGGGGTAGAGGAAACATACCTTAACATCATAAAGGCTGTATACGAAAGACCCACAGGTAATATCATCCTTAAGCAGGAAAAACTGAAAGCTTTTCCTCTACAGTCAGGAACAAGATAGGGATGTTCACTCTTAACATTACCATTACTGAAGTCCTAGCCTTAGCAATCAGACAATAAAAAGAAATAAAAGGCATCCAAATAGGCAAGGAAAGAGTCAAACTTTCACTATTTGCAGATTACATGATACTCTATGTAGAAAACTCAGAAGACTCTACCAAATAATTGCTAGAACTGATATATGAATTCAGTAAAGACACAGGATACAAGATCAACATACAGAAATCTGTTGCATTTCTATACACCAATAATGCAGCAGTAGAAAGAGAAAGCAAGGAAATGATTCCATATAATTGCACCGAACCCCATAAGATATCTAAGAATAAACCTAAACAAAGAGGTAAAAGATCTGTACTCTGAAATCTATAAAATGCTAATGAAAGAAATTGAAGATGACACAAAGAAATGGAAAAACATTCCATGCTCATGTATTAGAATAACAAAGATTGTTAAAATGTCTATACTACCCAAGCAATCTACACATTTAGTGCAATCCCTATCAAAATACCAACAGCATTTTTCATAGAGCTAGAATGAACAATCCTAAAATTTCTATGGAACCAGAGAAGACCCTGAATAGCCATAGCAATATGACAAAGAAAAACAAAGATGGAGGTATCACAATTCTGGACTTCAAGTTATATTACAAAGCTGTAGTGATCAAGACAGTATGGTACTGGTTCAAAAACAGACACATATATCAGTGGAACAGAATAAAAAAACCAAAAAATAAACCCACAACTCTATGATCAATCTTCAGTGAAGCAGAAAAGAATATCCAATGGAAAAAGGACAATCTCTTCAACAAATGCTGCAGGGAATACTGGACAGCAACACGTAAAAGGAGGAAACTGAACCACTTTCTTACATCATACACAAAATAAATTAATAAATTAAATTAAATTAAATAATAAAATAAAATAATAATAAATAAAATAAATTAACAAATTAAAAATTGGTGAAAGACCTAAATGTGAGACAGGAAACGATCAAAATCCTAGAGAACAAAGGCAGTAACCTCTTTGACAATGGCCAGAGCAACTTCTTAGTAGATGTGTCTCCTGAGGCAAGGCAAACAAAAGCATAAAATGAACTATTGGGACTTAATCAGCCATGTCAGAATGGCTGAAATGAACAACATAGGAAACAACAGATGCTGGTGAGGATGTGGAGTAAGTGGAACCCTCTTGCACTGTTGGTGGGAAGGCAAATTCATACAGCCACTCTGGAAAACAGTATGGAGGTTCCTCAAAAAGTTAAAAATAGAATTACCCTATGAGCCATAATTGCAGTACTAGATTTTTACCCAAAGGATATAAAAACACAGATTTGAAGGGGCACATGCACCCTGACGTTTATAACAGCATTATCAACAATAGCCAAACTATGCAGAGAGCCCAAATGTTCACTGACTGATGAATGGATGAAGAAGATATGGTGTGTATATATATACATATATGTGTGTATGTATACACACACACACACACACACACAACACACTGGAATATTAGTCATCAAAAAGAATGAAATCTTGCCATTTGTAAGGATATGGATGGAGGTAGAGTATAATATGCAAAGTAAGTCAGTCAGAGAAAGACAAAACCATATCATTTCACTCATATGTGGAATTAAGAAGTGAAACACATGAACATGGCAGGGGAAAGAAAGAGGCAAACTATAAGACAGACTCTTAACTGTAAAGAACAAACTGAGGGTTGCTGGAGGGAGGTTTTAAGGGGATGGTTTAAATGGGTGATGGGTATTAAGGAGGGCACTTGTGTTGAGCACTGGGTATTATATGTAAGTGATGAAACACTACATTCTACTGCTGAAACTAATACTACACTACATGTTAACCAACTGGAATTTAACTAAAAAAAAAAAAGAAGAAGAAGAAGAAAGAAAAGAAAAAAAAAAGAATTATTTCCCTGGGGCATTGTCATTTATAGGGATTAGAGTGTGAAAGATGAAACAGGGACCAGTAGTTTTTCTTTAGACTTTCTGAGGGGGCAGGTTGTTTTGGTGACTGCTCTGATGTCATTTTTCTGACCTCTTAGCTTAGCACAAAGCAGGAAGTGTAGAAATTGTCTGATTGGGAGAACAGGGGCACCAGCCCATGTTCCACCAGGAGAGTTTCCCTATCCTTACCAAGAGGGCATCAAAAGAACCCTTGAAAGTTGAAGCATCAAAGGATCTCAGGTTTTAGAGGAGTCTGAAAACCTCTGAAAGCTGGGTTTTTCTAACCTTTTAACTTTCCTGTTATCCAACTTACACCACCATCCTTCCCTAAATCTACTGGGAGAGATTTCTGCATAGATTCTAGGGAAATCCTAAACCTTGCCTCTTCAGTCTTCCCACTGTTGCTGGCCAATGTCTGAAATCTGACCACAGAGTCTTAATCTTTTGGCTGAAAGCTATACTGTAGGCTCTTTGGTAATGTGGGAAGAACCCCAGGGAACATGCATCCTGGAGGCCAGGCATGCCCTGGGATAATCACTCACACTTGTAAGGATTAGGTTAGACCAATGGTATGTAAAAATGTCTGCCACCAGGTTGGGTACGCATTAGATGGAGAGATAACACACTGGAGTAGGAGTCAGAATGCTGTGTTCTAACCCTGCTCTGCCACCAATTATGGCCCTGACTGAGCATGTTACCTCATTTTTAAAATTTCTGTTGTGGGGGTGTTGGCTAGATGTTCTCTAGACCAGTGCTTCTAGAACTTTATAGTGCAAATGGATTACCTGGGGATCTTATTCAAATACAGATTCTGGAAGTAGATGTGATGGGGTCAAAGTAAGATCGCATTTCTAACAAGAAGCCAAATCCTGGTGATGCTGCTGGTCTATGGACAACACACAGAGAAGCAAGAAGTAGGATGCCCTCTATCTTAAACTTTCTCTAAGGCATATATTAATGTAAAAGAAAGATGTAGCTTTTGATATTGAGTTTGGGACAGAGGTGGAGGGAGAGAGAAGAAGAAGGAAGAAGAAGAGGAAGAGGAGGAGAGTGAGGGAAAGAGAGGGAGGGAGATAGAGAGGAATGGGGACTTGAAGGGAGTTTGCCTAGGGAGGAGAACAGGGTTCCCCTGGGAGGCAACCAGAAACAAACTTGCCTGTCTTGAATTTGTGTTTTAGGATGAGCATGTTTATGAGTCTACCATGAAGCTCAGATCATTTTCATTTGTGTTGCTTTAAGCATTAGAAAAAGAAATATCTCAATATTCCATTTGATTTGATGAATGTGGAAGTTTTCTTTCCTAAGTTTGAAAGATGTCAAAAGATAATTTTGTAAAAGCAGCAACAAAAACAAGAAGCGTGTTACTCTGTCAAAGGAGCACCATTTTGTAGCTGGGTCTTATTTCTTGTTTCTTTGTGAACCAATTTGTTAGACTTAAGAAACCCATGCTGATGAATAGTAAAATTTCATATCACCCAGGGGCAGCCATAAAGATAATGGACTGTTGTTGCTGTGGGGATAAAAACAGTGGTTTGTTTCATCCAGGAAAGCAAGAATGAAAAAGGTAAACCTAATCAAGAATAAAGAATAAAATTCAGGGTTAAAAATTTAGTTGCAGCAATAAATAGTCTATTTCATAAATACCTGCGATGAATCCTATTTGTGAATGTCACAAAGCATTAGAAGTTATATGAAAATAGCAGTTGTGCTCATATTCTACGTGATGCATATGCTACTATTTCACTTCCATTCATGAACAAATAACATGAAATTTACCAGTATCATTATCTGATCAATGTGTAGGCACATTCAAAATGAATAATTTACACATTTATTGTCTTTTCTTTGCATTCCCAATGGCCTCTTTGCCTTCTGTATCCATCAATAAGCATTTACTCAGAAACTGCTATGCAGAGGTGCCATGCTAGGACCTCAGAATAATAATAAAGTGTGCTTCATTTTCTATAATTAGAGTTCTCCTTCTGACTGTGATCCAGCACTTGTCATTTGTCTGTGGGTGTGGCTTCTGTGAGAAAGCAAATGTCTCTTCCACATAAAATGAGACATATGAGGAACATAAGGCTTGATATTTTTGAGACTGTTACGTATGCCTCCAAAACCCAGCAAAAATTCCCCAGACTAACTTAACCTTTGTATATTTTACAGATGGAGATACTTAAGAACTTTGTAGAATGTTGGTATCATGAAAGAGGTTCTCCGCTGTTGTAATTTGCAATACATCGCAGGCTAGAACTGAACCAGCACATTATAGGTAATGGGCTTAAAATAATAGAGCAGAGCAGGATGTGTTTTTTGGATTGGAAAAAATTATCTCCTGTGATGAAGGTGGACCTCAGCAAATCCCTCAACATTTAGGTGTAAGATGAATTGAATTTAGGCTTCGGCTAGCTAAGATATTTTGCATTATTTGGAGCAACCTGGGGGATTTAATAGTATCTACTAAAGATTGTATTTTGTTTTGTTTCCATTTAAAGAAGAAGTCATGGCGACTTTTTCATCTGTAGTGAGTGAATGACAAGGATATCCGCTGATAGCTGTGGTGTGATTGAACTCCATAATGATTTCTGAGAAAGCCACAAGAATCCCGTTATGCTGACTTGGGGTATAAACTGCACTGTAACTCTGCTGGAAATCACAGTAATTGTGTTGTAAATTCTGTTAACAACCCCTGCATTATATCTTGGTAACCACTGTTAATTTGTGACTCCTCTGCACTTGGGTGTGTCACCAGGTTTCCAAACTTCAGACCTTTTTGCTGGATCAGCAATAAACAACTTAAACTTAACAAGAAGGAGTGAGGATCTGGACTGTAATGTTGCTTTTGAAAAATGAAATCTTAAGTCATAAATCAACTTGCTCAGATTCCTGACATTGCAATCATTCTGTGCTTCTCACTTCATAATAATAACATTAAAATTCAATATTGGGCTTTGGCAAAAATAAAACAAAGAGATAATACTCAGATGCTAAGACCTTCTGATGACTTGTTAAATGCCTTAATGGTTCTATGTTGCATAGGACATTATTTTAAATGGAAAGCAGGTATCTACCATAGTTTTGAATGTTTACTATTCATTACTCTCAGATTAGTTGACTGATCTTTATAACCCTTGTGACTAAATAAGAGATTTGGGAAATTTGGGGCTAAAGACAACGTATGGATGAGTGAAAGGGAAAAGATAAAAAGAAAGAGAGGCTAAACAGTTTCCATCTCTTTCCTTACCTCTCAATCTATAATAAGCTTGAAGACTGGCTAAAATCTGTTTCATGGATTCCTGTGGACAGACTTTAACCCCAGTTGGGAAAAATGTTGACCTTTTTGTTCGATGCTTGGCCAAATCGAATATTCGTTTCATGGTTGACACTTTGAACATTTTTGCAGTACTTTCGGTTGTTTCGATTCTTGGGGCATTGTCTATGTCTTTAGTTTCAGAATGGTATATTTTAATGGAGAGATCTGTAAAAGAAAGATTGATTTCCTGGTGAATATATACATTGATATATGTGAAACATACGATAAATGAATGAAATAAATTAAAAGTTATAATCCTCTGATTTATTCAAGTTCTACTTTCGTTCAACTGCCAAATTTCAGTGACGAGGCATTTTTAGAAATAAGGGAATAGCATAATGAGCTGATCAAGTGCATTTTTTTTTTTTAAACCAACATCTCAAATCATCTTGCCTTTAGGAACTGCCAAATATTGAAACCATTTCCCACACATCTCTAAAAATCACTCCCCACTTAGCACTCAAGCCTCCCAAGAGATGCCTCTTTTGATAGACATTATAATTCAAGTGGGGAATGATAGCACATTGTGGTACCCAGAGGTACACTCTGGATGAGGAAGTGGAGTGCTTCTAGAAGCCTGGGGGGGGAAATGCAACAAAACAATCTTCCTGCCTATTAGAGGCAGCCCTAGGATTTCTGTATGGTGGGGCTTAGAGGGCAACACAGTGAAAGTGGGTTGGGGCAAGAACATGTGTTAGAGTTGACTTTACAGAGTGAGCAGGATATTTTATGGGGGGAGGTTAAAGGAAAAATTAAGGGGCCTATGAAGAGATCAGGTTGGCAGAGGATTTCACTCCCTGAGCCATTTCATCCCACTGGCATTGCTGTATCAGTTAGGGTTAGGTCTAGGTTTCATTTTTAACTCTCTGGACCTTTCATAACAGTAACTTACATTCATTGAATACTTTCTTACTTTGAATTTCTCTCACATGTGTTATATTATTTCACAAAAGCTCTGCTATATTGATGAAACTGACATGATTTTTCTGTTTATCACATGGTAGGGTATACTGAGGCTGGGAGGTGTCAGAGTCTGTTAACAGTGGTCAGATCTCAATTCCTCCTGTCCTGTTTCACCTCTTTCCATTTATCTGTCTTCCATTTAAGGAAGGAATGACTGAGGAACAGTTGGGACTGTTCACTATGGCCCCTTGAGATCCTAAGCTTGTGGCTTACTGAGACTTAGATTCCCACTCTGCTAAAGAAGGAAGGGCCTCAAACTCTAATCTTCTGGCACAGACAAGGGAATCAAGCAGAAATCCAAGAAGGGTAGCTGCAGAGCAACTCAAGTCTTGCCACTAAGCATAAAAGTCCCTCCTTCTTTAGAGAGGGTGGACCAAGTCCTGAGGGAATACATATTCTCTGGCATTTTGAGGAGTCTTAGAGGACTCTGTCAATCTCGGACAGTGTTAAATTCTTAGGACTCTCCAGGAAGAAAGGGAGCGTATGGATTACTTTGCTCATCCAGCTATACATCAAACCAATAAATCATAATCTCTGAGTGGAACGCATCATCAGCAACTTTGGAAGGTCCCTAGGTGATTCTATATACATGCAGGCTTGGGAAACTGCTGTTTTATGGATCTGTAAGGGCATTTCAGGTGAAGAGTCAAGACAACCCATTTCAAAATGGCTTAAACAAAAAGGAAGTTATTGCATAGAAAGGAAAGCTAACAGTAAGGAATGCCTGGGGAAAACAGAGCTCTAACTCTGCCTTTCTGCCGTTCTCCTTTCCTTTTTCAGTCCCCTCATGTGGTGACTTTATCTGTAGGCTGGCTTCCATCAAATTAAACTTGCTTACCCTTGTTCATTTTGAAAAACAACCTTTCCCTAAAGTATGGCTGACTTACGCCTTATGTCTGGATCAACACCAGTTGCCAAGGGATACACCAATGCCACTGGTTTGAGCTGAATGATCACAGAGCAGGGGACTGGAATTACCCTGCGTGGCTCATTCTAACTGTGGAGGTGGCCAATTTTCCCTGAGTTAGGCTGGCTGCATGGCAGACTGGAAAATGCTCATTGAACACTGGCAAGTGCAAGAAGGGGATAGGAGCTGAGTATACAGCCATTAGTGCCCACTACAGGTAGTAAAATGGGAATTCTAGCTTAGGAATGTTAATTTTTAGTAACATTTCAAGCACTCACAAGTTTCAGTGTAAGCCACAGAGAAGTTTTTGTAATTAAATTTCAAATACCACTAAGAATGGAAGAAAAATGTGCATCATTAGATAATTCTAGGCCTATCCAGTATAGTAAGCACAGACCATACTTTGGAAAACTGTGCTACCCATACATTCTGCACTTCTTTCTTCTCACAGTGCCTATCACAATGCTGGTCCTGCTCTCCACTTTGTCACCCCCCACAAAGCTCTGCCCTTCGGGGTTGGTTCTATTCTTACTTTTTTATGTTATGCTCTAGTAGAACTCTCTGAATGACTTGCTTTGGGAATAGTATTTACTACCCCCACTACCCCCCCGGCTGTGGGAAGAGTGCCCCTGTCCTGGCATTGTTCCTACTTGGATTCTTCTGGATCTTAACACTTTACTCATATCCAGGCTTTCTCACATAGATCTACTTGTTCTGGGCCTTTGGACTTCATTCTGTTAGGATAGGAATAGAAGGTGGTGAAAAAATTACAGATTTGCTCTGTGTCCCAGAGTCCTATGAGCTCTGACCTGTTCCCTTTTCCTTACCAGGGTCAATCTTCCCTATTCTCCACATGTCCTGTACACATAACTGGTGGTCAACAATGAGGGTGAATTAGGATGAAGTGAGACTTGGTTTGCTTGGGATATCCTGGTTTATTGCAGCTATCCCTTCATTCTCAAATGTATCCCTGTTTGGAAAATGAATTATATGGTCCCTGAATTTTAAATATCTCCTAGCTAAGGGAGATCCGTGACAAATTTTCTACAAGTGGTTGTCTGCCTCATAAAGGAAGCACCTCATTCCATTTTTAAAATCTCTACCTAGTAATTCTTTCTTTGAGATGAAAATTATCTTCTAGTAGCTTCCACCCATTAGTCCTATTTCTGCTCTCTGGAATACCGAAGGCCAAGTTCACAGTTCCTCCTATTTCCCCTATGTTAAACATTTCTCTACTTTAGGTTAACCATCTTCCATCTTTCTCTGGTGTCCTTTTTCAGATGAGTATCTGACACCTCAGCTTGTGTTCCTCTAAATTACATAGAGACAAGTACAGGGGATTGCCTGTGATGATACTAATCATTTATGGATCAGAATCTTCTGCCTGTATCTTGACCCCAAATCATCACTAGAAAAGAAGTAGGCAAAGTCTCTGAGAACAGGGACTAAGGGTTACCTGGGTCCAAAAATATTTATAGAACTAGCCACACTTACACTTACAAAGTCTATCTTTCCCAAGGATTTCCAATCAAATAAACTCCAAATTTAAAGAACTGAAACATGGAATGCTACAGATTCCAAAGAGGTAAAAAGAGCTGACATTTATTGGAGCTAATGGAAGCAAGCTTTGGCAAAACAATTAGATCACATTAGATGTCCTCTATCCTGCCTAAATAGTAATGTCGAAATTGAACTGAACTTTGATTCTCTGGATGTATTTTCATGTGTTTGATATTTTTACTTTATATAAGTATTTAGAAAGAATAGGTAAAAGTTTGATGAGAATGAATTGATAGTTGAATGACCTGCTATAAAAAAGGAGCATACTTAATAGAAGATTAGAAAATCTTTTGAGGCAGAAAATACTTGACAAAACATGAGTCTAACCTCTATGATGATGAATTGGCTGCCATCAACAGCTGTTTCTGGGTGAAGTTCAAAGTTACAAAGAGAAGGAAGGGCAAAGTGATCTCAGAAAAAACAAACAAAAAACCCTCTATTTTTTCCAGAGTACAAGGATATTAGAAAATTTAGTTAATTATAATATGTATTTGGACAAAAATAAATGTAATCGTACTATATCATATTGTGGATTAATCACCAGCAAAACAATCTTAAGCCAATAGTTTTGGGAAATAGTCATATCATTGAATGAGGAAAAGAGAAAAATGGAAATTAATAAATTTGCCTATTTAGAACTTCTAAATATAAGCAAGACAGTTAATATTCATTGCTTACTTTCTAAATTTAATTTAAATATGTTCATTATTTGTGAAAGAAAAATGTAGTAGCAACAGAAATCATATGTTGCTCAACTAGTCAAAATGTTTTAATAGCACTAGTGGGGCACAGGGCCCTGGCTCTGTGACTCACCAGCTGCACAAGTTGGAAGCACTTGACCTGACTGTGCCTCAGTTTCCTCCTGTAAAATGGTGAATGACAGTGCCTCTCTTACAGGGTTTCTGTGACATTAGTAAAGGAATTACCACTTGGGCAGCACTTAGAACACTGTTGCACACAGGGTAAGCGCTCAGTAAAAACTCCTTTATCCAACTGTCCATGCAGGCCACTTCCTGGTATCTCTCTTCCTTCTTTCCGTGCTCTTTCACGACCCTTCTCAGTCCTCAGACAAGACTATGCACGTCCCCAAAGTCTTCCTGTGCTTCCATGCTTTAATGCTCTTCTCATGTTTGTCTGTGCCTTCATATTAGAGGGCTGCTCTTTTTCTTCTTCCTTCATGGTTCAGTTTCTAAGCTTTCTTTCCTTCCTACTAAGCTTTCTTAGACCCCACACTCAGAATTCATTCATTGCTCCCTTGCATTGCTTTAGTGTGGCTCAGATCTCTACTGATTTACTGATTCACCAGTGTTCATTAAATATCTACTATGTTTCAGCCCAGGATGGCATATAGTGGTAAATTAGATGGACAAATGTCATGAAATTTGTGTTGTTGTGCTTGCTTAAAGAATAATTTGTTGTAAATACATTTTCCCCTTTAGACTTCAAATACCTGAGTATTATGAGCTTGTCCTCTCCCCAGTTCACCTTGGTGCTTACCTAGTACAGGGTCTGGACAGGACACATATGCAGTACATATTCATCAAGTGAATTCATGAAAAATTCATGTGGAACTAGTAATGAGTCTTTTACAATATATGTATGAATTGGATTCATTAAAAAAAACCATTAGGCCATAAAAATTAGTTTCCTATGTCCTGTTCCCCTATATTATTGCAACCTCCCTTTTAAATTATTTTCTCCGTGCTATAGGATTTAATATCAGAGGCTTTGGACACAGCTATCTTATTAAAGATAATATCCCAAGTGAAAAGACAAAAAATTCCTTTGTGAATGAAAACCAAAAGAACAGAAAGGAGATGAGTTATGCATATATTTTAGTAAAGTCAGCATTTCTAGATACTTTCAATTTATCCAAGAGTAAATAAATCATAAATGGAACCAATTAAAACCATGGATATCAATGGGAAATAATATTAATATTGCCTAGCTCTTTAGGATGACAAGTCCTCAATTCCCTTGCCCCTCAATTATTGTAATTGAGAGGTAAAACCATAACCATGTTAAATTCAGCCCTCTTCCTCCTCCTCACTCGCACCTTTGTAGCTGAACATGGATGGAGAAAAACAACCATTTGGATTCAATTTCAGTATATAATACTTAACTAAGATCATACCAAGTTTCCTTGGTCCACTGAGTTTCTCACTCTCTGGGAGAACTGCATACAACTTTTCTCAGATTTCCTGCACTTCTTGCCGATTCTCACTTTCAGCTGATGACCTTGTTCCACATTGTATTAAGAATAAGAGGAGCAAGAAGAGGATTTGATCGGTGTTCAGCACTGCATCTGCTCACTGACCGCATCCGAGTTTATACACTCTGCTTTCCCTCCGGGGACTGCTTGATGAGCATTCTGCTCCTACTCAAGGCCTATGCATTCACTTATGCACTGGATCCCACCTTTTTTCTTTTTTCTTTTTTTAACCTCTTGAGGACATTCTTTCAGAAACTCTTCTGTCTTTTGCCCACATCGTTATTTCCCCTCTTTATGCTGGATTATTCCTAGCGGCCTATAAACATGCTATTACTTTTCCCTTCTTCTTAAAGGATTCTCTTGATACCATTTCCCCTCCAGCTATTGGCCCATTTTTTTCCATTCACACTGCAAAACTCTTTGAAAGATCTTTACCTAAAAGATCTTTACCACTTTCGCTGAAACAAAGCAAGGTGCTCTTTGGGTGAGGATTCCTCTAATACCACATGTAAAGATATCAACATATCCCCTTGTATTTTCTTCTCTTTTTTCCTCCATTCCTTTGTGTGTGTGTGTGTGTGTGTGTGTGTGTGTGTGTGTGTATTTTATTTATTTATTTACTTTATTAATTTCTTTTCAGCATAACAGAATTCATTGTTTATGCATCACACCCAGTGCTCCATGCCATATGTGCCCTCCATAATACCCACCACCTGGCTCCCCCAACGTCCCACCCCCCACCCCTTCAAAACCCTCAGATTGTTTTTCAGAGTTCACAGTCTCTCATGGTTCATCTACCCTTCCAATTTCCCTAAACTCCCTTCTCCTCTCCATCTCCCTATGTCTTCTATGTTATTTGTTATGCTCCACAAATAAATGAAACCATATGATAATTGACTCTCTCTGCTTGACTTATTTCACTCAGCATAATCTCTTCCAGTCCCGTCCATGTTGCTACAAAAGTTGGGTATTCATCCTTTCTGATGGAGGCATAATACTCCATAGTGTATATGGACCACATCTTCCTTATCCATTTGTCTGTTGAAGGGCATCTTGGTTCTTTCCACAGTTTGGCGACCGTGTCATTGATGCTATAAACATTGGGGTACAGATGGCCCTTCTTTTCACTACATCTGTATCTTTGGTGCAAATACCCAGTAGTGCAATTGCAGGGTCATAGGGAAGCTCTATTTTTAATTTCTTAAGGAATCTCCACACTGTTCTCCAAAGTGGCTACACCAACTTGCATTCCCACCAACAGTGTAAGAGTGTTCCCCTCCATTCCTTTTTTATTTTGGGGGTTTGCAATGTGCTCATAGAGCCTGGTATATCCGACCTGCTGATGTATCACTTCACCAGAAGGTGTCACTATGTAACATAATATATGCCGAAAACTGATTGTTGGAAAATAAACTCTGTTACCACTTTGAGTTTGGAATTGTAGATGTTGAGTACCGGCTTTTGTTGATGGGGGTGATTTTTCAGCAAAACAGATCATTTGAGGAAGGTCTGAGACAGCCATGGTGGAATGGACTACCAACGGGTTGGGAGGTTCTCATGAGAGGTGTGGCAGAAAATATTTAGGCGTGCAGGAAGGAAAACAACATGTCCATGGGCAGAGCACCCTCCAGCAGGCTAAGAAAAGTGGTTAACACTGATGGTTTAAACTGGTGAGGGTCTTTTTTTTTTTCTTTAGCCACTCTCCCCTGGAGCTAACCCAAATCCTGCAACCTGGTATAGCTATGAAAAGTTTGGAAATTTTCATGTATATAGAAAAGGAATTTAATTCAACAAACACTGAATTCAAATACTAAATTAAAATATGACTTTATCCTAAGGAAAAGTCAAATCTGTCCAAGGGTAGGGTGGCAAAAGCCTCTGAAATACCGGGCTTTTGATTCTTCATTTATTGTCTTAAAATTAAATTGCCTAAGCACATCTACTAGCTAATGTGAAGGCTAGCCCTTCATTCCAAAGTATCTTTTCCACTCTAGGTTCTAGGCTGGTAGCCATATGGCCTTGATGTTAACATGCATCCTGGAAGCCCTGATAGTCCACACCATCTCCATCAAATCATTTTTTTCCTTCCTATACCAAAGTTGGCTTCCAGTTTTAGGCTGCTTATGAAGTTTCCATTTCATGGCTCAGCTTTGCCCATGAATCAGTTTCTTTCTTGGTTATATATTCAAGTGGATCCTTAACCATCCTGTTTGGACCACTCCTCACTAAACTCACTTCTAGAGAGAGATTTTCCAGCCATCTAATCCTGCAGCCTCACAATATAGGATTACTGTACACACATTGTGACAATAAAACAGACAACAGGAAAAGGAAGGAATGGGGCTTTTATGGCAGCACTGTTATGAGAGCAACAGTCACCGGTATAAGCACTTAGCAAACCCATTATGTTTCCTAAGGGAAAAGGCCGCAATGCCTTAGTGAATGAATTAACAGAAGTAGAGAGAAAAGTTACTGGAATTCCTATAGAACAAAAACTTCCATTTGAAGAACAGAATTCCACAGAGAGAAAGCAGATAACATTCCAGGATCAAATCAATGACTGGAAATTTTCAAAAATAATAATTCAATCTTGCATAAACTTCCTGACCTTACCAAAAATGAATGAGGGGTTATGGCCTTTGTGCAAATGTTCAGCTTCTTTGTGATCAATTATATTCCTGTCTACCCAGTACCTTAGTAGAAATGTTTGATTACACACTTGAGAAATTTTCCAATAAGCAAGGACAAGATGTACATTGTGCTTAACACACCTGGATATGCCTCAAAACTTGTACAGATAAACTGAATGCCTTGTTTAATGTTTTTCCAAAAAGTTGCATGGATTTTAAGCATACTGTTTTCTACACGACCAAGTGAGAAACACAGGAGCGTCTACACCTTGTTTTCCCACCTTTCTTCCTACATGTGTTCCCATTAAATTTCTATAATACCACCCCCTAGTAAAAACACGCTGGAATAAATGATAGAGAAGATAATCATAGAAATTAAGGAAATGTCCAGTGATTTTCCCTAATGAAATATGAAGTGAATAAACTCTTTGAACAGTCAGCATACAGATCGATTGTCCACGATGCATGGGTTTCTCTCTCTGAAGCTTTTGAAACTAGGATGCCATCACAGCCTTCCTTACCTTCAAAATGCATTTGTTCAACAACATCACACTCTGTGAGAATGGTAATCAGTGGTGCCTTGTCTCAAAGAATTAGAGCAGTTGCATTATCTTTTTCCTCATTGCAAAATCAGTTTTAGCCATTATACTTGGTATGTCAGAACAAAAAGGGTCAGGACCGTGGAAAACCATTATAAGAAATAAAGGTTGCAAATTCCCATTTTCTTTTTTAATTTTTAAAAGATTTTATTTATGTATTTTTGAGAGGGGAGGATAGCACAAGCAGGGGGTGGGGGTAGGGGCACGGGAGACAGAGAAGCAGACTCCCTGCTGAGCAGGGAGCCCAACACAGGGCTCAACCCCAGGACCCTGAGATCATGACCTGAGCCAAAGGCAGACACTTAATGACTGAGCCACCCACGCACCCTAATTCCTATTTTCTAGTCTTTCTTTCTATACCTTAAGTATTGAGCCCCTTCTCTACCTCATTGCATTGAAAAAACAAAAAACAAAACCCAAAAAAACCCCTAATCTTATAGGTGAGGTACTGACCTCATCTGAGAAATTCGTTGAGGTACAAAATTGCATTTCTTGTTGAGGGCACATGCAGCTTGCTGAGTGGGCAGGAACAGGACAGAAGTAAGCTAGAGAAAGGGGGTGTCTCTTCTGTGTCCAGAGGGGGTTGACCTGTGAATAGGTGGAGTCATAAGTTTTTCAGGTATGGTGTCAGGAGTGTAGGGGCAGGGGTCCAGCAGGGTCATGTCCTCAGCTATATTTGGAACAGAAATGTGTGCTAATCCCTCCACCTCTTCGTGGGGAGAGAGAGGAGGGCATATCGAGAAGGGGAGGAGAGTCAAAGATGACTGGCCTCTCTGTCTGGGAGACGAGAGAAACCCAATGGAAGTACTTGTCATAGGGTAGTGTGAAGATCTCACACTGCTGCTTTCATCTAACACGTGGCATCGCTTCATCATGGACGCTGGCTGAGGTCCATGCACAGCCACTGCCGGTTCCAGGACATTGTTCCTGCTGTGATTCCAGAACCACAGGAATGCCATGACTCTCAAGTGTTCTCAAGGTACATCATATGGGGTCACACAGATTGTGGGAAACTACAGGATCAACACATTGCCTCTGCACGGAGTGCTAAATTTACTTGAGAATTTTAGCAGGAAAGTTTAAAATGTTAAGGATTATAACTGAATTTCATGTGAGTACATAAGCAAAATTCGCAAAATCCTTTCTCCCCCAAATAAGCCAGTCTTGAAAGTTCGAAAAATAGGATATTTCTATAAAAGCTGTGGTTAACTGTAAAGTATATTACTTTGAAAAACCGGTGAGTGGAGCTGGTTGAGTGCTGAGGTCAGGTAAACAGGATGTGAAACTGAGGTGAGAACAGCTACGTTCAAGTTGTTCGCCAGCCTAGCTGGGGCTTATTCTGAGGAGCTAAAAAGGAAGCCAACCGTGTTTTCTCTAGCAACTGGATTTTTAGTACCCCTCAAATCATTCTGGATAGGCAGAATGATTCTCCCTGTACAAGTGGGGCCAACTCCCTTAAGTTGCTTTTAATCTTCTCATCCTTACATTAACTTAAATCCCATTAATTTTTTTCCTTTCTTCTGCTTCCCAGTTTTTAAATACATCATGGATACTTTTTTGACACCATCTCCATAGGTTTCAGAATCCTTCCAGAGTTTAAATAAACACACAGGTTATGGATAAGAGAATCCAAATGGAATATTACCAGTAAATCTGATATGTGATTGACCAGTTGCAACTGTACCTCAGAAATGTAGGGGACATCATAGTTTAGAGCATTTTTTGAGCGTAGCTTGACACAAATGTTCGGTGGCATGGAAAACAAATGGTTATGCTTGAGAAGTACCAGGTAATTCATAAGCCAGAGACAGTCCATGATGAGTTCATGATCTGCTTAGAAGTGGATGAAGAAGACAAGTGATAGGAATTCATAGAGACCTACCAAGAACCTACAGAAAAAAAATTCTCCAAAATTCAGGAAAAAAGAAAGTAAGAATGTGGATTTGCTTATGGGACACATTAAATGACATGTGCCAAATACTCACTTTCCTTCTGGTTCCAGCTGTGCTGGGATGCTAGACCATGGAGTATCTCTCTCCCTGTGATTCCACGGGTGCTATAGAGTTGGAACATATGATGCCTACAGAACTCATATCAGAATTAGCTGTAATTTATCTCAGCATCTCTATAGTCTAATTCTTATTGCTGCTTGTGATTCTGATATTGCAAACCATGAAAGACAATATTCATCATTTTTAGTGCTTTCATGCAAGCCTGATCTTGGAGTATGTGGGAATTCTGAGTAGAGACAATTGTATGCATAGCACTGGTGCATATATTTCCATAAACAAAAAACATTTTAACTACTCAAGAAGAACAGAATTGGGGCAGATTAAACAGAAATAGTTGTAAATCTCTGCCTGTTAACTTTCTGATGCACAAAGACCTATCACAGTTCATGTAGAGTAGCAAAGTAAACTTCATTTTGAATACCTGTGGGGTTAAAGTTATAGTAAAATAGTCCTGCCTTTTTGAGTCACTTGCTGAACTTGGGCAATAACCTCTATATGTGTCAGATTTCTAACCTATAAAGGGTATGATAATAATTCCAATACCATAGTTTTGGATTAATACTTGCATGCTATGGTTTGGTTTTGTTTTGAAGACTAAATGACAAAATGTCAAGAGTTTTGCAGAAGGCCTGGCACATTTTTTTAAAAAAAATTATTTGTTTATTTATTTGACAGAGAAAGAGATCACAAGTAGGCATAGAGGCAGGCAGAGAGAGAGGGGGAAGCAAGCTCCCTGCTGAGCAGAGACCCTGATGCAGGACTCGATCCCAGGAGCCTGGGATCATGACCTGAGCTGAAGGCAGAGACTTTAATCCACTGAGCCACCCAGGCGCCCCAGCCTGGCACATTGTTAACTGTTACTACGATCTGGTACCATTCTATTCTGAGGCTTAAGGCTAGGAACAGGATAGGAATAGAGTCACCTGACTTACCAAATAAAGTACAGGACATCCAGGCAAATTTGAATTTCAGATGAACAGCTAATAATTTTTTTAGTTTAAGTATATTCCATGTAACATTTGGAACACATTAAATGCAAATGGACGAAATGTTCTTGTTAAAAGATAGAGATTGTCATACTGCATTTAAAAAAAATTTTCACTATATGTTGTTTTTGGAGACATATCTAAATAGGAAGAGAAGTTGAAATTAAAAGGATAGAAAAAGTTATAATTTGCAAACACCAACCAAAGGAAAGTTGGTGTAGCTATATCAATATCGAATGAAGTCAGAGCTGTGTGGGTAAATGTTTAATAACCAGCTCTAGGGGTGGATGAGAAGGCTTGATTTGTGGCATTTGCTAATTTCCATGTGTCAATATTCCCTCATGGCTGATTTCAAGCCACCAGTGTGACATTACCAAATACTAACTTGTGAAGAGATGTGCACAGTTGGCTCCTGTAAGTTAGTATGAGTCAGTTTCAGCACACCAGTGGACAAAGTTTCTTATTTGCCAGAAGGTATTAGAAAGAAGATAGTTTAAATGATAGAAGATTAAAAATCATCAGAAAGGGCGCCTGGGTGGCTCAGTGGGTTAAAGCCTCTGCCTTCAGCTCAGGTCATGATCCCAAGGTCCTGGGATTGAGCCCTGCATCCTGCTCTCTGCTCAGCAGGGAGCCTGTTTCCCCCACACCGCACCCCCGCCTGCTTCTCTGCCTACTTGTGATCTGTCTGTCAAATTAATAAATAAAAATCTTAAGAAAAATAAATAAGTAAATAAATAAATAAAATTAAAAAAAATAAAAGTCAACAGAAAGAGGTAACAAGTCAAAATTTTTTGTACTTAATATTATAACTTCAAAATATATAAAGCAAAAGTTGACAGACTAATAATGAAAGTTAATGAAATCAATAATAATAATAATAATAGCAGGTGAATTTTAAGGATCTTTCGTCGGTAATTGATAGAAAAAGCATATAAACTCAGTAAGAATATAGAAGATTGAAAACATAGTTAAACTTGACCTAATAGACATGTGTAGAACAGTACAAAATAAAAATATTAAGTATTATATAAAATATCCTTTTTTTTCAAGCACAGGGAGAACTTACGCAAATATTGGCTGTATATTGAACTATAATGCAGGTGCATTATGTTCTTGGACAACAGAGAAGTAAACTAAAAATCAGTTGTAAAAAACAACTGAAAAATCTCCATATATTTGCAAACTAAAAAAAAAAAATCCTTATAAAAAACTGATATATCAATGGAGAACTAATGTCGCATATTAGAAATATTTCTATCAATGATAAACAAGTTTAAGGCACGAAAGAATTCCTTTTAAGATCAATAACAAGGTAAGGATATGTGCAATCATCATTTGTCTTTAATGTACTAGATAGCATCAAGGATAGTAAGAAAATATAAAAAAATAAAAGATACAAAGACCCATAAAGAAAAACTCAAATTTTCTTTTTTCATGAACAAAAAATTTTTAATTATGTTAAAAAATTATTAACTCCAAAGAACTGATAGTGAATTTTCAGAATTAAGATTGCTCAGCAAAGCTAAGGGATATAAAACCAATAATTTTTTATATAGAAAAAGTAATCAGAATGCCATTAACATGATCACAATTAATATAAAGTAGCTAGGGATAAATCCAATATATGTAAGCCCTTTAATAAAGTAATCATGCAACTTTATTGTAAGGTAGTAATAAAAGGAGAGATATTCCATGCTCTTGGATAGGAAGCCTTAACATTACAAAGGTATCAATTCTCCCCATATTGATCTACAGAGTCAACACCATTTCAATTGTGTTTAGTAAGTGTTTTGTAGAACTTGGTGAGCTAATTTTAGAATCTTATGGAAGAATGGGGGGTCAAGAATAGCTTAGACACTCTAGTAGAAAGTGAACAAAGCCAGAGAAACATGGTTATATCATAATATAAGTTTGTGTAATTAAATCAATGTGGTATTGGCTCAGGGATAATAAAATGGACAGAAACTATGTTCATGACAGGAGGGACATCACACAGCAGAGAGGAAAGCAGAAACTACTCAGTAAATGATGCTAAAACAACTGATTATCCATATTAAAAAAAAGACAATGTCTTCCTACTTCCGGTACACATCCACACACCCATGCACATGCACAATCAATTTTAGTGGCTTAAATATGAAAGGTAAAACTTTACAACTTGCATAAGACAATAGAGAAGAATATTTTCATGGCTTTAAGCTAGCGAAGGTTTTAAGTAGGACAGAAAATGAAGTTAAAGGATGAAGTTGAAGGATGATAAATTCAACTATGTTAAAATAAAGAATGTCAGCTCATCAGAGGTTACCATTAAGAAAGTAAGAAGACAGGCTACAAACTGGAAAAAGGTTTCTGAAGGGTACATAACTACAGATGGACTAATATTCACTTTTATTTATTTATTTCAAAGATTTTATTTATTTGACAGAGATCACAAGTAGGCAGAGATGCAGGCAGAGAGAGAAGGGGAAGCAGGCTCCCCACCAAGCAGAGAGCCTGAGATGTGGGGCTCGATCCCAGGACTCTGGGATCATGACCTGAGCTGAAGGCAGATGCTTAACCACTGAGCCACCCAGCAACCCCCCTATTTTTTACTTTAAAAAAACTGCTCTAAATCAGTAAGAAAAGGCATACATGCCAATGAAAAAATGCATAAAATTCTTTAAACATTTTCTAGAAAAGGAAAAAATATATGAAAGGATACTGAAACTCATTACTAGTGAAGGAAATACAAAATAAAACAACAATAAGATACGATTTCACTATGATTCCCCCCCGCCCCCACAAACAGTCAGGCAATACCAATACGAAGTGTGTTTGAGGATTTGGAACAAAATTCTCACTGAAAATGGCACAAACATTTAGGAAAACAGTTGGTGTCACCTGGTAAAATTGAAAGCATGCATACCTGACAACACCACAATCACTCTCCTACTTAGAACAGAGACCAAGAGGGGCACCTGGGTGGCTCAGTAGGTTAAGCGTCTGCCTTCAGCTCAGGTGGTCCTGGGATTGAGCTCCATGGTTTTCCTTCTCCCTCTGCCTGCTGCTCCCCCTGCTTGTTCTCACTCTCTTTCTCTGTCAAATAAATCAATAAAATCTTGAAAAAAAAAAAGAGAGAGAGAGAGAATGAGAATCCTAGACTCTGGAGAGACTCTGCCTGCTGTGTGCACCAGCGGACACACAGAGAAGTGTAACAGCAAAGTCCACGGACAGAATAACGGCTGTAGGTGGTGCATCCCTACAAGGCAATAGTGTGTCTCAGATGCCTCTCCCGTACCATCTCAAACCCTCTTATCCTCACCACTTTCTCAGACCAGCTTTTAGCTCTTCATAAGCTCTGAAGCACTGCAGGAGACACAGCCTACAGCTCTTGGCCTCATAGTTGTTTCATTGCATTTTTTTTTCCTCCTGCCCCAGAGTTTTCTGTTGCTGCTGAGGTATGAGAAGCACCAGGACCCCCAACAGCCCACAGAGGTGCACATACATAGAGTGCAGGAAACTGCAGAGAAGTTAATCTTTTTTGAGGCACACTTTTTTTTTTTTTTTAAGATTTTATTTATTTATTTGACAGACAGAGAGAGAGTATGAGAGGGGAGAAGGTCAGAGGAAGAAGCAGACTCCTAGCCAAGCAGGGAGCCCGATGAGGAACTCGATCCTGGGACTCCGGGATCATGACCTGAGCTGAAGGCAGTCGCTTAGCCAACTGAACCACCCAGGCGCCCTGAGGCACACTTTTGAGATCTCTTATCAATTCTTTTCCATTTCCCTCCAGGCTTCCACCCTGAAAAAGCACTCTGGAAGGAAGAGAAACAAGTAAGCTTTTGTCTCAGGTCTGCTAAATGCTACAATGTGGATGAATCTTAAAAACATACTGTTGAGCCAGAGAACTGTCTTAGGAGAGAACACATACAGAATGATGTTAGTTATATAAAAATCACAAACAAAACCAAATCGTATTATTTAGATAAATACAACTATACCTGGAAACACTAATGACAGGCAATGATGTGATTAACACAAAATTCATGACCGTGGCTACCTTTGGCACAGAGCAAAGAAAGGGGCAGAGACCCTGGCAGAGCTAACAGGGAACTTCTAAGATACCATCAATGGTTTATTATTTAATCTGGGATATGAGCATTTTATTATTATTCTCTAAATATCACAGATATGTTTTGTATACTCTTGATGTACATTTCCCAAGTAAGGAGATCTACAGAAGCAATGCATCTAGCCTGGCAGGACTCAAGCAGTCCGTAAGAGTGCAGCTGGAAAGGAAGGTGGAGGCCAGATCATAAGGACCCTCAAGTGAAATTATTGGACTTGATTCTGGAGGCATGGAGGGGGCTTTGGAAGTTCTGTTCTTTACTGTTCCCCACCAAGCAGTGAATGTGGTAAACAATGAGTAACAAAGCTAGTTCAAGCTCAAGAAACAGGAGATAGTTCTGAGGTAAGTATTCACTGGATCTGTCACTGACTTGACTAGGTAGGTTTCATGCGTTTAGGAAATAGAGAAGTCAAAGGTCAGAACCTGAAAGAGGAAACAGTTATCCATTGTCCTGGCCAATGAGGGTGAAGAGGCTGAAACTGGGTTAAAGAAACACTGTGCTGAAGTTGTTAATGAGAGGGTGTGCTGAACGAGGCAAGCTCACAGGGGCTCCAGGCACCTAAAAGCCAAGTGTGGACAGTCACGTTAGACGCTGTCATCTTGGTAGATTGAAATCAGCCATGGCAGGAGCATTTACAGTATGGACACTGACAAACTCTGTGAAGAAGAAACTGTTGCTAAACATTTATCAGCATACCATTTGATAGGATCTGGTGACAATTTGGATATGAAGAGGAGGTTCTTACATGATACCAAAATGCCCAACTTTAGAGATAGAAGATGACAGTCTGAAATGGACAGAAGCATAGTGGATTATGCCAGAAAGGGGGTGGGTGCTGATGATATGACTGAGAACAAGACGGACATGGGCCCTACCCTCATGAAGCATTTAATCGATTTTTAACAGTGTGCATTAGAATGCTCCGTATAGCTTATAAAAAGATACATATTCCTGTAACCTATCTATGCCCTAAATTTTTTTTAAAAAAATATTTATTTGACAGAAGGAGAGACACAGCGAGAGAGGGCACACAAGCAGGGGGACTGGGAGAGGGAGAACAGGCTTCCCGCGGAGGAGGGAGCCTGATGCGGGGCTCGATGGGGCTCGAACCCAGGACCCTGGGATCATGACCTGAGCCGAAGGCAGATGCCCAGTGACTGAGCCACCTAGGTGCCCCTGCCCTAATTTTGTAGAACAGTTAAAAAAAAAAAAAAAAAAAGAAACAACATAGCGGAGGGAACGATTAACCAAACCACTCTATCAGCCCTATTAAATGAGACCACTCCCTCCAAACTACAAACATATTTACGATAAAATATTTACCAAAGAAAGGAAGATTAAAACAAACTCCCTGGTGGCTCATAATATAATGAACCGTATATCACATCTTTCCAGAAGGGCAATAAATCATGCTTCTCAAACCTGGCTACAAATTGCCTGGCTAGCTTTAACAATTATTCAGCTTGGGTCCCACCCAGACAAATTAAATTGGAATCTTCAAAGCTGGAGCCCCAGCACTGGTGTTTTTATCAATGTTGAGAAATGTTGCATTAAATTCTTTAGGCTGGGAAAATGAAACCAATGGAAAAGGAGACTGGCAGAGTAAAGCTGCAGGCAAATTGGTTGTAAATGGAGTTAAAGTCATAGGTAGATAGAAATAACATTAGCAAAAATATGAAATATTTTTATTCTCTTTGAAACAACAGAACGTGAGAAGAGTTTGGATATAGATCGAAAGTTTGAAGTAGAAAAAAGGAGATGTCAGATGACTTCAGTCTTTTCAGTATGTAGGACTAAATCATCACAGTCCTTCTAGTATCCAGCATTTATCGAGCAATTTTATAGTAGATGCCTCACAAAGAGCTTCATAAACATTATTTCACTTATCTTCATCACACCATATGGTTTAGACACTGATACTATGATTCCGATTTTATAGATAAGAAACCACAAATTGGAGATACGTACGAGATTGAGCAATTTGCTCACTTAACTAGTGACAGAGCTGACCTGTACAACTGCGTTCTGTGTTGAATGCAGTCCTGTGAAAGCCTTAAAGCCTTCCTCTTGACTGTGCCATTATGTGAATGAGGGAGAATCAGGCTGCTGGCTTGAGGAGAGAGAGGAGGTTTGGAAATTGGACTCAGAGATGAGTAGAGCTGTGGATTGGTCTGGAGGGCTTTGACTAGGGTTATGGTGCATGAATTTGTTTCGTGTAAGCACTTTATTTTGGATTCTCTAATAACACCTGGCAGCTCAGAAATGAGAGTGGACAAAGTGAAAGCTAAGTTTACCCAGAGTGAGATTAACCATGCAAATAGGGCAGAAGGTCAAGGAGTGAGGTTTATATTGTACTGTCAAGATGAGTGTTGAGGAAAGCTGAGGAGTGGCCTCCAGCACCTAGGATTAATGAGTAGGACACTGAGGCCTAGATGGGCTATACAAGTGGAGAAACTGGGAGAAGCTGAGGGACTGGGATGTTTTGATGAGACTAAAACTCAGATTCCATAAAAGGAAGAAAGAAAAATTATTAGAAAGGGATATTTCAGAAATGTTGATCTCTAGAGTTTGAAAATATTGTAAATCTGGAGGTTAAATTTCAGAGTTTTGATGGGGAAGTACCTTTGGTTTCAGAAGAGACTTTCTGAATGTGTCACATCACATCCATTAGGCCAAGTTCTGCTTTTAAATACATAATCATAAATAAGTCACTTAGTGCTAAACTTAGATTTTAATGGTGGGCATTTAAAAGGATACCATGAATAAATGACTCTATTTTGTTAAGGAGTTCAAAATGCCACACTTTTTTCTTAATGAGTAAAAGAACTCCTAAAATTATGCCTTCATTTTTAGGGTAGAGGATATGGCCTATGATCTCTCCTGTGTTCAGTCATGCAAACAGTCATGCAACAGAAATGGCACAGAACCAGCAATCATCTGGTGTTAGCAGAGGAAAGTTGGCTTTTGAATTAATAGTAAAAGCCATATTAATTTCACTCATCATATTATATTGGACTGATAGACTAAGACTATATTGAACTTAATAGAGTAAGCAGGTATAAGACAGGACTGGATACAGCTCAAATTCCAGTTTTGGTTCTAATCTTCTCATACTGAATGACTTTAGGAGCGTTACATAGTATTCTCTGTCCTGGTTCCTGAACCAAAATGAGCAGATTGTCTACCAGCCATTGAAATCTTGAGAAGATTAATTAAAATGTGCTTGAGCTTTTATAAAAAAAAAAGATATTTAAACTAAAGGACTGTTAATATGATAGCTATGTACAAAGTGTTTTGATCAGGTCTGAACTGACTAAAATTGTTGGTAATAGTGTCCTTGGGTTTCAGAGTTGAGCTTAATTAAATGTAACTTTTGTTTCTTCATAAATGAAGCAGGAATCTTAAGACACACAAATTAGCCCTACATATGTTATTTCTATATGAAGTTTAAGTATTTATGAAGTGGAAAGTTTTCATTAGTTTCAAGGTCCTGAATTTTCTCCACAAAATTTCTTTTGGTATAGTTTCCTTTAATCTTTCTCCTGGGAGAGCAATTATGAAAATAGATGCTGGTTGCAGTGAGTGAGGGGACTAAAGACGGCTGAATGAAGAAAACCAAGTTGGGATGAATTAAGATGACTTTACAAAGGCACATGGAAAGACATTGTTTCCGGGGATCTGGGTGGCTTAGTTGGTTAAGGGGCTGCCTTTGGCTCAGGTCATGATCCCTGGGTCCTCAGACTGGGTGCATCAAGCTCCCTGCTCAGCAGGGAGTCTGCTTCTTCCTCTGCTCCACCCCTCCCACTCCCCCCACCGCTCTTTCTTGTTCCTCTCCCTCTCAAATAAATAAATAAAATCTTTTAAAAAAGACATTGTTTCCTGAAGAATGACTGTCAATGGGAGAATATTTATCTGCTGAATACAACCATAAGCTTATAAGCATTTGTAATGTTCTGTAGCTCCTTCTTATTCTTCCCACATTCACTGCGGCCAGAGGGGAGGTGCAGCAGTGAGAGTACATTCTCAATAAATAATTATAGTGATGCATGCTGTAGTTCACACTTGACAATGGCATTTCCATATATGAGCTCCCATTACCATAGCTATGCCAGTCAACCATGTCGACTCATTGTAGGATAAGCTTTGGCATGCTGGTTGCCTTGGTCCAGAGCACCTTCTTTCCTTATTAAAATGGTTCCATCAGACTTGGTGCTCTTGATTTGCGCCGTTGAAATGCCAATGACACTGTCTCTTACTCTCAGACAGGGAGCTCAGGCCCAATGGTTGCTAAAAACTGTCCACTTTGGAAGGCTGAAACTCACATGGTGGTCAGAGACTTTCCTTCCTTTCAACAAGCTGCTCTGTGGTATTCCAAAGATTGGTATAACCTATTCCCTCCCACGACTGCAGAAGTGTCTTTCACACCCTGAAGTAAGAGGCAGCAGTGTGGATGGAGACCTCAGGCACCCTGGAGGCAGATACTGCACAATATAGCAATGATGTCAGAACTTCTACTGTGGTCATTACCACATATATGCTGAATTAGAATATAAACCTAGAAACCATTGTGGGGGGAAGAAAACCCAAACCTTTGTTGCCTTAGATAGATTATTTTAAAACAGCATAAACTCTGCTGTGAACATGACTGTGGTAACAAAGGTATACGGGATCTGAATTTCCAGAGACGATTAGCATGCAAATACAGTGGATATTTAAGGAGGCTGCCCACTCATGATTGATATAAATGGCCAAGAAAGCAGCCGGTCTTGTCAGTGCTGCCTAATTAGTTCACACATGTAATCGTCCTTTAGTGTGATCATTGATAAAGGTATAGAGGGGCCACAAGGCAAAATTTGCTTTTTATTTTTAAAGTAAGTATTTAATCTAACAAATGGCTTCAGGTGTGCTGCCTGAGTCTGCTCAGTTGAACACAAAGTGTCTTCAATTTACACAGCTTTGATTATAAGGCCATCTTCTCACATATAATTGAGCAGAAAGTCCACCTTGAACCTTTTGAATTACACTGTCTGAGACTATAGCAGAGATGAACAAAGTACAGGACCTGCAAAGTTAATGTGACTATCATTGGGCAGCCATCTCAGGCCTAAAAATGAATCTATGTTTTCTGTTAATGGAGCCACAGCGAGGGAAAATACCTTCCTGGGTAATTTTATGAAATGAGAACATATCCCAGTAGTAAAGGCTTAGGAAGAAGTAGAGTGTCTTCAAATGCAAATTTTTCTGACACTTCATAGCTATAACCTTGGTAACTTTACCTTAGTTAAAGGTTTCATTTAGTATACAACCAACTGTAATGCAAAAGGCACATACTCTGATAAACACTATTTCCATTTTAGGACTTGCCAAGGGTAGATTTTTTCCTCTCCTCTTTTTCCACACATTGTGATGTCATAAGCAATTAGATGAAATTATTTATGTGAAATGAAAGGGTAAAAGCATAAAGCAGTACTGTGCATATCAGATGCAACTAGCATCCCCACAATGAATATGAGAGGAGCCTTGGTAAGTGACTGTTCTTTGAAATTATCAAACTGTCCTGTTGTGTAAACAGTTTTATTTAATAAATGTTTTGCAACCCAAACTGTTTCGCTTTACGTATCAATGGAAAAACTACATTTAGAATTGAAAAGCTTAAAGGAAAACTTTGAAAGTATTGGCATGTCTTTAAGTCTCTTAATATTCTGTGTCTAGTGCAGTATTGGGTAGCTGGTAAACACTGTGGAATTGAATCGGGAAAAGTTACCTTAAGGCATAGGAAAACTTTTGAGAAGCAAATTGGCAAATATGAATCATATACCATAAAACTGTTTATGCTGCTTTGTCCCAATAATTTTACTTTAGTGAACTTATGAGAAGAATCTTAAATACTAAGAGAGGCTATACCTAAGGATATTAATTGCAATGTTATTCATAATAACAGTATAATTAGGAAAAACTATTTCTCTTCTGTTCAATATTATGTAAAGCAAATCATGACATATCAACTGAAAGGAACATTATACAGCCAAAAAACGATACTTGTCAAAACTAGGTCGCAGTGTAGAACATTCATCTAACATAACAAAAGTGTAAAAACCCTGATATAAAATTGTGCTGTAGAACTGCAATCATGTAAAAATTAAGTAACTATACATAGAAGGAAGACTGAGAAAACATATGAAGGTGCTACATAGACTGTATTTGCGTGGAAGTGCAGCTTTTTTCAAACCTTTTTTGATTTTTTAAGTAATCTATAATTTTTAAAAAAGAAACTTTTGAATTTGTACACTCAGTTGTTATGCTTAACAGCTAGTTATATTAAATTGAACTCTTCTCACTCCCTAAACCATTTTTTATGTAAATATACTCATGATGGCTAATTAGTCACAAACGGAAAACCAGTCTAGTTCTAGTACATAAATTCTAATTAATGTAGACCTCAGTAATTGGAGATTAACAGAAGTTTGCAGATCTCAGATTCTTGTGGAATAAAAAGTCCCTGATAAGTAAAATATTAGGATGTTTTATTACACAGTTAATCCTACTTTGTTTTGTAGAAATTGGCATATAATAAATTATGGTTTTTGGTGAGCTTATTTAACTTTCTGTAAGTGATTATGCTATTTGTAATTGTAATGTTTGATATATAATGTACAAAAATAGCAAAAACAGTTAAATAATTTAACGCAGTTATTTAAACAACAACAACAACAAATCCAAAGCTGAATTACCTAGTCAAGTATATAAAATAGACAGTATGCTTGCTCCAGCAGATTAAGCTCAAAATACATGGGAATCCATGATCTGTTTCTAGTTAAAATGTTTTCATAAATGTAAACATTTATATATAATTGACATTGAAAGGAAACGTAAGTAAACTTTTGCTTTGCCCACTATCACTTATCTGTTGAAAAACATAAAAGGAATTTTTATATAATCTTTTCTAGAAGATTAATGCAACCTCTAAATGCAACCCCTAAAAAGTTAATAACTGATGGGATCAGTTATTTTGGGTCTTAAAATGCAACAAATCTTTGTTTTATTTACTCTGGACATTTTCAATCTAATACTTCAATTAAAATGTTAATTTTCTGAGGCTATGTCATCCTTATGTAAGAACCAAACATTATTGATTTCAAATGTCTTAAAAAGCCTTAATATGTTATAATGACAGGGTTTATTGTTTAAAAAAAAAAAAAGAAAGTGATGCTTTCTTCAATAGGTTTTAAAAAACTACATAATTTTTCTTCAATATGCCTGTTTAGTTGCTTGCTTTAATTTTAAATTTATTTAAAGATTTTTCATAAGAACATTCACTGCCTCATTCTTTTATGGATATAACTTTTGAGTTTGCCACTATCATGAATTCTGAAGACAAAGCTTATTAGCTATTTTTTAAGGAAAATCAACTCATGATTTAACTGTGAAAAAGTAAGAAATACATTTTTTTTTGTCTGATCATAACTTAAAACACTAGCTTCAAAAAATATCAGTTTCAATTTTTAAATTTTATTTGTCAATTTTAAGAGATAAATGGAATGGTTTCATGGATCTACTATTGTTATTGATATTAGTAATATGAATTTGTATTCAATGTCTTATAAAAGCAAAAAGGGTTTATTTATCTCTATTTTGTTAACAAAAATTGCACTTAAAATTATATAGCAAATAAATATTCAATTGAGTGAAAATCATTTCTGACAGTCATTCAATCAATTAATCAATATAATTCAGGGCCTACCATATCCCTCTGAGGCACAGTGTTGACTTTGTTCATTTTGAATGCTCACTTCTGCAAATATATTTTATAGATAAGCAAAATTTAAAAATAAATATTTAAATAACTTACCTTTGGTTCCTTGAACTTGGAGAAGAATCCAAAGAAGAAAAATAGCCCTTCTAGTTTCTAAATACATTCTGGCTTTTGTGCATTGGTAATTCTGGTAACAATCACAGAACAGTCCCAAATCTCATAAAAAAAAAATAAAATGACAGAAATAGGAAAAATAATTAAATATTGATGCCAACTGAGTGAGAATAACCTTCTTGGTTTACCTTTATAAGGGTGCTAATTTATGGAGAACAGGAAGCAGTGTCTGTTTCTGGAATAATCTGCTTATCTTCCCCTCAGGAGTAATCTCTGCTTAAGGGCCAGCTGGAGGAACCTTTATCTCATTAACCTTCTGGAGGAGCATCTGTCAGCCTAGCTCCAGGACCCTGAATGCCATTATAAACAAGTGTCCACAGGCAGAAGAAATGCTTTTTTCTTAGTTATTCACCTGTTACAGTGACATAGAGAGCCAGGGGGAAGTCCTGCCAAATGCAGAAGAAGGCTGACAGTTTAGGGTCAAATGTTTTCCAAAATGACATACTCAAGGAACACCCATTGAAAGAGCTTAACTGCAATCCCTGAAGTGTATGTAGTTTTTCACTATATTGGTCTCCTGAGACAGCAATGCTGTTTCCATTCTCAGAAATGCACTGCTTTGTAAATAGCTTTCTTTCTGGCATTACATGCTGATAACTTTGATTTTAATTTCTTAAAATTTGTTTTTCATAGATAGTGTTTAAGAAGTTAGTTTGTAAAAAGTAATGGTGCTATTCCTCCATTCAAGGGAAACCAATTTTAAGTTTCTAAGCTGACTCTAGTATTTTCCTTTGTACCTCTAACCTAGTATGCTGCTTCTATTACTATTTTTTTTTGTTTTCACTTTCAGGCATTATCAAATAATAGATCATTCCCCACTCTCCCTAAACACATAATCATCCTTCTATCCACCTCAGTATTATTGTACTTTCCATTTATTGAATTTTCAAGTTATATTTCTGTGACTGTATACATGTTACATACAGCTGAGCCATGGTGTATTCTGTAATTACTAACATGTACCGAGCTCTTACATTGTGGTAGACCACTGCTCTTAGACATTTCCATAGTTTATCCATATATTCCTTAATACAATGTTATGGGGTGTATATTACTATTAGGATCTGTTTTATATTTGAGGAAGCTAAGGTGTACCTGGCAGAGCCAGTATATGAACCCAGAGTCTGGTTTCAGAACATATACTTGTTGCCCCCATGATGCTTTTTGCAATCGTTTCACACTTTTCCCCTTAGATTTTTAAATACAAAACAATAAATTATCCCCAATTGTTACCCCAGATGTGTAAATTTCCTCTTCTTATGGTTAAACACTTCAAACAGCATGTCTTTCCCAGGACCTGCTCCTACTAACCCCCACCAGTCTTTACTGTTTCTTTTCTTGCTCACAGTAGTCATCTGGGATCCTCCTTCACAGTCAGGTTGGGGATGGCTTTTACCTCTCTTGTGTTGGGTCCTGAGTTCTCTAGATTCTCTGCTGCCTTCTTTCTTAACCTAATCTCTTGTTTTAGGCCAGCATATGCTCCAGTTTATTACTGAAAGTTCACAGTATTTGAGATCTTACATGTTTAAAAGTGGCCTCCATCTGTATTCATCCTTGATTGATAGTTTGGTCAGTGCTATAGATTTAATGTCTGCGTCCTAGAATTCATATGTTGAAAACCAGCCCCCCAGTGTGATGGCATGTAAAGGTGGGGCATTTGGGAGGTGATTGGGTCATGTGGGGGAAGCCCTCAGGAATAGGATTAGCTCCCTTATAATAGAGGCACCACAGAGTTCCTTTGCTCCTTGCATCCTGTGAAGCACAATGACAAGACCAGGCTATGAACCAGGAAGCAGGCTGTCATCAGACACTGAATATGCCTGCATCGGGATCTTGGACTTCCAACCTCCATAACTAAGGGATTTCTGTCTTTTATAAGCTACTCAGTCTTTGGCATTCTGTTATAGCAGCCCAAATGGACTAAAGACGACTGAAAATAGAATTCTAGGCTGAAAATAACATTCACTCAGAATACTGAAGACATTAATCCATTGTCTTCTAGCTTCTTGTGCTACTAAAATGTGAAGTCCCTTTTGTTCTTGGTTCTTCATATAGGATATATGAAGATCTAGGATATCTGTCTCTCTGAGAAGAATGTTCTGAGAGAGACAGAGAGAGACAGGGTGAAGGAGTGGGAGAGAGTGCTTCTTTATTGCCAGTTTAAGATTTCTCCTTCTAATCTGCTACCATTCCATCCATGTTTTAGAACGTTGCTTAAACCTACATGTTCAGCCTAATAAAATCATTACAAAGTGAACACTCTAGGAATATCTAGATAAAAATATAGAATATTAATAGCACCCTAGAAGGATCTATGGTCCCGCACTCACAAACACAAAACTTTCTTCTCCATTGAACATAGTCATTATTCTGATTTTACGGTAATCACTTACAAGCTTTTCTTTATACTTTTAACTACCTATCTACATATCTGTAGGCAGCTTTGCATATCTTACCACCATTTATGGAAAAGATTATTTCCTCTACTGTTCTGAAGTTCCACCTTTGTCATAAATCAATAATACACGTCTGTGCGTTCTCTTTCCTATTTGTTTATTCTTCTGTCACACTATCTTAATTATTGTACCTTTTTGTTGTATGTCTTCACATCTGCAGAACAAGTTTTCCCATTTCATTTCTCTTCAAAATTGTCTTGTTTACCTTTGGTGTTTTGAATTTTAATATACATTTCAGGGTCATATTGTCAAGTTCCACAAAAGATTTTACTAAGATGTGTAAATAGGTGGTGGGGGTTAAGGAGTGCACCTGTTGTGATGAGCACTGGGTGTTGTATGGAAGTGCTGAATCACTATATTGCACAGTTGAAGTTATTGTTACACTGTACATTAACGAATTTAAATAAAAATTTGAAAAAAAATTATATTGGACTACAGATCAATTTGGGGAAATTGACATCTTTATCTTACTCAATTTTCTAATTCATGAACATGATTTATCTATTTATTTATTTAGGTTTAATTTTGTCTTATATAGATTTCATTTGATTTTTTTCTAAGTATTTGATATTCTTATTGTATTGTAAGAAGTATTAAATTTTATTTTCTAATTGGCTACTGCCAAGATATAAAAACACACTTTTTGTATATTGATCCTCTGTGCGTTGATCTTGAGAAATAAATGTATTAATTATAATAATTTATGCATTTATTCTTTGCAATTTCCTATGTATACTATTGTCACCTATGAATAATTAGTCTTTTCTTCTTTTCTTATTCATCCTTATACACTTTCTTTCTTTTCCTTGATTTTCTGCACTGATTAGGACCTCTAATAAAATGTTGAATAAAATGGTGGTGGTAGGTAATCTTTTTTCTGTTTCCAAAAGGAAAACTTCCATTTTATCATTAAGAAAGATGTTTGTAATAGGCAAGTGTTTAGATAACCTATTATGGAATAAGGAATTTTCTTCTCCCTAGATTGTTTTTTTTTTAAATAAAATAATGGATGGCTACTGAATATTATTACTTAATTTGTATATATATTTGAAATTATCATAGATTTTTACCCTTTATCTCTTAATAGGATAAAGTATGTTGATTTTTCTAATGCTAAACTAACCCTACTTTCCTAGAATAAGACTACGTTGGTTAAAATGTTAATGTTCCGTATATATTGCTAGATTCAGTTTGCTAACTTTTTTAGTCCCTTAAACATCTATGTTCATGAGTAAAATTGCCTACAATATTGCTATCTTATAATATACTAGTAGATAATTCTCATAAAAGGACTTAAAGAGTGTTAATTCTTCCTCTAGTCTATGAATAGTTTTATGTCAAATTAGTAATGTTTTACATTTTACTGGTAAAGCTTATAATTTTCTTTGTGATAAGATTTTAAATTTTGGATTGATTTTATTTTATTTTTTTGAGACAGACAGGGAGAGAGAGAGCACAAGCAGGGGGTAGGGTTAGAGAGGGAAGCAGACTCCCTGCTGAGCTGGAAGCCAGATGTGGGACTCCATCCAGGACCCTGGGAACATGAACTGAGCCAAAGGCAGATGCTTAACTGGCTGAGCCATCTTCATTTTATTTTTTTTTTAACTCATTTTACTTTTTTTTTTAACTCCCAGCTTTATGGAGACACAATCACATATAGCATCATGTAAGTTTAAGGTCTATAATATGATGATTTGATATATGTATAATATTGAGAAGTGATTACCACAATAAGGTTAATTAACACATCTATCACTTCACCTCATTACCATTTTGTGTGAGTGGCGGGGGGGGTGGTAAAAAGATTTCAAAGATTTACTTTCTTAGTAACTTTCATGTATGTACTGCAGTATTGTTAACTTTGTCATGCTATACATTACACCCCTAGAACTTATTCATCTTGTAACTGGAAGTTTTTACCCTTGATTGCCAATTTCTCACCACCTTCTGCTTTCCCCACCAGCCTCTCTCTACTCTTTTTCTATGAGTTTCATTTTTTAGATTCCACATAAAAGTGAGATAATACAGTTTTTTTCTTCTGTCTTATTTCACTTAGCATTATGTCCTCATGGTCCAAACATGTTGTCACAAATGTCAGGATTTCCTTATATTTTATGGTTGAATAATATTCTATTGTATGGGTATATACAGTGTGTGTCTATCACATGTTATCACATTGTGAATACTGTGGTAATGAACATGGAGGTGCAGATATCCCTTGACATAGTGATTTCGTTTCCTTCAGATATATGCCCAGAAGTGAAATTAATGGTTCATATGGTAGTCCTATTTTTATTGTTTTGAGGAATCTCCATACTGTTTTCCATAATGGCTGTTCCAATTTACAATCCCACCAAGAGTGCACAAAGGTTCTCTTTTCTCAATCTCCTCACCAGTATTTGTTATTTCTTGTCTTTTTTGAGGATAGCAATTCCAACAGACATGAAGTGATAGCTCCTGGTGATCAAATTTGCATTTTGATTTGATTTCATGATTAGTGATATTAAGCACATTTTCATGTACCTGTTGGCATTTGTATAGCTTCTTTGGAAAAATATCTATTTAAGTCTTTTGCCCATTTTTAAATTGGATTGTTTATTTTTTTGCTATTGAGTTGTATAAGTTCTTTATATATTTTGCATATTAATTCCTTATTAGATATTAGATTTACAAATACTTTCTCCTATTCCATAAGCTGACTTTTCATTTTTGTTGATCATTTTCTTTGTCGTGCAAAAGCATTTTAGTTTGATATAATCCCATTTTTCAATTTTTTATTTTCTTGCTTGTGTTTTAGGTATCATATCTAAAAATCAGTGCCAATACTCAGGTCAGGGAGCTTTTGTCCCTGCTTTCTTTTGTAGTTTTATAATTTCAGGTCTTACCTGTAAGTCTTTAATCTATTTCAAGTTAACTTGAAAACTGGTATAAGATAAAGATCTGGTTTCATTCTTTTGCGTGTGAATATCCAATTTTTCCAGCACCATTTATTGAAGAGATTATCTTTTCTCTATTAAGTATTCTTGTCTCCTTGTTAAATATTAGTTGACTGTGAATGTATGGGTTTGTGGGCTTTCAATTCTGTTCTATTGACCTATGTGTCTGTTTTTATGCCAGTACCATAGTTTTGATCACTGATGCTTTATAATATAGCTAAAAATCAGGAAGTGTGATGCTTCCCTCTTTGTTCTTCTTTCTTAGGACTGCTTTGGCTATTTGGGGTCTTTTGTGGTTCTGTATAAGTTTTCGGATTGTTTCTTCTACTTCTGTAAAAACTACCATTGGAATCTTTATTTATATTTTTAAGATTTTATTTACTTTTTTGACAGAGAGAGAGAGAGAGTGTGAGAGAGAGGGAACACAAGCAGAGGTAGTGGGAGAGGGAGAAGCAGGCTTCCCGCTGAGCAGGGAGCCCGATGCAGGGCTCCATCCTAGACCCTGGGATCATGACCTGAGCCCAAGGCAGATGCTTAATGACTAAGCCACCCAGGCACCCCTACCATTGGAATCTTGATAGTAATTGCATTGAATCTATAGATGGCTTTGGGTAGTACGGACATTTTAACAGTATCAGTTTTCCAATCCGTGAGTATGGGATACTTTTTAATTTATATGTGTCATCTTTGATTTCTTTCCTCAACATTTTGTACTTTTCAACGTAGAGATCTTTCAACCTCTTGGTTAAATTTTGCCTTATTATTTTACTGTTTTTGATACTATTGTAAATCAGATTGTTTTGAAACATTGCTTCTTCAGATAATTAGTTGCTAGTGTATAGAAATTTTACTGTTTTTTCTACATTAATTTTGTATCTTTCAACTTTACTGAATTTGTTGCATAGATCTAAAAAGTTTTGGGGGGAGTTTTCAAAATTTTTATACATATTAATTCATGTTATCTGCTAGTGGAAACAATTTTAGTTCTTCCTTTCCATTTCTGATGTCTTTTATTTATTTCTTTTTTGCTTGATTACTCTAGCTAGGACTTGAATAAGAGTGGTGATGGTGGGCTCCCTTATCTTACCCCTGATTTTAGAGGAAATCTTTTAATATTTCACCATTGAATAGGATATTAGTTGTGGACTTATCATATATGGCCTTTATTATGTTGAGGTACATTCCTTCTATACCTAATTTAATATCATTTAACAAATGTTGAATTTTATCAAATGCTTTTTCTGTGTCTATTGATGCAATCATGATTTTTTTCTTAAATTCTGTTAATGTGATATATCACATTTATTAATTTGCCTAGGTTGAACCATCCCTGTATCTCAGGGATAAATCTCACTTGATCATGGTGAATGACCTTTTAATGTGCTCCTGAATTTGATTTGCTAGTGTTTTATTGAGAACTTTTGCATCTATATTAATCAGAGATATTGGCCTTTAGTTTTCTTTTCTCATAGTGTCTTTTTCTGTCTATGGTATCAGAATAATGCTGTCTCATAAACTGAGTTTGGGAGTGTTTTGTTTCCTATTTTTGGAAGAGTTTGAGACAGATTGGTGTTTTTAAGCGTTTGGTAAAATTCATTAGTGAACCCATCTTGTCCTGGGCTTTTTTTTTTTTTTTTTTTTTTGGTTGAAAGATTTTGATTATTGATTCAGTCTCCTTACTAGTGTCTGTTGAAATTTTCTATTTCTTCCTGATTCAGTCTTGGTATGTTGCATGTTTCTATGAATTCATCTATTTCTTCTAGGTTGTTTGTTGGCATATAGTTGTTTATAGTAGCATTTTATGATCATTTGTATTTCTGTATCAGTTGTGATTTTTTTATTTATAATTTTGTTGAATTGGATCCTTTTTTCCCCTTGGTTAGTCAAATTTGTTTTGTCAGTTTTGTTTATTTTTTCAAAGAACCAACTCTTCATGTCATTGATCTTTTCTATTGTTTTTCTAATCTCTATTTGTGCTCTAATCTTTATTATTTTCTTCCATCTGCTAACTTTTGGTTTAGTTTGTTCTTTTTCTAGTTCCTTGAGAGATAGAGTTTAGTTGAGACCTTTCTTCTTCTTAAAGTAGACATTTATTGCTATGACCTTTCCTTTTAGAACTGCTTTTGCTGCATCCCATTAAGTTTTGATGTGTGATATTTCATTTTTGTTTATTTCTAGATACTTTTAATTTCCTTTTTAATTTATTCTTTGGTCCATTGGTTGTTTAGGAAAGTGTTGTTTAATTTCTACACAATTGTGAATTCCTAGTTTTCTTATTCCTATTGATTTCTAGTTTCATACCATTGTGCTCAGTGAAGATAGTATGATTTCTATCTTCTTTGATATCCTAAAACTTGTTTATGGCCTAACATATAGTCTATGTTATAATTGGCCCATGTGTGCTTCAGAAGAATGTGTATTCTAGTTTTGTAAGATAAAAGTGTTCTATATCTGTCTGTTAGATCCATTTGGTATAAAGTGTGGTTCAAATCCACTGTTCCTTATTTATTCTCTGTCTGTATAATCTATCCAGTATTGAGAGTGGGGTGTTAAAATCCCCAGCTATTATTGTATTTGTTTTTATTTTACCTTCTAGTTTTGCTTTCTATATTTATGTTTATATTTAGTTTTTTTCTATATTTATATTCTATATGCATAAATATTCATAATTGTTATATATTCTTGAAGGATGGCCCCTTTATGATTATATAATGACCTTGTCTCTTTTTACTGTTTTTAGTCTAAAGTCTATTTTTCCTGATAGAAGTAAAGCTATTCTTCCTTTTCTTTTTTGTTATCATTTACTTGAAATATCTTCTTCCATCCCTTCATTCTCAGTCTATGTGTGTCTTTTTGTTTTTTAAAGATTTTATTTATTTATTTGACAGACAAAGATCACAAGTGGGCAGAGAGGCAAGCAGAAGGGGGGAGGGGGAAGCTGGCTCCCTGCTGAGCAGAGAGCCCAATGTAGGGCTGCATCCCAGGTCCCTGGGATCATGACCTGAGCTGAAGGCAGAGCTTTAACCCACTGAGCCACCCAGGTGCCCCTATGTGTGTCTTTAAACATAAAATGAGTCTCTTAGAGGAAGCATATCATTGGATTTTTAAAAACCCATTCAGTCATTCTATGTCTTTTGACCAGAGAATTTTGGTTTTTTGCTATTGAGTTGTAGCAATTCCTTATACATTTTGGATATTAATTCCTCATCAGAAAGATGGTTTGGATATAGTTTCTCCCATTCCATAGGTTTCTTTTTCATTTTGTTGATCATTTCTTTTGTTGTGCAGAAACATTTTAGTTTATTTCCACTTGTTTATTTTTGTTGTCCCTGCTCAGACCAAAATCTAAAAAATATCATTGCAAAGACCAATGCCAAGGAGCTTTCCCCCTCTGTTTTCTTCTAAGAGTTTTATGGTTTTAGGTCTTTTTGTTTTGTTGTGTTTGTTTTTTAGAGAGATTGGGAAAGAGAGAGAAAGAGGGAGAGAATGAGGCAGGGAGGGGACAGAGAGAGGGAGAAGGAGAATTTTATGTAGGCTTCATGCCCAACATGGAGTTGGATGCAGGGCTTGATCTCATAACCTGAGATCATGACCTGAGCCAAAATCGAGAGTTGGATGCTTAACTAAATTAAGCCACCTAGGCATCCCTTTATGGTTTTACATTTTACATTTTAGTTCTGATCAAGTGGGACCAAAAGCTAACCTCTGATTGTTCAGGGTTATTTGTTGGGCTCCTTGTTTAGCCAAAGCCTGGGCTGGGTTTAGCATTCAGGTGATCCGTAGGTTGGGGTTCCTTGCTGGACAATGCTATAGGCTGGGATTCAAGGCTACCTAGGGTCACTGTTCAGGCTCCCTGGTTATGTGTGGCTAGAGGTCTATGCTCAGCCATTGCACAGGGATTCTGGTTTGGTTCATTGCTTGGGAGGGGCTGTAGAATGGACTCTAGCTATCTGGGTTCTCTGTACATGCTTTTTGATCAGACGGGATTGGCAGCTATGCACAGCAATTGGACAGGGCTGTGAATATGCTTCCCCGCATGGATGGGACCATAGCCCATGCTCCATGACTAGTCCAGCCTATTCGCTGGAGACTCAAATTATGCAGAACTGCTAAGAGTTACCTGGCCAGATGGGGCTATGAGCTTGGCTATGCGGATGGTCAGATCCACTGACTAAGATCTCTGTCTCTGCTCAAGTACAGCTGCAAGTAGGAATGTGGCCCTCCAAGATCCAGATATGAGTGCTGGTTGCACCTATCCCCTTCTCCTTTTTAATAGCCAGTGGTTGAATTGAGCCCATTTTCCCAGTGATATCTGTGAGGTGAGATCTGAATCGGCCTCTTGGGAAGAATCCTATAATGCTGTGGTTGCTAGATGCCCACGTTGGGCTCTCTTCTTTCAGTAGAAAAACCATAAGCCCTCTCAGTGCAGCACTGTATCATTCTGGGGAAGTAGCAATGTAGTCAAGGAGAAACCACTTCCCTTACCCTTCTAATGAGGTTCTTCTCTATCTCTGTGGTCCAAGGGGATGCTTCAGTCTTACTCCTCGGTTCTGAAATTATCAGAATGGTATCTTGTCTATGGATAGTTCCTAGCTGGTCTTCTTGTGAGGGTTACTGAAGTTGGCAATGATCTATGTCTCTATCTTGATGATGTAACCTCCCTGGATTCTATTTCTTAATAATTATCGGCCTATTTAAAGTTTTTCTTTTGTAAGTTGCACTCATTTATTTATAACTTACCTAATTATTTTTCTATATAGATTTGTTGGGATATAATTAACTCCAGTCACTCCAGAAAGTATCTCATCCACATGAGCAGGTTATTCACCATTTCACCCTACATACATCATTATTGTTTCTAAAGTTAGTATTCCTTTGGATTTACAAAATATTTATTATTTTCATTCTTTTAACTCCTTCCTTCATCTCAAAAAAATTTTCCCTTTTGCTCAAAAAACTCATCTGAATGTTTCTTTTGTTGTAATTATGCTCCTAGTGATTTATCGCAATTTTTGTTTGCTAAAATGGTTTTATGTCACTTTCATTATTGAAAGATATTTTTCCTACCTACAAAATTTTAAGTTGTTTGTTTTCTTTTAGCACTTTGAAGAGAACATTCCAATGCATTCTTGTTTCCATTGTTTCTACTGAAATCAGGTATCAGTCCAGTTGTTGCTCATTTGGAAGTAATGCAACATATATTCTCTGGCTACTTTATAAAGCATTTTATTTTGTCTCTATTTTCTGTAATTTCCTGATGATGTGTCAGTCTGTGCATGTTATGTTATTTATATCCCCCTGAATTTGTTTAACTTGTGAATCTGTGGATTGAATCTATGGCTTTGTCTTGGAAAAGTCTTGCCTTTATTTCTTCAAATATTGCATCACCCTAGTTTCTTTCCCTTTTATTCTGTGATTCCAGTTTCTAAGATTTAGGGCATCTCATTCAATTCTGTGTATCACATATAATCATGTTTTCCCAACCTTTTCCATCCTTTTTGTTTCATCATATTAACTTCTTTTATTTCACTATTTCCCCATTATCTGAATCTAATTTATTGTTCTTAATTTCAGTTATTCTATTTTTTTCAGTTCTGAGATTTCTATTTTGTTCTTTTTCAATTCTTCACCTCTTTTTTTTTTAAATAGTTTATACTTCTGTGCTAAAATTTTTAATATTGTCTTTTATCCCACTGAATATAGTAAGAATAGTCTGATAATTTCAAATTCTGCAGCTTTCAGGATTGCTTCTATTGTCTTGTTTTTTTTCTGTTTTCTTTTTCATGTTGTGTTATGTTCTTGTCTAAGTGGTAATTTTTTTCTAACTGTATGTCACACACTATATTTTAAGGGTTGTCTTACAGTAAGAAAAACAGTCAGGTATTGGTGGAAAAATATATGCAAAAATCAATGGAAAAGAATAAAGAAGTAGGCCCGCATACAGCCAATTGATTTTTGAGGAAGATGCAAAGGCAGTTTCGTGGAGAAAGGATTGTCTTTTAAAAAATGGTACCATAAGCAAAAAAAACCAAAAACAAACAAACAAACAAACAAAAAAAAAACAAGCCAAACCATACAAACAAAAAAATCTCCAAATCCCCAGAAAACAAACAAACCAAAAATGGAGCTAGACACAGACATTGCACCTTACACAGAAATTAATTAAAAATGCATCTTACATATTATTTTAAAATGCATGTCAGTCTTCTAGAAGAAAATATAGGGGCAAATCTATATGACCTCTTTCTTTCACAGAGAGTGTGAGTGGAGGGGAAAGGCAAAAGGCTAAGGAAAGAGAGAATCTTAAGGCTCTACGCTGGGGTGAAACCCATCTTGTGGTTTGATCTTATGATGCTGAGATCATGATGTGAGCCAAAATCAAAAGTGGGATGCTTAACCACCTGAGCTACCCAGGCACCCCTGACCTTAGTCTTGATAATAAGATTTTAGATACAACACAATAGAGAATGTGAGAATGAGACAAAAAAAATGATACATTGGATTTTATTACAGTGAAAAACTTCTGTTCTGGTAAAGACACTATAAACAAAATTAAAAGATAAGCCACAACTAGAAGAAAATATTTGCATAATACATTGCTGATAAAGGACTTGTATCCTGAATATATAAAGAAAACTTGAAGCTCAACAATAAGGAAACCTAACAACTCAATTATAAATGATCCAAAGATCTCAACAACACTTAACCAAAGAAGAGATACAGATGGCAAATAAGCATATGAAAACATGTTCAACATCATTTGTCATTAGGAAAATGCAAACTGAAACAACAATGTGGTATCACTATGTACCTATTAGAATGACTAAAAAACAAAATAAAAAAACAAAGCAAAACCCTGACGCTACCGCTTGTTGGTAAGGCTGCGGAGCAACAGGAACTCTTGTTCATCACTGGTGGTAGTGCACTTCCATAGGGGCACTTTGGAAAATGGTTTGGAAGCATTCTACAAAGCTAAACATATTCTTACTATACAATCCATCAATCAAACTCCTACGTATTTACCCAATTGATTTGAAAATATATATTCCCCATAAAAACCCGCATTTGAATGTTTATAGCAGTTTTTTTTAGTAATTTTTGAAAACCTAGAGCAATCAAGATGTTCTTTAGTAGGTGAGTTTATAAAGAAACTGTGGAATACTATTAGCAATAAAAGGGTATGAGCTATCAAACCACCCAGAAACATGGATGAATTTTGAATTCATATTGCTAGGTAAAAGAAGCCAGTCTGAAAAGTCTTCATACTGTATCGTTCCATTTATATGACACTCCCCAAAAGACAAAGAGGTGTCCTTTGTCTTAGGGAGTGCATACGTGCTTTGAATACGTGAAGCATAGGAGGTTAGGTCAGTGAAACTATTTTGTACAATATTGTAATGCATACCATGACACATTTTTAAAACCTATCAAACTTTACAGCAGAAGAGTAAATCTTATGGCATATAAATTTAAGAAATCCTTCAGGTAGTCTCTATGCTACAGTGCACACTGTGACAAAAGAACCTACCTGCATTAAAAATGTATGAAACAATCTCACTGAAGGGGTTGGGAGGAAAAGCTGACCTAAATAATTTCAGAAATGAGTGGAGTCTGTAAGACTAGAGACAAAAGAACTGTATAGAAGTAGTGTACTCTAGTTGAAAAAAAAATCTGTCTTCTACAGGCATATCAGTTAACAATTCTGAAACAACTAAAACATTGAGGAGTTAAGGAATTGAGGAGTTAAGTAAATAGATGATGGATGGTGGGAGTCAGATTTCTTACTATTGGCGTGCAAGGTTACAGACAAGCAAGGGGAAGAAGAGGCAGGAATCATCCATATGGCCAAGGAGTAGAGTTGGAGACATCAGTATAAACTGCTGTTTAACATAGAGATGGATATATATATATCTGTGTATAAGTATAAATATTCTGGTTAGTATGCACGTATTTCCTTTCTCCATCAGCTGTGAGGGCCTAGAAGCAATGGCACTCCCATAGCAAAGAACACATTTAATACCCAGATCTTGATTTATAAGTCATTCTTTAGTAAAATAAACCCAGACTCCTTGGAGAAATGGCTTATTGTAAAACTGGGGCAGGACATATACAAGATGAACCCAGAATGTCTTGTAGTGCCAGAAAGTAAGGAAGTGCTCAAACCAACCAACCAAACACCCCCTCCCCGTACCCCCACATACAACCCCCATAAAGCCCCATATAACAACAGCTTCACAATGATGGTGGTATATCAAAGGGACACAGGAGTCACCTGAAAGGGCTTCCAATGGCCAAATTTGGAGCAATTTTAGGAATAAAATGAAGTAGCACTGCATTATTACACAAAGTGTAAAATAAATATCCATAAGTCTATACTGATACAAATAAATTATTGAAAAAATAAATAAGTGGGAGAGAATAGACAAATGTCCCAGGCAGAAGAACTCCTAATAATTTAAGCAACAATTTGTGCCCTCAAGCAGGTAGAGCATAATTCCCATTTTTAAGGTATGACCTGCATACAGTGACATTCTCCTATAATTTTTAATTTTTTATAAACATATAATGTATTATTAGCCCCAGGGGTACAGGTCTGTGAATCGCCAGGTTTACACACTTCACAGCACTTACCATAGCACATACCCTCCCCAATGTCTATAACCCCACCACCCACTCCCTACCCCCCATCCCTCAGTTTGTTTTGTGAGATTAAGAGTCTCTTATGGTTTGTCTCCCTCCCGATCCCCACTTCCTCATATCAGGGAGATCATATGATAGTTGTCTTTCTCCGATTGACTTATTTCGCTAAGCATAATATCCTCTAGTTCCATCCACGTTGCAGTGACATTCTTTTAAAGAGTACAATGTAGAAAGGGGGGAGAAAGATTAACTTTACACTAAAGAATCCTGACAAACGTAACTTCAATCAAGGTCCGTATCAACAGTGAAGTCATGTTGATAGTATGCTTCCTTCATACAGTATGATGAAAATGGCACTTTTCCTCTCTTGTCTTCCTCCAAAAAAACCCATAGCCCAGTCTAATCATGAGAAAAACATCACACAAATCTCAATTTTAGAGGGACATTCTACAAAATACCTGATTGGTATGCTTCAAAACTATCAAGGTCATCATAAACAAGGAAAATCTGAGAAACTATCACTACCAAGAGGAGCTTATGGAGAGAGACATGATGACTAAATGCAATGTAGTGTCCTGGATGGAATCTTGGAACAGAAAAAGGATGTTAGGTTAACGGGGGAAAAAAACAACTATGAAAATCTGAGTAAAGTATGAGCTTTGGTTGATGATGATATATCAATATTGGTTCATCAAATGCAACACAATAATGAAAAATGTTAATATGAGGGAAGATATGTGTGGGGTATATGGGAACTCTCTACTATCCTCACAGTTTTTTTCTTTTCTTTTTTTTTTTTTAAAGTGTTAATTTATTTGTTTGACAGACAGAGATCAAAAGTAGGCAGAGAGGCAGGCAGAGAGAGACGGGGAAGCAGGGTCCCTGCTGAGCAGAGAGCCCAATGCAGGACTTGATCCCAGGACCCTGGAGCCATGAACTGAGCTGAAGGCAGAGGCTTTAACCCACTGAGCCACCCAGGTGCCCCCTCACAGTTTTTCTGTAAATCTAAATCTATTCCAAAATAAAAAGTTTATTAAAAATATAAAAAATAAGTTTATAAAAAGAGTTGGAAGTCTAGAATATCTCTAAGTAGGATTTTTTCCTTGCTTCTTTCATCCACTAGGGATTACTAGCAATCCAAGGTCAGTTCAGTAAAATTTCTGGGTTGGAGATTTTCTAAACTACACAGATGATTCAGAGTTGGGCTCTACACCTGTGGCAGAGGCATGGTTCCCTTTGTGTTTGCCTTTGTTCCTAGGATGCAGCCCTTTGGGTTACCAGGGCTTTACTCTCTCCGAGACTCCAACTTTTTTCATTTCTTATGAAGAGATTTTCAAAAGCACTTCAGCCTCTGCCTTTCTTACAGATCAAATGCTCTGGGGGGCAAAAGTGGCCCCCAGAGTTAAGCTCACCTGTCTTGATGCTGACCTCTTGTAAATCTTCATTTTGGTAATGTTTCATTATTTTGTTAGCTCTTTATTCCCTTTGATCAGATGATTTTATACTTTATCCAGCTTTTCTAAATTTCCTCAGCACGAGGATTGGTTCAAAAGATCTAATGGCTTTATCTGCTGTAGAAATTCTAAAATTTTATTACTCTTGTCTTCTTTCTCTTTCTGTTGACTGTTGTGGCTTCATACTTCCAAAAAAATCCTTTAATATTTTCTGGGAGTATCTGGAGGTAGCATAGGGTAATGGGTTTTCAGCTTTCTTCTTTCACTACAGATTATTTTGGTGATAACTAAAGAAAATTAGAATCATCAAATTGGTGTAGAGTCTTACTAGAACAGTGTATCTGAAAATGAGAAATGAAGTAGGGAAAAGAGGACTTTTAAATAACCACATCTAGGAAAAATTATATGGGGACTTAGATACATACTTAAATATAAATACACATATAAATGTTTTTAATATATATTCATATGGGCTGGAAAGCTGGTAGGTGCTAACAAAATTCTTTCTGTTTGCTGTATATCCCTGTGTTATGTGTATGTTTCTTTTAAAAAATTTTTTTATTAATTATTTTTATTAACATATAATGTATTATTTGCCCCAGGGGTACAGGTTTGTGAATCATCAGGCTTACACACTTCACAGCACTCACCATTGCACATACCCTCCCCAATGTCCATAACCCAACCACCGTCTCCCTATCCTCCTCCCTCCATGAGTATGTTTCTAACCCTGTTGTGAAACATTAATGTTCTTTCTCTAAGAAAGCAACGATTTTAAGTTATGAAGACAATTTCCACTTAATAGCCTCCTTAATAAAACATGTTACTTAAAGGAAAATGTGGTATAGACCACTTCATGTTCTTAAAAACATTCTATGCCATACATATGATTATAGAGATACTGAATTTATATTATGATGATAAATGTTTAAAAGTTTCTCTTCACAGCAGTACTTTATTAATTTTTCCCATTTTTAATTAAAAATCTGTATAACTAATGTTGATAACTGCCACTTAGGAAGCTAATAAAAATGATAAACACTCATTATTCCTGAAATAATTCTTTCTGGGACCATCAGGTCTTTTTCTAAGTACTGTTGTATTTAATTATGGGTCACTGTTAATCAATCCAGAAGTGCTTCTTCAAGTTGGGTGACTGTCAACAATAATTATATATCCTTAAAGAGGTAAGCATTCTCCTTTATTTTATGGCAGAATTTCAGTTGTGCATTTAAAATGTACAAGGTAAGGTATAAAGGGGAGTATGTCTTTGCAGACATATTCCTTCATCTGAAATCAGTAGAAATGAGAAATGGTTACCAAAATGAATCAGTTAATATCATAAAGAAATGATTCCATTTGTTAATACTTTATATGCATAGATGGTATCTTCCTATCACTTCCTGGAAGTACTATTTTTATTTCTGTTTTACAGATGAGAAAATTGAGGCTCAGAGTTGGTAAGTATATTTCCCAGCTATGCACCTGGGAAAGGTGGACCAGGGTTTTCAACTTAGATATTTCTAATTCCAAAGCCCATGTTCTCTTTATTGCTATGTTTTTGTTTTGTTTTGTTTTTTAAGCAGAAAAACAGATGCTAGGAATGTAACTGAGGGCACCTGCGTGGCTCTGTGGATTAAAGCCTCTGCCTTCAGCTCAGGTCCTGATCCCAGGGTCCTGGGATCGAGCCCCACATCGGGCTTTCTGCTCGACAGGGAGCCTGCTTCCTCCTCCTCTCTCTCTCTCTGCCTGCCTCTCTGACTACTTGTGATCTCTGTCTGTCAAATAAATAGAATCTTAAAAAAAAAAAAAAGAATCTCTTATGGCTTGTTTCCCTCTCTCCTTAAAAAACAAACAAACAAACAAAAAACAAAGTAACTGATACTCTTCAGACAGATCAGCAACTAATGGGTCCTGGTCACTGTTCCAGTGTGAGTGTGTGTGTGTGTGTGTGTGTGTGTGTGTATGTGCACGCTGGGTGGAGTCTCCTCTATACCAGCAAGCATTCTTGGACACCTGCTGCTCAGAGCCCAGTAATTCAGTTCAATTCTGACATTATCTACCTGGATATAGCCTCAGGTCCCACAGGTTAAACCCTCAGTCCTACAGGACCACCCACCCCTTCACAATTCATAAGCAACTGCAAGTCCAGGTTGTCACCTGAGCTTCTGATTGGCTATAGATTGAAAGTTCCAACAACTCCTCCTTGGGTTCAGATAATTTGTTAGAGTGGCTCACAGAACTCACAGAAACATTTTGTTTTCTAGATTACCTGTTTATTATAAAACAATATAACCCAGGAACAGAGAGATGCAAGAAATCCATGGGGCAAAGTATGGAGATAGGGCACAGAATTCTATGCCCACACCAAGTAAGCCACTCTCCCCAGATCTCACGTGTTCACCAACCTGGAAGCTCTCCAAACCTTGTTTTTTTTGGGTTTGGACAACCAAATGGAGGCTTCATTATATAGGCACAACTGATTAAATCATTGGTCATTACTGACTGAACTTAATCTCTAGCCCATTTCCCCTCTCAGGAGGTCAAGGGGGGTAAGATTGAAAGTTCTGATCTTATAATGGCAAGGCTGATTTCCCCTGCCCCCCCCTTCTTAGGGGTGTGTGTGTGTGTGTGTGTGTGTGTGTGTGTGTGTGTGTGTCTGTCCCTAAGTGACCTCATTAACATAACAAAAACACCACTGTAGCTCTCACCACTTAAGAGATTCAAAAGTGTTTAAGGAGTTCCCTATTGGAAACCAGGAACAAAGACCAAATATTTATTTTCTTTTTAAATCACAATATCACAACAAGATTGAATAAAAAGAGAAGCCAATGATAACCTTAGGAAACAAACTGAGGGTTGCTGGAGGGAAGAGGGAGGGGAGGGATAGGAGGGATGGGGCGGCTGGGTGATGGACATTGGGGAGGGTATGTGCTACAGTGAATGCAGTGAATTGTGTAAGACTGATGAATCACAGACCCGTGCCCATGAAACAAATAATACTCTATATGTTAATTAATAATAAAAAGAGAAGTCAATGAAAATGCAGGCTCACATCCGAAGTTTGCTGTTTGCATTGATCTTTTCCTTAACATTGCACCTACTAATTTGGACATCATGGGTAAAGTGGCTACACAGGAATCTGGAAAGTTTCCATCTCTGCAATCTTTTCTGTGGTAGATGGACAACTGTCCGCTTAGCATTCTAGGTTTCTTTTTGCTCACATTGTTGGTTTATCTCTTATGTTCAGATAAGAGTATAAGAGTTCTGAACTCTCAAGTTCAGAAAAGGGTATTCCTGAGGCATTTCCATCACCATCAAAATGTGTGACTCATCAAAAGTGGCTGAACAACTCCTAGAAGAAATGAATCCTAGGAGGGGTAGGTAGGCAGTGCTGTGTGAAATCCTTGATCTTGGGAGGAAGTTCCATTATCTTTGATAAAAACCCAGTGTCCTCTGCCATACTTCTGAGTGTCTTAAATAACTGTCTTTCTTGTTAATAGAAGATTTACACTGCTTAGCTCAGAGAGTTTCCCCTACATTATCACCCATATCTTAGGAAGAAGGGATATAACACACAGAAAGAAGTACAAGGGTAACACCAACTGGGATGTTATCTAAGGTGGGCTCCTGTCTTTGGCATTTGCCCTCCAGATCATCTTAGTTTGGCGCTTAGCTAATGACCAGAGGATTAAATAAAAAAGACTGCCTCACCTCAGGCATAATGAGGGGAGAAGCAGCAGATGGAATCTGACAAAAGCTGACTGCATAAGGGCAGGAATGGAGGGACATGATTATAGGGCCATGGGAATGAGAGTGTTAATGAGGATATGAATGATAGCAACCCAGGGACAGAGGTCCTGCATCCTCATCCACCTTCATTATTTTCTCAGAAACTTTCCTGATGAATCCTGATATGGGAGGACTTGAATGATCCCTTCCTCTTCTGCAGACAAAGCGGGCCAAACTTTCTCCAGACTCTTAGCACAGAGCTCTCTTCTCTTTCTCCTTCTTGCCCCCTCTGAGTCCTTGGTAGTAAATACAGTAATGCAGAATAAACTGAACTATTCCCCCCTTGGGAGAAATAATTATAACCTGGACACTATAAAAGCAAGTAATTTTTTTAAAATTTTATTTTAAAGGTGTCAATCTGTATGTATTTTAATATTTTTCACAATCTGTGCACCTTCTATTCCAATCAGAAAGTAATCAGATACATACACAGTCTAAAAACAGTATAAAAGGTGAATTAAAAGAACCACAGTCTATCTGAGGTGGGGACAGATGGTGGGCTGGTCCAGCACTGTATCTGGCAGCTTGGGAGGAGGACCAATGACAGGACCAAGCAGAGGAAGGCTCTCTGAGCATAGGGTAGAAAGGAAACTGCCTGCCTGGCTAAGTCTGCTCACCTGTTCCACACACAAGGCAGAAAGAGACCCTGAGACTGTGGCCAGCCTAGCTTGGACAGGCCAAGAAGAAGCCAAGACACAGCATGGATTTTCTTTTAGCAAGTCCAAACTTTCATAGTGCTATCCACAGCCCTGAGAAGAGCTGGCCCCTGGCCCATGGCCAGCCCGGTCACACTACACTCATGATGCAGCAGTCTACATGCAGATCATTTTGCTCACACTCCAGACCCTGAGGGACCTGTCACAGGACACGCTGGAGACAATGGTCTGGTCTGGCATTGAATGACTGTCAGGGCCTACATAGTACCAATGCGGCCTATTAGGACCCACACCTGTTACTTGATGTCTCATGTGTGAATGAGGTTCTGCTAGGTGCCACACTGTGGCCATTCATTATGTCAATATAGTAGATGCTGCTGGTGGTATCTGTAGGACGTCAGTGCAGCAGAGGGTTCAGATGTCCCAGATCTTGATTATTTGGTTAGGAGCCACTGTGCACGTAGCTTTGACCAGGGCCTGCACATAATGGTTGAGGCCATGAACTCCTTCTTTAACTTCAGCTTGTTGGGTTGGCGGTTCCGGGAATGCAGGAGGAACAATAGAAATGACCTCCGGGGCCGCCATCTTCCAGTCCCCTCCCCCCCCCACTTCCTTAACCCTAGATTCTCCCACCAAAAGGGTGTACGCCCAGGTCACGTCTCCATAGGTAACCCGATACCAATGCAGGAAACAGGAGTATCGGGAGCCCTCACCCCATACCTTCCGATCACCAAACATGGATGTGAGCTCATGCCCTGCCTTGGCCCGATAAAAGACCCCCACCAACTCCCTCCGTGCGACTTCCCCCACTCCCCTTTCCAGAGTCGAGGAACCTCGCCCGAGGGTGCCCACCTCCTTCCAGGGTGACTTTCCTGGCTCCCCTTCTCCTGAGCCCTGAAACTTTGCTGGAGAGTGCCTTTAATAAATCTTGCCTTGCGCCTACCTCACCTGGTGTTGTGTTTATTTCACCTATAAAACCTTACACAGCTCAGTGCCCATGTCCCAGACCTAGATGACCTCAGGGAGCTGCTGAAGAGCATGCTGTATGAGGAGACCAGTGTGTATACCAATTTTCTGGGCCTGGGTTACGTTTACCCTCTGCAGGTTCTGGATATCCCACATGCTGTATGGTCTTCTGTGCTACTGTCAAGCTCGTGCCCCTGAAGGCAGAGCAATCAGCACAACCCTCTAGCATCTTCTGGCATTTGCAGGTGGTACCAATATCCCACATGTCACCCATGGAGTAGATGCAGAGACACCAGACAGGGCTCCTTTGGCCCATGAGGTTTCCTTTGCACTTGAAGATCTGCTGAGAGTCATAGGATCCTAGGATGCCCGTGTTCAGCCGTGGATTGATGTAGAACAGCTTGTCATTCAACATGGATACATCCCTCCAAAGCTCCATAAGGTCTTCTCTGAGCTCCCTGATTTTAGTCCAGAACATCAAACTTGAGCTTAGGCTCTTCTCCAGGTGGTCAATCTTCTCTGAGATCTTGCCCAAGCACGAAGTGCTGAAAACAGTCCCCTGGTTCTTCTGGGTCAGCACTAGGTGTATTTTGTGGAAGCTGTCAGCCTTTTGCTGGAGGAACTCCTTCAGGTTTTCTCAACTCATACATAACCTCGTTTCCCATGAACAGGCACCTGTAAGAGTGGGGACACTTGATGTGCTTGTAATCCTTAAGGGGTCCTCCATGTTCATCTTGAGGAGGGGATGGCCACTAGGGTTGTTGGAGCACCATACAGGCCTGCAGTCACAGCAGCCCTTGGGGTCTTCCCAGGCACTGAGCTTGATGGTGAAGGGGTCCCCACTGGCATCTACCTCAAAACTGATGGGCTTCCTGCCAGCCACCAGTTGACAGCCATGCCTGCAGTGAAGGAAGAGCTCCCGGATCTACACTCCACTGCAATTTTGTTGACTACCACCATCAGCTTGGTGTTGTTTGTGGGACACTTCTTTGACTTTAAGATCCATCTTTGATAAAACATATGCCTCCACGTGCTGATCACAGGGTCCCTGAACACACTGTAGCAGAGCTGGCAACAGAGCCTCACTGATGGCTGCTCAGCAAACACCAGTGGCTCCAGCTCCTCTTCATACTCTGGCGGCAAGAATGCAGAGTGCAGAGACAGGCTGGACTCTGAGTGTAGGCAGCTGCCAGAGATGGCACAGTATAGCTTGGATGCAGAGTGCAGGGTGCTGGGGACCTGCTGTCTTCCTCAGGGAGGGAGGCAGGTAAGGGTGCTGGAGGAGCAGGGGCACCCCGTGGTACTCTGTGAATGCTGGTCCTATTGGCTTTTGCAATGGTAGTGACAGCTGAAAAGGCAGGCCCCAAAGTCTTTTCCATCCTGGTCCCTATGGTGAGATCTGGTGTGGATAGCTTTGCAGGCTTCCCAGAGCAGTTGTAGCAGGTGCCTTTGCCTGACCTCATGCTCATGAGAGGTATTTTGGACATTTATGTAACGTCCCCTACCTGTGGGAAGTAGCAATGCCACCCTCCAGCTTCATCGGGCCCCCTTGACTGCCTCTCTAGAAAGGGACCTGCATGAATTTTAAAACACAGCATTTTAAAAATAATTATTAGCCACATCTACTAAGAGAATCAACAAGGTAAGTTTGGTATCATTAAGTTATATATATTCCCTTCTACATAAGGTCATGATAAATTTTGCACAATGTAAGAGCACAGAGACCATCAGGGACTTCAATTTTATAGATACTAAGCTCAGTTTAAATGACAGTATTGAAAGACCTTTGAGGTCTGAATTTCTCCAGTGCTCACTGCCTGAGTACTGAGACACACAGCAAGAAAAAGTGAATAGTCAGCAGGGTCAAGGGCTGCAAAGAGAATGAAGAAGACGAGTGCTGAGGAAACACTGTTAGATCTATAATAGGGAGGAATCCATGACCTTTGGGAGAGCATTTTCAGTAGTGTAGTGGAGAAGGGAGTTGGCTTGCAGTGCATTACACAGTAATTGGGTAGTAGAAAAGAGACAGTGAGTGAGACTTCTCTTTATATAGTGTAGCAGTGAAAGATGAGAGGGAATGAGTTTGACAAGCTAGCTGGGCCAAAGTACATTTTTTTTTCTTTTTCTAAAGGATTGTTTATTAGGCAGAGCAGGAGTCATGGGTGAGATGTGCATCTGTAGCAGAGTTCAGAGAGTGGAGAAATATAGAGACAGAGCGGGAGAGAGAGACAGAGGGAGACTAGTACAAGATTCCCACAAGCAGATGCTCTGTCTAATAAGTGTTTATCCTTAAAGGAAGTTTCCAAAATTGCCTCACTTTTGTAGGACTCAAGAGTTTTAGAGCACGAAACACAGACATTTGCCCTGGAGGAGCTTGCCATTTAAAAATGATACTGTGTACACAGACACAATGACATGGAGTTATCACCTAAGCACCTTTCAAAAGATGTTAGCCAATATACTCTAACCACACTAAAAAAAAAATTGATGACTTTGTTTAATTTATTCACATATTATCCACATTAGGTAGGGATTATTTTTGCATATGCGGAAACTGAAATTTAGGCAGGCCTACAGGCTAAGGAAGTTCTTGTTCTTTTAAGATTTTATTTACTTATTTGAGAGAGAGAGTGGGAGCATTAGCGGGGAAGGGGGAATGGGATGGGCAAGGGCAGAGGGAGAGGAAGAAGCAGACTCCCTGCTAAGCAGGGAGCCTGCTGGGGGGCTCCATCAAACCCTGGGCCCTGGGCTCATGAACTGAGCTGAAGGCAGATGCTTAACTGACTGAACCACCCAGGTGCCCCCAGGCTAAGTTAGTTCTTAATGTCTCATGGCTAATCAATGATTTTAGTCCAGTTGCAGATTACAAGCTAGGATCCTACACCATTTGCAACAGCGGTGGAATATGAGATAATACCTTATGATTAAATACATAGTTAGTTCTGTAGCAAAATATGAATATTACTACTCAGTTGCAAAATAAAGAATATAAGTCTTAAAAAATAAAATAAAAAAATAAAAATATTGAGTGAAGCTTGTGATTTCAAATCTCAAATGAGAATTCAACGTCTGCATCTTACTTTAGGTAAGATAATGTCTGCATCTTACTTTAAAATATTTTGACAGAGGCACACATGTGTGCGTGTGTGTGTGTGTGTGTGTGTGTGTGTGTGTGTTTGCCTGTGTGAGTCTGAGCTATACTTTTGGTATGACCAATTGCCTGTTTGTAATGCATACTCTAGGAGAAGGGAGGGGATAACCAATATTTAATAACAGAGGCTATAATCCAGAGACAGCTATTATAATCTTCAAAAATCTAATTTCAATTAACACCAAATTTTAAAATATTACCATAATGAAGGATAGAGATGGGTATTCACTGGTGAAATTAGTGGCTTGTTAATTAGATAATAGATGTTGGAAATAGGCTTCATTAGTGAGATTAGTGATAGCTGAAATCTGTGAATTGCCTAAAATATTCTAGAAATACTCCCTGCCTTGCCATGAGTCTAGTAAGTCACCCTTCACTGTTAGAAAGAAGTTGGGAGCTTGACGCTCGGTAGTCCAGTGTCCAGTCATTACCTTGGAACTTTCTGGTTGGCTGCTAATGACCACTAGGCTAACTGAATTCTGCCTTTAGAATGTTCTCACATTTGTCCCAAAGAGATTTCACTGGGCTTACAGAATAGGCTATATGACCTATTTGAAGTTCGCTTATTATTATTTTAAAAAATATTTTCTTTTTTTCTTTGACAGAGAGAGGGGAAGGGGGAGAAAGTATGAGCCAGGGGCAGAGGTAGAAGCAGACTCTTTGCTGAGCAGGGAGCATGACTCAGAGCTTGATGCCAGGACTCTGGGATCATGACCTGAGCCAAAGGGAGATGCCCAAGCAACTGAGCCACCCATGTGTTCTGAAGGTCTGCTTATTAATAAATGTTAATTCAATTACGGTCTATATGTATGAACAATTTTCTTCTGATTCTTTTACTAAAACCTGGTAATAAGATAGTATGGAAATAGTAAACTCACCCACTCTCAACTCCTGGTGTCTACTGCTATCTACTAAAATTAACCTATTTGTGTTTAACCAAATTGGCTTAGGTTGGTCACACATTTATTTCTGTGAATTTCCTCTATAAATTCCCTTTCCAACTTTTAGAAAACTTGTTCTTCACCTTCTTAGTATGTCTCCCCTGATGACCTTGTCCCCGGCCTCTACCTGTATGTTCTCCAGTTTTACTGAGAATACAGATACAATCAGACAGTCCTGTTCCTCTTGTCTTCCATCCTCAAATCCTGCAACCTGCCTGTATCTGCCCTTTTTGCCATTCTTCTTTCTGACAAGGAAAGGAGTATAGCTTCACTTGTGAAAGGTGAGCCTTTCCACTTAAGCTTAGCATCCTATCTTGCTTTCCTGCTTAGGGACTTCATTTCTGTGTTTTACCCACTCTCTTTTGAATCAATTTCTCCCTTTCTGTTAGATTACTCACACTGGTATACAAAAAGCTCTAGCATCTTCTATCTTAGACAAAAACAAACAAAACTTATCTTGATCCTTTTAAGGAATCCCTCTATTTCTCTGTCCCTACACAGTAAAACTACTCAAATAGTTACTACTCAAATAGTAACTGTTTTTACTTCTTTACTTTTCATTCTTTTTAAGTTATGAAATAATTCAAACACAGAGAAAAGATAGGGAATAATATAATACACACCTATGAACACACACAGCTACTGTACTGCTCCATAAACTTTTAATGGTTTTCTTTATTTGCTTTACCTTTTTAAGAGAACTATTACAGATATAACTGAAGCCCTTCACCAGTGCATTCTCTCCCATCCCCAATGGTAACCATTTAACCAGAAGCTGGTGTTCAGCATGCCTGTACATGTTTTTATATACTACTATACAAATATATATCTACAGCTGAGAGTTATACTTTATTCTGTACTGATGAATTTTAATCCCCACCAACAGTAAACGAGAGGTTCCTATTTCTCCATATTCATGACAACACTTGACTTGTCAGCCTTTTTAATTTTGTCAAACTGGCTAGTTTGAATTGTTATTTCACTATGATTTTAATTTGCATTTCCCTGACATCTAGTAAAATAGAGCATCTTTTCATATTTTTTTATTAGCCATTGGTGTTTCCATCTTTAGAATTGCCTGTTTATCTTTTGTGCATTTGTCTTAACATCTTGAATGAACAGACCATCATTTCTGCACTGCTTGGTAATGCCACCTCTATATTATACTCTTTTCTGGATCCCTACATTGTTTCATTGGTTTACTTGTATATTTCTGCATCAAGAGAACAAGATATACTGTAACCTCATAAGAACTCACTCTTCAGTAGAGCATCTCCCCCAGTACCTTCTTTAAAATATTCATAGATATTTTTACCTTTCTGGCCTGCATGTGAATTTTGGGATTTTATGTCAAGATCATGAAACCCTGATCCCATGACCCTGAGATCATGACCTGAAATCAGTAGCTGGACACTTAACCAACTGAGTCACCCGGGTGCCCCTTAAATTTACTATTTATAAAAATAAATTATAGAGATTAGAGAGAAAATTATGGTAAAAGAAAATAAACCTGCAATAAAATTATTATCCAAATTTCATGTAAAATGGCTGCAAACTCATTTCTAAACGTTCTGACAGCCACTTCAAAGAAAAATTAATCAGTTACATGATTCATGTTGTCCATGAGATAAATAGGATAGTACATTAGGAGAGGTCTGAGGCCTGAATATTCTTGTAGTAAGCCTGGAGAGCCTTCTCCCATGAGTTGTTACAAAACAGTCTTCATCAGTAGTATTTGTCATGCTAATAAAATGAGGCGCACCATCATGCTCTTCCTTATAATGTTCTTCAGTATATGCTAAGGACATAAAGACCAAGGGCAGTCAAGTAAAATATTGCTGTGAAATGAAACAACCACACAGTCTGGTTCCTCAGCTTAGCAGAGGGGCTAGCAAGAAGGCTGAATGGCAAATCCTTCAGGCAACCCTCTGCATATGTCATTTTAGCAATTGATCCTATAAGAGGTACTGGCCAGAGGAAAATCTGAAGTTATACTCCTTGATATATATATATATATATATATATATACCTGGACAAGCAGGTATTTTGTATTATTAGACAAGCATAATCCAGGCACAATAACCATTGGCTGAGCTGTAAATAAGGTTATGAAAGCAAAGCCCCTATCAGGAATACACGTGTGATTAGCAAGCTGCCTCTAGGGATGGAAAAGTCAAGGTTTCTCCACAAAGCAGTACTGTTTCTGTTTTAACACAGAATGAATGTAGAACCTGGCCTGTGGTTCTATACCACAAGGCATATCTATATACTCGTGATCCTATTTTCTGGATGCATTCTATAGAACGCATATTTATATTTATTCTTTATTCTTTTATTTTTTACTCAGACTGAACCGTTTCAGAGATCTCAGCTTTAGTTAGCCCCACAGGTCCCTGGACTCTACCCAGGTGTCCCACCCTGGAGACAGGCCTCCCTCAGCAGTATCAGTTGCTCCTGATTTCCACAGGTTTAGAAGTCTCTGTCTCTTTTCTTCCAAGATTCCTTGACCACACCTGGGCTATACCATCGGCTTCTCTAACTATCACTGTCTAAGTTGTTCATTCATTCAACAAACTTTATTCTATTTCTCAGGGTATCACATTTTGAGGCACATGGTGAATATGTTAATTTTGAGATTCCCATTAGAAAACAAGCTGTATTGTTGTATACACAGCTAGATAGAAAGTATTAGGTTGTAAGGATGGGTCAGGTGGGAGATTTAGGTGTTTATCTTTAAGCCATTGTTAGGAGTTAGCTGGACAGTTAGGTAGTCAGGACCAGGATGCTCCATAAGAAAATATGGAGTCAGGACAGCTAAAATAAAACAGCATTAAAGTCATGTTTTGCAGCTTAGACAGGACCACACTAGCATTCTGTTTTGCAGCCTTTGCAGAAATGACTTCTGCAAAATGTCCTAAAATAAGACAATTAACCACAAGGCATTTGTCCCTATCATGGGCAAGGAGCAGTTAAGACATAAGCTCCCAGATGTCAGCAAAAAAGACCATCAGCATGTGAACATTAACCTAACAGGTAGACAGATAGGTGACCAAAGTCCCGACTGGCACAACTCAGCATACCCTGACTGCTTAAGATAGTTCTGCAAAAGAGCTCATAAAAGTCCCTAAACTTAGAAACTCCAGGGGTTACCCTCCTGTGCCCCTGCCACCCCAGGAGCTTTGTACTATTACTCAATGTACTTTGCTTTGCTGCCCACCATGCTTCGTCTGTCTACTTCTTCATTCTTTGAAACCGTGTTGCCAAGAACCATAGGCACTAAAGCCAGAGAAATCCTGCAACACCATGAGGTTACTCAGGAATGAGAATAGATATGTAGATAGAATATTACCAAAGTTCCATTTAAATTTGAGCAACATTAAGTGCTTGGCCTCAGCAGTTCTGATGCCCTGGTTGGCTTCTGCTTCTGTCAAGTACTTCTCTGCTCCAGCAGCCACTTTCCTGCCTAAAACAGGCCTCCCAAATCCCTAGAGATACATCACACTAGCCCTCTATCTTAGGTCACCACATTTATTTGCTTTATTTGATACTTGCTTAATACATGAGAAGACAGAGGACAAACTAGTATTCCACAGCCCTTAAAACCGCAATTCAAATCTATATATGCACTCCTTGACCTTCCTGCAATATGATTCCCTATGATCAGTTCCCTATTAGGATTTTTAAAGCTAGTAACAAGACTCACCAGGAGTCCCTCTGGACTGAGTTTTATACCTTTTTAACTCTCTTCCTATCATTTGGTTAGTGGTGGTAGAGAGCTTGCTAATTGTTTCCTTCTTATTAATAGTGGGAGAAATAACAGCATTTTAAGGCATGTAGTCCAGGGTGTACACTGACATTCATGTTCTGCTCTAATCTAGGGCACGAGTCCCTGTAGAACAGTATCTGTTTTGCTTGTACCCAGTACGGTGTGAGAATATGCTATAGAGGCAAGCTGTTGAGCATGGCAGAGACACGGCATGGAAGTAGAAAGAGTTAGGAAAAATAGTTATAACTTGAGCATTAACTGAGAGTTAGAGACTATGCTGTGTTTCTTGTGTTATTTAATACAGTATTCCTCAATGGGGGTGTTATTGCTCCCCTGGGGGAATTGTGGAAATTTGAAGAATTGTTTTTGCAGCTATAGTGACTTGTGACAGGGCTAGGGATGGTAGACTTCCTGCAAGATAGACTGTCCCACTTAGTAAAGACCTGACTTCACTCAGGTCTCACAGAAGTGGCTCTAATGTCCTGTGGCCATTTCTGCTTTTATAATCTTACAAATTTTGTAGACCCTAGTTTTGTTTTTGCATTTAAACAGAAAGTAATTTGAATTTAAATATTTCTAAGATACTGACATTTCCAAGAGTGTATCTCTCATGCAAATTAAGAGGAGATCAGAAAATTGTACTTTGTTTTATTTGGAATCTTATCAAGAGTCCTTACTATTTTGGGCATTATGTCCCTGCCTGAGGTACATGGCTAATGGTTGTTAACAGCTGCTGCATTAATGGTGAGTCTGTGTATATGTGCAAGAATGGGGGCAATTTATTATATCTTCTACATTAATCATATCTGGGCATTTACATATTAACACATACATTATTTTATCTCAAATTACCTTTCTTCTGTTTCTTTATATTACAAATAAGGCATTACATTAATTTAAAAAAGAATACCTTAGTAAATAGCATTATCTACTAGCTATTCCTAGCTAGTAAGCTAGGGGCCAGAGTTTGAACGCAACATTCTAGATCCCAGAGATACACACTCTTAACCACACATACTCTGTTTTTTATCACAGGAAGCCAATTGAAATATCAGGCAAAAAGAGGGCAGAGTTCTGGACAGGACTTGAGAGGCAGGGAGTATGTGGTTCTGAAAATGCAGATCAGTACACCCTCTCCATGTAGTGTGGCTTGTAGCAGAACTGGTGAAGGTTACTGAGAGACCGACTTTCATGGGTTTCAAGTAAAGGCAAGATGGTCTGCAGATGTCCATTCTGAGTGACAGGAGTAGAACTCGGTGGACTGCTGCAGATTCCATGGTTCCTGCTATGGAGGACCAAGATTCCATGGTCTCCCCATCCCGCCTGGAAAGAATGGATGGACAATCCACTGATAGTTTTGAACTCACAGCAGTGTTCCTGCTACACACCTACTGGAATCTATATTATTCACTGGCACATTCCACATTCAACTTTTAGTAAGCATGTAGGATGGCCCTTTGCTAGACTCCAGAAAAGCTAAAGAAAAGCTTTGACCAAGTTCCCTCACACCGGCAAACAACCTTGATTTTTTTCTGTCTGGGCTTATCCAGACTTTTTTCCATATGCTAATATCAACGGGCTGAATTTCTTCTTGGTTGAGAATTTATCTTTGATTTAAAATTGATTACTGAATCTTGAAAATCAAGGAAAGTTTTCATGTGTGGATACAATTTTTTTTTTAAGTGGGTCAAAAATGTTCAGTGTAGTTTTTGCTGGTGAAGATTAGGAATGGTGGATTAGAAAAATCTGCCTGTCTGGATTTATTTCGCATAGGCCTCAATTGCCCTACTTAGGTTTTCATTTTTCTGGGAGCTTCTTAAGATGATGATGAGTAGAGTTCTAATGAGCTGGAAGCTTCTTCCTTAGCTACAGTTTTGACAGGTTGTTTGTCTCTAGCTTGAAGAGACTCTTACTGAGGTTAAATAGAAGACACACAGAATCCAGAGAAATCTGTAGATTAGTATATTAAAATGTATCTGCCTCTTCTATTTTGAAATAACTGCTCATGGCAGTTCTTGGCCTATTTGTTGACAAATCATTCTGGAATAATTAGATAAGAGGCAGCTGTATGTACACTTTAATTAGCTGTTCTTGCCCCAAAAACTTGATCAGAAACTTTTCCTTAACTCATTACTGTCAGCCCAACAGTGCTATAACTCTCCTCTTAATGCATATGAACTTTGTAGGCCTATTAAAAACCATGAAATACATACATATGCTGAATGAAAACATTTTTACATATCTGTAGGATTAAAATAGAGGGGAAATTGATAGGAGTAGATTTCAGATTAAGGACGTGCGGCAGTGATGATTATATTTGAGGCATTTTTGCCTCTATAAAGAATACTGGGAAGACGTATTGATCACTTGTTTATAATATTTGGTCAGAAGTTGTGCCCTAGCACCAGCACAAGTGTTGGTGGATACTATTAACTTTTATGCATGAGTGATAACCAAATATTTATCTTACTTTAAAATTGGACAAACTGAACCCTCTTAAAACCTGTTCCCAGTTTAGAGATGGCTTGTACTTCGATAATTCTTCAATTAGCTATTTGGAACCTGGAAATCAGTTCCTCATAATATTGTGTGATTTTTTTCTTAGAGCCTAAAAACACCAGAGGTCAAGGAACTTTTTCTCTGAAGGGCCAGACAGTAAGTAATTTAGACCTGGGGTGTCATAGTGACACTGTCGTAACTACTCATGTGGTAAAGCAAAGGCAGCCATAGATAGTACCTAAACATGTGGGCGTGGCTGTGTTCCAAAAATTTTTCTTTAGGTATATTGCAATAGAAATTTCATATGATTTTCACATTACAAAATATTATTTTTCTTTTAATTTTTCCATCCATTTAAAATTTTAAAAACCATTTTTAGTTCACAGGTTGTACAACAACTGGTGGCAGGCCATGTTTGACCCCTGAGCAGCAGTTTGCAGATGCCGGATACGCACAGAAGTGGGTGCTACTCATAACACTAAAGAATGTAACCGTATGTATGTTCAAATACTTGAGATACTTGACCTTCGTATAAGAAAACACATTTTATGTCTAATTGGAAATGTCACAGACACATCTGTTACAAAGTGATCTAAGACAAGTTGGCTGTGCACAATCAATGGATATGTTTCCATTGGTAGATATGACAGCCACTATTACTTTGTTGTAGTTGAGGGCTACAGATCTCCCACTTCCATATCCAAAGAACCCCCCCCCCCACCAAACCTGGGGCTCTATTTAAAGAAGCTGATTTGACCTGAGCTGAAATCAAGAGTGGAGTTGCTTAACCCACTGAGCCACCTAGGCACCCCTGGAAAGACATTTCTTTCTTTCTTTTTTTTTAAAAAATATATATATGTTTTAAAGACTTTATTTATTTATTTGACAGAGAGAGAGATCACAAGTAGGCAGAGAGGCAGGCAGAGAGAGAGAGGGGGAAGCAGGCTCCCTGCTGAGCAGAGAGCTCATGTGGGGCTCCATCCCAGGATGCTGAGACCATGACCTGAGCCGAAGGCAGAGGCTTAACCCACTGAGCCACCCAGGCGCCACCGGAAAGACATTTCTAATATATCATATGCTAATTAACAAACCCTCTAGTGCTGATAGGAATAGTTAAAAACACTTGTGGTAGCTGCCTTTGGAATATAGGCTGCTTCTTCTTCTTTTTTTTTTTTTCTTAAAGATTTTATGTATTATTTGATAGAGAGAGAGAGAGAGAGAGGGCAAGAGCTTGAGCCAGGGGGAGAGGCGGAGGAAGAAGCCCACTCCTCACTGAGCAAGGAGCCCGACGTGAGGCTCAATCAAGAAATCCCGAGATCTTGACTTGAGCGGAAGGCAGTCGGTTAAGGACTGAGCCACCCAGGCGCCCCTAGAACACGGGCTTCAATTACTAGCCATCCACCCATGGAGTGAGCTTGAATAAGGCCCATTAAATATAAGTTAACATTCAGTTATAGATTAAAACTAACGTACACATTCACTATAATTCCTATGTTCATGTATTGAAAAATAAACCACGGACAATAGAATATTCTTTTGCGGGACGCCTTCCACAGCGAGATCAGTGATTCCTTTTTCCCCTAGCAGTCTAGCCTCCGAAAACTGATAATAGGGACCCTTTCCACACATGGCCCGTGTGGTTGTTCATTGGGAGGGGCAAGGAAAATTTTGGGTAGGAGTGAGGACAGCATTTTTAAGGAACGGTGGCTGCGAAATCTTTGAGGGCACGGGCTTCCGTAAGTAGAAACCTACGGGAGCTCGGGTTCAAGATGGCGATGGGAGAGCATCGTGAACCGATCTCCTTCCATGAACAGCCGAAGCTACAGCTACGTACAGAACAACTTCTTCAGAAAAAACCCCCTAAAACCCGGCTGGGCAGCTGCTATGCACCGGCGAGAGTCTGCCACGACGAAGCAGGTAGGAGAAGCCAGGACGTAATGTCGCTCTAAAGCCCGCGCCAGCCTTCCCGCCGCGGGGTTGGAAATGCAAAACCCGGAGCTTCTCTCTGAGGAGCGGAGTGTGAACCCTACATCACACATCTCCACGTTTAGGACCTGCACCTGGGAGACAACCTCCCCCAAACAGCTAGCTTTAAAAACCAGCGGAGTGGCTGCGCCAACAGACCCACGAGCTATAAGGAGCTGAGAAACGGCTCTTAAAGGGTCTGTGTGCTCAGACTCACCTGCCGTGGGCCCTGCGCAGAGGCCGATGGCGGGTGCGGGTGGCGGGGTGCCGGCTGCGTGCCCCCGAGGCTTGTCGTGGCGTGTCCAGAGCACCGGGCAACCGCTTTGACACATATGTGGGGGCCTGCTGGGGTGCTCTCTGGAATGGGAAGGGGTAGGTGCCGGCTTCACGCCGGCCTCCATGCTTGGCTTCCGCAGGCTGATGCCATCTTCTTTTCTTTCCGCTCGGGTTCCATCTTCCTTCCTGCCCTCCCTCTGCTGTGCCCCAGAGTGCCAGAATCTCCCGGGCGGAGGGCCTTTACACACGTCGGTACACGTCGGGTACACCGGTTTTACATCTGGTCCCCCAGGTTTTTGCGGCGGCTGCCAGGGGACACGTCCAGATCGCCTGACCGGGGGCGGGGGTGGTGGTGGTGGTGATAGCGGGGTTTACTGCTGGGTGGCACAGGACTGTCACAAGTGCACAATACATCCCGTGGACTATGTTCTCCCTGGGGGTGGGATGGGGGGTGCTTTCCCCCTCTCCATGGAATAGAACACAGCCTTTTCTCTTTCTTGACCTTGAAACGCCGGTGAGGTTTGTACAAAAAATAAAAAGAATTCAAAACTGTATAAAGCAGAAGAGACAGTGGATGAAAAGAACAAAAGTTTTATTGCTGAATCCTTCACAATAAAGCAGACTCTGACGAAATTATGGGTGATATTTTCTTTCTATATTTTTTTAAGTTTTTTTTTTTCCTTCGGCTGTATAGCACTAATTAGAATGTTACCAGATTCTGATTCTTCTTAGTTTTTCTTTCTCTATAACCACATCTTTCTCTATAACCACATCTATATATAAAAAAATTTTATTTTTTAAATTATGCAAAATCCAAAAATAGAATTTCATGGCTAGTATTTCACCTATGTCCTTCTCTCCTTGCCCCAGGCTTGTATTATTTTTGATGACGTTTTAGAATATAGGTGAGGTTCAGTGGGGTGGAGTCTGGAGCCCACAACCAAGAAAGAATTTTTGAGACATCTTTGAGCAAAATGGTTGTTTATTAAAGCATGGGGACAGGACCCATGGGCAGAAAGAGTTGCTGCCCTGAGGTTGTGAAGGGTGGCAGGTTGCCTACCTGGTGTTGGGGGAGGTAAGAAAAAAAGGGAGGTTTCAATAGAACTTTCATATGCTAAAGACCTACAGGATAGGCATATCGGAGGCCTTGCCATTGTCAAGGTCATTTTTCCCTTCTCAGCAACGTATAAACATGAAGATAGTTGGGAGATGCCTAAAGAATGTCACATATGCCCCACCCAGTTGCCGGGTGTCAGCTTCTGCTTTGACCTCAACCAGCCTTCTGTTCCCTCATCATCTGAAGAAAATCTCTTCTGTTCTTTTATCTATACATATCTAAGTTTGTATTTCTAGAAGATGAGGATTCATTTAAAAATTAACCGTAATCCCAGTGTCACACCAAAAAAAAAAAAATTAACAGTAATCCTATAATATCATCAAACATGCAGTGTTTATATTTTTAAATTCTGTGATAAGATTAAAAAATTGCAACTGGTTGGTATGCATTTGAATCTCTTTGATGTGGTTTTGGGATATAGGTGAGGTTCGGTGGGGTGGAGTCCGTAGCTACAGACCAAGAAAAAATTCTTGAGAAGTCTTTGGTGCAAAGTGGTGGTTTACTAAAGCACGGGGACAGGACCCATGGGCAGAAAGAGCTGCTGCATGGGGGTTGTGAGGGGTGGCTGATTATATACTATGGGGTTGGGAGAGGTTAGGAAAAAGGGAGGTGTTGAAAGGACTTTCATATTCAGCGTGTGAAAGTCCTTTCAACACCTCCCAAGAAGACTCCCTGGATACCAGAGCCCTTGCTATTGTCAAGTTAAGGTTGTTTACCTGTCTAGTAAGGCACTAACATTTAGATAGTTGGGAACTTCTGGAGGAATGTTACATTTTGCCCACTTCAAGTATCTGTTGGTGGGCTGCAGGTTGTAGAGACATTTAATTGGATTTACAATCCATTATAAAAACGATTAATTTTATTTACATTCCCTTCTGGAAGCTATTCCTAAGGCTTTTGTAAGTAAACTGAGGGAGACTCAGGTCTTGCAGGATTGTGGTCTCTACAAGTAAACCATTTGTTTTTCCTTTAGGGCAGCCAGGAGTGCCTGAGGAATGTTACATATATCCCATGGGGAGGGTGGGTTTCGGGGTGTCAGCTTCTGCTTTGTCCTTAGCTTGCCTTCTGGTCCCTCATCATTTTCTAATTTACAGCGTCTGTCCTTTATGCTTTTCTCTCCCTTCCTTGCAATTCACTATGTGAAGACATTTTTCTATTTCTAGTTTTTCCATAATCTGGCTTTTTGCTGATTCATATTTGATTTTGAGAATTTTCCTTTATTTCTTTTTTCTTAATATTTTTGTTATATTCGTTACTTCATTGTATTTCATGTTGGAGGTTTTAAAAAATATTTATTTAATTTTTAAATATGGAGATATATAGAAAGAAATATTTTAGTTCCCCTTCCTCTCTGAGGGTAGCTCTGCCACTAGACCTCTTTCAGTTGTTGGGATAGTGCTCTTGAGGTCTCTTCTTAGGAATGAAACTAGTCCAACAAATACCTTCCTTCTTTATCCCTCTCCATCATTCATTAAACCAGTGGTTCTTAGCAGAATAGTACTGTCCCAAGGATTGTTCTGTAAACTTTTGGGTTATTTTAGTTGTCAGATTGTTGAGGGGGTCAGGAAGGCTAATGGACTCAGCAGGCAGGAGCCGAGAGGTTAGACTTCGTACAATATGTGGCACCATCCTTCACAGTGAAGAATTGTCCTGTATATTGCACTGCTTTTGAATGTTACCTTCAAATTCATGTAAGTCGAAAATTATTTATAATACTCTGAGACTGGATCTTAGTTCTGTTTTTCCTATAACTGCAAAGTCATTTTTCCATGTTTTTTACTATACATTGAACTTACTACAAATACAGTTAATGTGGTGTCTCAATTGGGTATCTGTCCGATCAGTTGGGGCCCCCCAGTGTGGGGCCATGATCAGGTGGAAGCCGGTGGTGTGGGAAGCAAAAGAAATCACCTGAGGTGGGACAAAGGAGATGGAAGTCTATTAAAAACACAACAGAGAAGTGGAGGGCTGGACAACAAAGGAGAGCTTGTATTTAAGGAGGCAGTGGGTGGGGGAAGGTGTTTTTAAAAGGGGAAGATGAGGAGGTATGGTGACTTATGGAATCTTCCTTTTTTCTGTAACTCTTGCCTACTTGTAAGTAGCCCATTGATCAGTTAGGCCTCTGGATATTTTGATGTGGGAGGCCTTCTAGGCCTATGTTCAGCCAGGTGGTCGCTGTGGGCCTTTCCATTGCTCAAGCCTGTTTGCCTAAAAGCAGCCTCTATAGTTACTGGGTAAATTGAGGCAACACGGAAATCTATTTTGCTTGGATCTTTCCATTTGAGAAAACTACTAGTAGCGTCACCACTCACGGCTTTTGAATTGCCAACACAACATAACTGCACTGTGTGCTTTTTGGCTGTTGTCTCCACCAGGCTACTTCTGGATAAAAGTATGTGATGGGTTCTTCATTATGTCTTCTCATTCAGGGCAGTGCCTCCTAAACCGTAATGTGAGGTTGCTGTTGTAGCCTGCCCAAGCAGTTACGTTGTGAAGCTGTATTATTTTATTTTATTTATTTTTTAAGGAGTTTATTTATTTTAGAGAGAGAGCACGCTTGTGCAACCTGGGATGGGGTGGTAGGGATAGAGGCAGAGGGAGAGAGAGAATCTCAAGCCCACTCCATGCTGACTGCAGAGCCTGATCCCACAACTGTGAGATCTGACCTGATCTGAAATCAAGAGTTGAACACTCAGCCAACTAAGCCACCCAGGTGCCCCGAAGCAGAGTTATTTTATTATAATTTTTACATCTCCTACTTACTATAGTTGGGGCTTTAAATAAATTATTTTGAAATAATGTACATCTATAGATTCTATTTTAACATGGTATGATGGGACTGCAAATATTTGTTATTAAAGCGAGGTTTGGGTCTGATGAGATTGAGACCCACAGGTTTAGGTTGGTGGGGAGAGTCAAACATCACTGAGCAGTTAGGAATCATTGAATATGTGAAAACATTTTAACAATGGAGTTCACATAATAATAGCTGACACTTTAGGTAGTGCTTGTTTAAAGTGCTGGGAACTCTCTTTTCCAGATGTTTTACCTAAATCAACTTCTTCGATGCTCATTATAGCTCCAGGAGGTCAGTGGGAGCTATTAGTCTCCCCTTCTCATAAATTAAAAAATAAGAGACCCAGATATGAAGTAATTTACCCAAGGTCACATAACTAATAAATGCCAGAGCTGGGATACAAACCCTGGCAATGGGGCTACAAAATCTACTCTCTTAACCACTGCTTTTGATTGTTTTTCTTTTGAAGCACAATTCACGGAGCAGCAAGGAAGGAAAAATCAAACATATTGGCAGAAAATATACAGGTGCTAGATTTAAAGGGAAAGTGGATATGTAATTTTGCCTTTTAGAGGCTAGTTGTGCAGAGTTGCATGTGGTAGGGTGGGAAGTAAACCTTTTAAGTGATAACAGTCCCCTGGAGGAGCTCAAAAAATGTTTGTTGAGTGAATGAAGTACTTTATAGGATTAGCTGCAGTGGAGAATAAAATTATGGAAGAGTCTCAAAGTTAATAAAGAGAGTAAGGCAGAACTTGGGCATCTATACTACGCAAAGGATGTACCAGGTGCCTTTTTTGAAGTGTAGCACACCAGAAGCGTGTCTGGTGTTTCCACCATAAGCATCCTTGTTGCTGGTGTTTTCATGGCATACCTAATTGCTGTAAGGTAATTTTACTGTAAAAAGATAAAATCATGAAAAATAAAAGAGGGACATATGATGTGGGAAACAGAGGGGGAAGAAAAATTATTAAATTTCCTTACCTACTGACAAGTCCTTGAAACATGCAGAGTGACTCTCCTCTAGGGACTCAACTACCCTCACCTTGAGGCTTTGCTAATGGCAAAGGACAATCCTAGCCTGACCGACCCCCTACCCCCAACCAGGATCCTGTAAGTCTACTTTAACAATTCCCTTAGGAAACTTTATCTCTAAACCTCCAAGATAGTGTTGACAATTATTTCCAAGCATATGACCCACTGATAGACATCTAAAGGGTCTCATGAGAAGGTTTTTATTAATGGTAATGAATAACCTTTTCCCCAGACAATAGCTAGCCCCTCAAGATCCTAGAAACCTTGCTTCCAAAATTCCTTAGAGACTTATGCCATCCCTAATCCCCTTCCCACTTACAAGTATATAATAGACCACTCCTCACATCCCCGGGGCAGCAGCTCTTCCTGCCTACGGGTCCTGTCCCCGTGCTTTAATAAACCACCATTTTGCACCAAAGATGTCTCAAGAATTCTTTCTTGGTCATCGGCTCCAGACCTCACCCCACCAAACCTCACCTATGTTCTAGAACTTCATCAGCATTCATTAAAAAAGACTATAAAATGACATGAAAAATGATTAACAAAATTAAAAAGTCTTTATTGAGAAATAGAAAATTGAGTACATTTAAAATATATGTAGATTCATGGCAATACTGTGCAAATAACTGATTTTAATTTGTGGACTGTACCAAAGCACTTGTCTTCAAGGTTTTGTTCATAATATTATACTTTCTTTTTTTTTTTTTAAGATTTTATTTATTTATTTGACAGAGAGAGATAACAAGTAGGCAGAGAGGCAGGCAGAGAGAGGGGAGGAAGCAGGCTCCCTGCTAAGCAGAGAGCCTCATGCAGGCCAGCCAGGAGCCCCCATAATATTATACTTTCTTTACAAAAGATTTTGTTTATTTGTGAGAGAGAGCACGCACATGAGTTGGGGGAAGGGCAGAGGGAGAGGGAGAATCAGACTCCCCACTGAGCAGGGAGCCTGGCCTGGGCTGAATCCCAAGACTCTAGGATCACGACCTGAGCTGAAGGAGGACACTTAACCAAAGGAACTAGCCACCTCCCCGCCCCCCCACCCCACTTTTTTTGCTTGTTGGTTTATTTCCTTGTTTGCATCACACTTTCCTGTTTTGTCTTTTTTTTTTTTAAACTAAAACCTTTTCCTTCATTAAGAGTAGTATCAGTTTCCAAATACTAGGACACATACTTTGTAACTGAACTTTGAATTGTGTTGTAAAAGCCTTTTATGCTGGTGTGTGTTCTTGGAGTATTGTCATATCATATGTCCTTTGATAGATGTTCAAAAGTTCTTTATGAAATGTGGGTTTAAAACTACATCACTGTATAGATGTTATGAGTAGTAAGAGTTACATAATATAAAAATAGAGTATTGCTTCATTGGAAAAATGTAACGAAACTGTCAACCAGTTGTTGAAACTAACAAACTGTCAAACCAATCTGTCAACCAGTTATTTATTTATTTTTAATGGCAGAATTGCTTTACAGCCAATTAGTTATGCAGAGAAAATGTTTGCATGAAAATCTTGCAGAGAAAATGCTTTTGGCAAAGAAGCTCATTGCAAAACTAGCTAGAACCAATAAGAGGAATTCCATGTGGGAATTGCTGAATTTGCTTACCCAGGACCACAGAATTTTTTTTTTTTTTTAAGATTTTATTTACTTATTTGACAGAGATCACAAGTAGGCAGAGAGGCAGGCAGAGAGAGAGAGGAGGAGGAAGCAGGCTCCCTGCTGAGCAGAGAGCTCAGTGGGGCTTGATCCCAGAACCCTGGGATCAGGACCTGAGCCTAAGGCAGAGGCTTTAACCCACTGAGCCACCCAAAATTCTGACCACAGAATTTTAACTACAAATGTTAATTAGGATACTTCTGGTTCAAATATCCATCTTGACAAGATCTGACTGGGACTAGAATAGAAGGGGGTGTTTCTTAACAGAAAATTTTAAATAAATTGATAGAACTCACATTATAAATACATCATATCAAAGAGTTAACTTAAATATGGAAATATTTACTCTAATCTCGCCTGAAGAAGGAATTGGCAGAACTCTTATGTAGGAACAGCTCCAGGAATCATCTTTGTCTTGGTCATATTGGGAGTCTTCTTTGGTTTGCTCCTGGATCCTCTGCAGTGTCCTTCACAAGTTTGGGTCAAATGCCAGTTCGTCTGAATGACCATTGCTCTTTGTCTGCTTCTGTCTACACCTGGCCAATGTTTCAAAGCTCAGACTTTAATTATACAATTTTATCAGTGGGATTGCTATAGCTATAGCTATTACGTAGATTGGCATAAAGGACGAACTTCAGAAGGTTTATTCCCTTCATTTTCTTTGTGTTTTCTAGTGATGCATTCCTAGGTCAGCAAATCTGCTTAATACCTTGGTCAGCTCTGGTTGCAGTATGATACAGTGCAAACGGAAGATTTTGACATTTGGCCATGTCATTGGGTTTCCACTTCTAAGCCACAGAATAAGAAAGGAATGATAGGGGTTCTCGATTCCTCCAAAGATGGTATATTAACAATAACCTTTTAGATACAAAAGAGAGCCATCAATGTATTACATTCATGAAATGACTGAGGTGGACATTAGGGTGTAGTTATCTCATGAAATTTGTTAAGAGCAGCTCTAAAATTCCACCCTTGGCCAAGATTTTCACTGAGCTGGTCACGAACCAGCCATATTAGATGTTACTCCCTAGTTATTATGGAGTTAGTTTTAGAACTGCGCCATTGGTTGGTTTGAACATCACTCCATCGCTCAGTCTTCTTATGGCTGAGGTGGACTTGTTTCTTAGTACTTTATTTACCAAGTCAACTACTTTGATGTCATTTTTAGTTAACTTCCTGCTTCTCAATGTTGGCTTTCTTTTTTTTATTGCCAGTAAACCTTTTGCTATTTGATGTTAATAATGAGTAGTAATCTTAGGCTTTGACGTGTCTCTGAATGCTCTATAACTATGTACTGAAACCTGTGGGGAGCTCATGCCTGGTGTGGCACTGACCTAGGCTTGGTCTTACTTAGAAGAGTCTTCTCCATGCAATCAAAGGCTGTGGCTCTAAGTTACTTCCTATAAAAAAAAATGACTCTCTACCTTGCTTTTAGAATATTTTTTTCTTTCTGGTCTTTATAAATCCCTTTTTATTAGGTATTCACTTTACATGCATCATACCTTTCATCCTCACAAACTGTTGTGGAGAAAATAACAACTTTTTATTTTATTTATTTATTTAATGATTTATTTACTTATTTTAAAGAATTATTTATTTATTTTGAGAGAGAGAGAGTGAAAGCAAGCGGGTATGGGGGTAGGGAGGGCAGAGGGAGAAGGAGAGAAGCAGGCTTCCTCCTGAGCATGGAGCCCAATGGGAGGCTCAGTACCACAACCCTGAGACCATGACCTGAGTCAAAACCAAGAGTTGGATGCTCAACTGCCTGAGACACCCACGTGCCCCATAACTCCTTTTTTTAAGGAAGAGCAAACCAAATCTTCACAGTTACGATTTAAGTCATTTTTTGTAGACCTTCAAGCTTTCCTATATTATTTGTCATCTTATCCTGTAAACTTTACCTTTAGAGTGATTATCAGTTTTATCCCTTCATTTCTTTTCTCATGGCAACTGCCCTAGAATAGCATCTCATTAACTCTCGCACCTAGGGGACTTAAACAGCTTCCTAATCGGCTTCCCAGCTCTATTTCCTGTCTTCCATGATTTTTACATTCCTCACTAGAAGTACTTTTTTCAAACACAAAATTTATCATGCCACTTTACTGCTCTGACACCCTCTCTCTTCCCCCCTCCCCATGGACAACAGAACAAGTTTTTAAAATGTGTGTGTGACTCAGGGCTTTCAATCTGTCCAAACATATCTTTCCAGTCTTTCTCACACAGTGTATCTTCAGGTATTTTCTACTACAGCAGAAGCACACTCCTAGCACACTCCTACTGTTTCTAGAACAAATCCTCTGACTTGCAGGCTCTGTACTTCATGCAGTTTCTCCTGCCTGGTAGGCCTTCCCTCCTCTTTCTTACATCTCTGCCTATGCAGACCACGCTAGTCTTTTAGTATCTACCCAGTACTTTGAGAACTTTGTGAACTCTTATTGAGCTTAGTAAACTATCCTTTGCCTTCAGACCCCTTCATAATTTATATTTTTCATGACATTTACTACCATTATTGACCTTTTATTGTAGTCATCTGTGTGCTTTCCTATCTCTTCATTTGCTTTATTTGAATGCTTAGAAGCCTAGCCCTGCAGTTAAGAAGATGTCTTCTATGGTTAAATGTCCTCTAGCATTTAAGAAAGTGCTTTGAATATATCATGGACTCAGCAAAGGTTGGTTGAGTTTAAAAAGTATCCTGTTTTAAAATACACATATGCGGGGCACCTGGGTGGCTCAGTGGTTTAAGCCTCTGCTTTCGGCTCAGGTCATGATCCTGGGGTCCTGGGATCGAGCGCCGCATCGGGCTCTCTGTTCAGCAGGGAGCTTGTTTCCCTTCCTCTCTCTCTGCCTGCCTCTCTGCTTGCTTGTGATCTCTCTCTGTCAAATAAATAAATAAAAATCTTTTAAAAAAATAAAATAAAATACACATATGCTTAGTAATTAGAGAACATCACTTGAACATTCACACCACTGCTTAGTGGTTCTCAACTGGGGGGAGGAGTCTGTGAAGATGGCAAATACAGTTCTTGAACTACTTTAGTATTTTAATAGACCTCATGGAAAAATACCTTTACCTATAATGAGGCTGGGAGGCTAATATATCAATTTTCTGTGTATAGTTATAATAATTCTATAAGAATAGTATTAATTTCTTAGTCTAGGATTGTTTGGTAGTGAGTAACAGAATATGCTCAAATTAGTGTATGGAAATGGGGAAACTTGATACGATGACATAGGGACATCTTGTGTAAGCCCAAAGTTAGGTCTCACAAAGGATCAAAACCAGAGAGAGAGAAATTACTGAAAATGAAGATAGCAGTCTTAAGAATTCTTCCTCCGAGTCCTCAGGTAATTCCCTCTGCGTTCTGTCGACATCAGTTTCATCTTCCTCTCTGCAGACTGGGTACTTAGGCTCTGCTAACACACAATTGTTACGATGTCTATATCTATTTAAAAACACTTCAGTGAAGATAGTATGTGTATATGTCTAGCTATATCTATATCTACACATATGTTTGTATATATAGAGATGTACACATGCATGTACGTATGCATTATGTGTATTTATACATCTATCTATGCATATTTGATGCTTACTTGAGGGGCCAGTAACTGAATTTTGAAGTACCCAGCCAGACACTCCTCCCAAGAAATTGACAACATACACTAGTCAACATTTCAAAGAACTTAACCAGAAATCCATACTCGAAAGACAGCTCCTACAAGTTGCAAACATATTTACCTCAGCTTAGCTCTAGACAGTTTTAAAATCAGCAAAAAGGGCATTAGAAATGACTTTGAATTAATGAAATGTGTGATGTTCAAGATATAGGGATTGACTAAAAATACTGTGTATGTGACTCTTTTCTATGAGCAAGTGTAAGATTATATTTCCAGAGGGGGATTTCTTGTCTTAGGACTTAGTTTGGCTCTGTTCCTGTGTTCTATTGTCCAGCTGTGGTGAGAAGTGAGAAGTGTAGCTCAGTCCCGAGGCTAGAATAGTATTGCCTCTGCCTTCAGTGAAAGAACCCAATAGTTAAATATGGTCAACTTCTTTTAGGCCAGTTTGCCATGAGGGCATGTCATCATCATGCCAGAACTCATTGTGTACAGACACATTTAAGCCTTTAGTTTCCAGATAACTGGAATGTCTCAATTTTCTTTCCAGTTTCTCTGGAAAGAGAATTGACTGGCTCATTTTGGGTAAGGTCCTGGCCCAATCTACAGTGACCAAGGGAGTCTATGGGTTATGTAGTAACCAACAGTGCTAAAGAAAGCTTCTCACCAGAAGCTATGAGTATGCAATCTCTGGAAAGGGGGTCCAGGCTGGGTTGTGGGTAAAGAGTAGATTTCATAGAAAGGGTTATTGACAATGCAAGCTGTTTGAGACCTCATGTTGAACAAATTCAAAGCTATATTTCTTCGAACAGAAGAGGATATAAAATCTTTTTTTTTAAAGCTAGAGTTATTTATTATTTGTTAATAAAGAAGGTTGTCCTTTCCTTTAAAAAGAAAGTGACATTAAAAGGGTCACTTTTTAATGACCCTTCATGAAGGGTTGAGTCTCCTTGGGGTGCTGGATGGTATTGTAGTTGTATAATGCCAGAGGGAGGCTCAGGTGGTGGCTCTCTTTACACTGGACCACACTGAATGCTTCATTCCCTGTGTGGCCTGCACTCCTTCCTAGTCCGTTTTGATGTCTAGAACCACATCTTCTGGCTCTGGATCCTTTATTAAGGCTCCCTAGGGGGAGGTCACCATAATGGGTGGAGGGCCCCATTCCTTCTGGAATTCTACAACCTGGAGACTTCTTTCTTTCTTTCTTTCTTTGACAGACAGAGATCACATCTAGGCAGAAAGGCAGGCAGAGGGAGAGGGGGAAGCAGGCTCCCTGCTGAGCAGAGAGCCCGATGAGGGGCTCGATCACAGGATCCTGAGATCATGACCTGAGCCGAAGGCAGAGGCTTTAACCCACTGAGCCACCCAGGCGCCCCAACATGGAGACTTCTTATCAGCCAGCTGTTGATGGGTTTCCTGGTGGAAGAGCCCATGGAAGACGCCCCGTGTGAGGCTGAGCATGCTGACCGACCCAGAGACCTTGGCATACATGTCTTTGATGCCAGTGAGTTGGCAGGTGGTGATGATGGCCCAATGGCAGCCAAGACCATAGCCTCTGGGTTGTTTCTTCATCTTGATATGGATCCTTTTAAATCTTAAAGAAATATTGTGGAATATCATATGGTCTTCATATAGTTCTGCATAATGCAAACAATGAACTGCTCTGTTCTTCTCTTTTCTGAAAGCATCCATCCGATCAGGGGCTTTCCTAATGGAAAAACCTGCAGCTCCTCTGCTGTTCCCTACAGCGACCAGGACATGGGCTGATTCCTTTCTTCCCTCTTCTGCTGTCATATATATTTTTAAGATTTTATTTATTTATTTGACAGAGAGAGAGAGGTCACAAGTAGGCAGAGAGGCAGGCAGAGAGGCGGGTGGGAGCAGGCTCCCACCTGAGCTGAGCAGAGGGCCCGCTGTGGGGCTTGATCCCAGGACCCTGAGATCATGACCTGAGCCAAAGGCAGAGGCTTAACCCACTGAGCCACCCAGGCACCCCTTTTGCTGTCATATTGAAAATATTTCTTACCTCAAGTATCCTGGTATCAAAAGCAGCATATGTTTCTCCACTGAGACTAGAATCAGCAGGGCCAAGACTGAAACCTCCCCATGTGTTTCTGCTCCATCCTCCTCCCATTTAAGCTTCCTCTTCTTCTGGTCCCATTCTTCCCTCTGCTGGACCAGATCAGCCTCTACCATCTTCTGCTCTTCCTTGCTTCTTTGGGCAATGATCTGCACAGCTCCCTGTCTAGGAGGAACATTCAGACCAGGCCATAGGAAGCCATGACTCCCTTCACCAATGATCTGACCCCAGTTCACATCCTTTTTTCTCTTTTTCTTAGTTCTTTTGCCTCTTCCTTTTCTTGCTTCTGTTCCAGACTCTGTTAAAGTGCCTTTCCAAAGCTCCTCTGCTCTCAATTTAGTGAAGAAACTATAGGATCTATACTGTCAACCCATCAAATTATTGGGAGAAGAAGTACAGCAGTATGTTTGTAGCACACAGGTCAAGCTAGTGAAATGATGGTTGTTCCTGGTTCCTGGAGACAACAAAGGGCCATTGTTGAGAACTGTCTTCAGTGCCAAAATGGAAACTGTTGGAAAGGTGTTTAGGACCATATGTGACTGCTGGCACGGTGGAGCCTTGAGAACACCTCAGGATATAAAATACTTTAAAAATTCAGCAGACATTTTTTAAAAGTAAGTTAAGTTTTACAGACAGCAGGGTTGATTGGTAAAATATTAAAAGCATTATTGACTTGCAATAGTTTTCCTTTAAATAGCTTTATTAATGGATGAATTTTCCAGGGGATGGGGACTGATCTTTGGAAGAAAAAGGCACTTCCATGGAAGGCAGGGAAATAGACCACTTGCTCATGGGATAAGGGACCCAAGTGGGATAGAAGGGAGGATAAGAGAAGGAGTGAGAGGGACCTAGCTGAGAGACTATTTTCATTTTTATATGGCAGGCCAGCTCTGCCTACTTACAATGCGAACAGCAGATATTACCAATTAAAATTTTTTTCCTTTATGGAGAATGACTCTGACATAGAGTGTGATTGTGACAAGGCCATTCAACAGAGCAAGTGTTTGTTGTGCAAAATTTGTTTTGATTAGACCAGCAAGGCTGTTTCTATGGGCCATCTGCTGGGACATAAAGTTTTGTTAGTCGGAATCCTTGTTTAACGTGCATCTATGAAAAAGGGTTGCTAAGTAAATTAATAGATTAAACAAGGGAAATGTTATGCTGATTGAGAGTGAAGGCCTTCAGCTGAAACATTTGCATTCAGACAATGGATACACTAATTATAAATATGTTATCAGTTAAAGTGCTTTCACAGGTTGCCTTCCCCTGACAGTGGTTTCCTTGCTTTGCCTTGGAATGTTTTGAAACCCAGTTTCTTCATATAAGTTTTCTTCCTCAAAATTTCCATTAAGTTAAATGACCTTTTTTTCTTTTTCTCCCCCCCCCCATTATAATGAACCACAGAGGTTTACTGTATTCAGAAACTTTGTGGGTCACTTGGGTGGCTGTGTTGGTTAAGTGTCTGCTTTCAGCACAGGTCATGATCCTGGGGTCCTGGGATCCACCCCCTCCACTCCCCTGCCTCACTGGGCCCCCTGCTCAGCCTGGGAGCCTGCTTCTCCCTCTCCCTCCTCTCCTCCCCCTCCCTCTGCTCCTCCCCACTGCTCATGCTGTCTCTCTCAAATAAATAAATAAAATCTTAAAAACAACAACAACAACAACAACAACTTTGAATCCAGATATCAGCAGTTTCAGAGAACAATTATGGTGGTTGGAAGGAAGGGAGAAAGGAGGAGGCTAAGGTAGGAGGGGATGAAGAACATGGCAAAGGGAGCTCAAAGTGGGGAAGATAGAAAGGTGGAGAGGGGGAAAAGGAAGATTAGAAAAAAATAATAAGCACAAAGAGAGTGGAATAAAGAGATGAAAGAACTGTAGAAAGAACTGTATGGAGTGAAGAAGCAGGGAGAGGAAGCAAGGGTAGATCTGGAAGAAAGAGTTTGTCGAAAATGATTGGTTTTTTAAAAAAAATTTGTTTATTTTTTCAGTGTTCCAAGATTCATTGTTTATGTACCACACCCAGTGCTCCATGCAATACATGCCCTCCTTAATACCCACCACCAGGCTCACACAACTCCCCATCCTTCTCCCCTCCAAAACCTTCAGTTTGTTTCTCAGACAGTCTCCCATGGTTCATCTCCCCCAGCCCCCGCCCCTGATTTCCCCCAGTTCACTTTTCCTTTCCTTCTCTCAATTTCCTCCATGTTATTCCTTATTCTCCACAAGTAAGTGAAATCATATGATAATTGACTCTCTCTGCTTGACTTATTTCACTGAGCATAATCTCCTCTAGTCCCGTCCATGTTGATACAAAAGTTGGGTATTCATCCTTTCTGATGGAGGCATAATATTTCATTGTATATATGTACCATATCTTCTTTATTCATTCATCTGTTGAAGGGCATCTTGGCTCTTTCCACAGTTTGGCGACTGTGGCCATTGCTGCTATAAGCATTGGGATACAGATGGTCCTTCTTTTCACTACATCTGTATCTTTGGGGTAAAAACCCAGTAGTGCAATTGCAGGGTCATAGAATAGCTCTATTTTTAATTTCTTAAGGAATCTCCACACTGTTTTCCAAAGTGGCTGCATCAACTTGCATATCCACCAACAGTGTAAGAGGGTTCCCCTTTCTCCACATCCTCTCCAACACATGTTGTTTACTGTCTTGTTGATTTTGGCCATTCTAACCGGTGTAAGTTGGTATCTCAATGTGGTTTTGATTTGAATCTCCCTGATGGCTAATGATGAACCTTTTTTCATGTGTCTGTTAGCCATTTGTATGTCTTCTTTAGAGAATTATCTGCTCATGTCTTCTGCCCATTTTTTGGTGTGATTATCTGTTTCTTGAATGTTGAGTTTGAAGAATTCTCTATAGATCTTGGATATCAGCCCTTTTTAGTGTCATTTGCGAATATCTTCCCCCATTCCATGGGTTGTCTCTTTGTTTTGTTGACTGTTTCTTTTGCTGTGCAGAAGCTTTTGATCTTGATGAAGTCCCAGAAGTTCATTTTTGCTTTTGTTTCCTTAGCCTATGGAGACATGTCTTGAAAGAATTTGCTGTGGCCAGTGTCGAAGAGGTTACTGCCTATGTTCTCCTCTAGGGTTTTGATAGATTCCTGCCTCATGTTGAGATCTTTTATCCATTTTGAGTTTAAATGATTGGCTTTTAATATTTATTAGTCATGTGGAAGTTAAGTGGAAATTGAAGTCGCAGTGAACTGAGAAGGAAGAAATATCTTTCAAACTTGGGTCTCTACAGTTACTACAATAGGAAACATTAGAATGTTATTGGAAGATCAGTATTTACATAGAGGCTCCCTTTGCTCTGTGCTTCTCAGCTAATTGGGTTGACTATATCTCCTTACACCTACCACCCCAGGTCAGACCCCTATTAACCAGGCTTCTTCTAGACCAGGTAATTGATACTGGCTGATTTGGAATGTAAAGGAAATCATACAACCTTGAGTAAAGGTTACACCTTCAGGATCTGTCTCTCCTTATACCATTCCTTCATTCACTGTGCTGCTTTTCTCTTTTTCTCTCTCAGAGCTTCTCTGTCTCTTTGTCTCTCTTTCACACACACACAATAGGTGCAGAGGGTGGAAAGTTGCTTTAAGAGAGGGATGTGCTTAATGTGAGTTCTATAGTTTATACAATATTATGAAAAAATACTTAAGACTCAAACAGGGCCATTGCCTATTTCTTAGTCTCTGCTGTATCTTTGCATTTCTTGGTGGTTGTAACATAAATACCAGACATTATTTTGCTCTTACGGAGACTGTGGTTTGAGAGTCAGCGGCAGATTTGGTGCTACCTTTTTTCTTTTTTCCAACGTGGGTCTGTCTGGGCCAATGCGTCCTACTAAGTTGAGGACCAGGTAGAAGGTGAGTTCTCTTAGCCTGTCGATATTGCTTTCCTGGTTCTAAGTTTTCCAGGGGAATTTCCACTCTTGAATAGGTCATTTGGAAGCAGGAAATTAATAAAAACTCTCTTATTTTTTCCTTGGCAACTCTGAGAGACCAGACTTTTTGGTAGATTGGGGCTACATTAGTGGCTCCCTTTAAATCCACTGTACATTCTGCTCGTATCAAGTAGTACCTGGACTCTGGGACCCATTATGCTAATGGATGCTTATTTTCTCGCCTCACTTCCCTGTCAAAGATTTTCCCTGAAGCTGGTTTCATTATAATTTTAAAAATACCATCTGTCTGTCTAAGAGTCTTTTCCCCTCTCTTTTGGACAGATTTGTATCTGATTTCTTTCATACAGTTCTATTGAACTTTTCCAGGTGCAGAGAGTAGCCATTATACAGCTTCTGTCCAAAGTCATCTTTTTTCATACTATTGCTGTGCAACTGTTGGGGGAGTTTGTCGCTATTAACCTTGGGCTTTTGTAGCAACGATTAAGCTTCTTTATTGGTTTATCCAGCATGACACCGGCATAATTTAAATCACATCCTTGTCTATGCACAGTTCATTGCTTTCACCCCTATATCTGCAGCATAGCTTATGAGTTTTTTCTCCCCTCACAGTACCTTGGAGAGATGTCCTTGGGTCCTTTATATCTTGCACCTGTATGTTTTTCTGCCTGTGGTATTCTTCTTTACTCATGCGTTACATGCACTTCAATGACCTATGTACTATTGTGTTGGTTCTAGCCAGTGCTCACAGTGGCCCAGATGTATTGTTTAATTGCCTTTTCAGCTATTAACATTTTTGGTAGTGACATCTTGGAAATGAAACATGAGAAAAATGTGGCAGTTTTCTGGGTGACCACTTTTATGTTGGTTTTCTTTGTTTCTTTCCTATGAAGATTTCCCCTTGCCTATAGTCTTTTTGAAAAATACACTTTACTTCCTTCAAATGTTTTCAATTGTTCCCATGTCCTTCATTCTTCTAATCTGTCCCATAATTTTAACTCACATACAAAGTGTGTTTCAATGGGATGTTTGTTTTATTTTTAAGGGTAAGAATCTCATATATTAGCTTTTGTTTTATCCTCTTGCCCTATCTTTTCATTATTCTGATTTTAGGACCCAGAATATTTGTAGCCCAATGACTTATAGACAAACCCATTTTTTTTTCATGCGTTAAGGCAAAATCAATGGTACTAATACTCATGGATGGATGACTATCCAGGGGCCATAATTTAGAGCATGAATCACTGTCATTCACTCATCAAAATTTTTTGGAGTACTTTTTATATCTATGTGTTGTAGAGAATAAAAACCACAAAGTTCACAAATAAGGCTTCCCTCATTGTATACACCTGCACTGCAAGAAAGAGAGGGTACACTACCCAGTGGCTGGGGCCCATCACATCCAGTTCCTTAACATGCAAAAATGAAAGACTTTCTTTGGTACATTTGGTAGTCAGTACCACCTCCAAGATTTGCTTTATGGTCAGCAGGGGAGAGCTTGTCTTCATGACCCTTGGGTAAAGAAGTTGATATATCAAGATGCTCATCAGGGATGGGCAGAGTGGATCTTATAGTTCTACCATGCTTCAAAAAGGCTCTTTGAAAGCATTTGATGATAACATTGGAAAAAGTTCACAGTATTTGTCCAGTAAGATATTTAGGATCTATAAAAAGGGTAACGTATTGGGTGCCTGGGTGGCTCAGTGGGTTAAAGCCTCTGCCTTCGGCTCAGGTCATGATCCCAGGGTCCTGGGATCGAGGCTCGCATCGGGCTCTCTGCTCAGCAGGGAGCCTGCTTCCTGCTCTTTCTCTCTCTCTCTCTCTCTGCCTGCCTCTCTGCCTACTTGGGATCTCTGTCTGTCAAATAAATAAATAAAATCTTAAAAAAAAACGGTAACATATTTGTCAAGGGGAGTAAGACATGATATCTCCTTGTCAGTTGAGATATTTACTTTTAGAAGCTGTGATAAGAGGTTCTGTTCTTAGGGAGGGAATTGATTTCTCATCACATGATAGTAGGTGCTGGGAGTATGATGGTGAGCTGTTGATATTGAGTAGCTATTAAACCCTTTTGACTGAAAGAAGGCATCCCAACTGAGGAGTAAGGCCTGGGGAGACTAGAGGGACAATCAGATGCATGCATACTCCAGATGCTGTACTGGACAGAGCAGTGGCAGTATTTGCACAATATGTCAGGGGCAGGAGAGGGGAAAGGAGGAACACCCAAGGCACAAGTTGGGTAGATAGCTCAGGTAACTGCTGAGAAGAGAAGTGGGATTCAGGAATGGAGACCAGGAACTCAGGTGAACCATCAACTCAAGGGGTCAAATGATCATGGAAGGACAAGGTGGTTGGTTCTGTAACAACAAAATCATACTGCCATTAGTTTTATTTATGGATGGGGAATGAGAGGTGTTAAGTATAAAGGGCATAAATGGGATGAGCTCACTTGCCTCAAGGAATATGTATATTGGAGGGTGTATTCATTCTTAGGAACCCATCCCAGAATGACTTGCTGTCACTGGAGACTGATATCCTTGTTTTAACCCATGTAGGTCTAACAAGTGTTTCTCCTGCACCAAGGTTTAATAGAGTCCCCAAATCAGCTCACATCTCTCCAGATTACTGGAAGTCTAGTTCTCCATTAGTACTTTCTGTTTCCAAGATGATCAGGAAAGGATGCACCCACACTCTCTGGAGGTGATTTGTCTCCTTTGTTTGCCTGCTCCTCTGCTGCTTGAACCTGGGTGCTGCTGCTCCCCCTGTTGATATTTCCTTCATGCCCACTAATGCAACTGATACGGCTTCGACTGCATTTCTAATCTATAGTCTAATATAGTCTAGGCACCATTGCCATCCCTGAGGTTGTCACCACTCACTTTACGCCTGGGTTCTGGGTCCTTCACCAGCTTGCCACTGTACTGTGGCAGCTCTGCTTGCGAGGCTATAGATTATTCTGTGCTCTCACCTGGGCCTGGGCAGTGGGGATAATGGCTCGCTCTGTCCTAATGTGGCCAGGGCTATTGTTTGCTCTGTTTCACCATTTCTGGCAGCTGGAATTGTTGAGTCTGAGAAGAACTGGATGTGTTTTCCCCCAACCTTTAAAAAATCCATATTATTATTTCTACGATTCCTGGCCAGGAAGTGAGGAGGATCCTCCTCTGCCTCCCCATCTCTGGCCTTGCAGCTGGACGTTCTTCCTGAGCCTCTGTGCTCCACCTGTCATCTCTCAGAGACTGTCTGCCCTAGAACCCTGACGTAAAACTGAGGGCAACCATATGGATGGCAATGATGGTGGCAGTGGAAGGGAAAATTGCAGTGGCTTCATAGGCAGATATAGATTCCTTTGATTTTGACTTTTTTTACACAGGAAATTTAGGGGAGCCACTGGCCAAATTAACTCTGCAAGGGAGCTGCAAGACTGACCTCAGTGATGGTTCTGAATGAATTGGAACAAAGCTGTTACCTTATTTCCAAGACAATTCAGAACCTCTGTGGGCAATTTGTGTTCCAAAATCCATGGTTGCTGACTGTGGCCAGTTATACAGAGTGCCCTGTATCACAGACAGAGAAGGAAATCATTGTGGAACTTTACCTAGGGAGGGATCTATAATTCAATTTCCTAAGACTGGTGCTGGAGAACATCCAGGTAGTTTTGAATGTTCCTCCAAAACTTTCTTAAGAAGGTCATAATCATTGGAACCTTTATTATGTTGACCTACTTCCAGGATAAACTTGAGCAAATTGATTTTCCTCTCTTCAAAGCATAGGTTCAAAAATTTCCTCATATTTTTATATAGTCAGCTGTCTTGCAATTATGTAACATTCCTACCAGTTTATTTATTATTGTTTTATCTTTCCTAGCGCTGTGAAAGCTTCACGAAGCCATGGATTATATTGATCTTTCTCACCATCGCATCCCTGGCATTAACTAGAGTCTCTGGTAAACAAGTGCTCAATAGTAGTTGTTGAATGAATAAGTGAATGAATTATGGTAACCCAGAAGTGCCTCAGATTCAGACATGATGGGACATGTCTATAGAACTGGAGGATCAGGTCTACCTTATTCATTATAGGGAAGGAAAAACCTCTTTGGAGGTTTTCAGTCCAAGTAAATTTTTGGGAGGAATTCAGTCCCAAGTAAAGAGATCATCATTGAGACATCAGCTGTGCTAAAAGGACTGTGGAGTAGTGTTTTAAAGGAGGAGGGACTCAGATAATGGCAAATGTTGTCATTGTAATCTGATGTAGCCTCCTGGGCTGAGCTCTGGGGTAAGAGAGTTCTGATTAAAGTTGAGTGAAAACTAGAGGCACTATAAATCCAATATCAGCTACATCAAGGCCAGTAGCTTTTACCGTGATGGCAGATAGTGTTGGAGTCTCTGCTGGGATGGCAGGTGGCACTCCTGTGACAAACATGGTGAGCAGCTTCACACTGTCAGCACCTGGGGTGGACAGCATATAGGTGTCGAGGCACTGGCAGTTGTGGCACTGCCATGGTGAGCAGAGCAGCAGAGGTGCCTCCAATAACATGATTCTGGGACAGCCAGCATAAATTAGGAAAAGAGGAAATGGAGGATGCCATGGACCACTGAGAGGATGCCCCATTCTGTGCCATGAAATACTGAGCTGATGCCCCTAGGTTGCACAGAAATGTTGGTGGAGAATTTGAGAGGGACTCAGTACTCACAGGTTGGCCTTAGGGGAGGGGGAGAAATTGCAAGTTTGGATGGTTATTTCCCTCCCTGGTTGTTGCTGTCTCACCCTCCCATTTTCCCCTGGGTTGGAGTATCTTGGAAAACATGAACTAATAAACATAAACTAATTGGTTACGCCTGGAGTTATCTCCACCTGGGGTTTTGCACCTCAGTTCTGGGATCCTTAAGATCTGGGAACTGAATTTACTCCCTCACTCCAGGAAAATGCAGCTTTTATTGAAAAAACAATCCTTAGCTTGTCACAACTAGTAAAAGAAGTCCTGCTGCAACCTTCCCTTGTGTACCTGGAGAAAAATTGCACAGCCTTTTTGGTTAGGCTAGAGACACCTTAGAGCAAAGTCTATAATATTGAGACTCCACATTTTAGCAGGAAATCATTTCTACTAATAATCTTTACCCAGTCTCAACTTCTCTTCTGCTTGAATTCATTTGTGCAGTTCATTTGGGTCCTAACATCTTGAGACTCCATTCCCCCTCCAACTGAGAATCTCATTTGGTGGACTTCCCTCCTATCTGCCACACTAACCATTTTTTTTTTTTTTACTTGAATGTGATCCTTTTACAAGTTTCATTTAATATTCCCAGAGCCCAGTGTTTAGCCCCATGCACATCCAATTTCATTCTCATCAACTCTGGTGCGCTCTCAGCCTGCAGAGCTGGCTGACTCTCCCGCCAGCCCTTTTTCTTGGGCACTGAAAAAATCTGTAAATTTACCCACCCCAAGAAATTGGTCAGGTATGCGGTATTCACCAGGCTTGTCAAACCCTGTCAGAGTTAGCAAATCAGAAATTGTAGACACATTTGACTTTAAGTTACAAAAGGCAAGCAGCTGCATATTCTCTGATCCTGTCAGCTTTAAATGTTTCTGGAAACAAAACAAAACAAAACAAAAAAACAACAACAACAAAAAGAATTTTATCTTGAAATTTGGCAGGGCAAAGAAGTAAACAGACTGACTCTCACATAAAAGCCTTCCCTGCCCCTCTTCCCAGGGGAGTTAACATACTCTGCCTGCAAGTGACCTAAATTTTAAAGGATAAGTTACCTTCCATTCAAGGTCTTAGGTTTCTTCATGATATTTTTCCCCCGAATTAGATAATGAAGCCAGTGACTCAGGGAGATCAGTATTATTAATTATTGTTATATTGATACTCTAGATCACTGGAGTGATTGCTTCTTCTTTAATCCCAATATATGCCTTCCCCACCCCAGGATGACCCCCTTTGGAACTGTAGCATGAAGAATTAGAATGGTGTGATAGGGAGGTTCAGGAAGCTCAGAGAGAGTGAAAGAAAACATTTTGTTCTTGTCAGCCATTCTCTTATAGTCCAAGAAATGGACTACAATTTGCTATGGCTGCTTTTTGTGTGATATATCTTCATTTTTTCATCTGCCTCCAAATTATGCACATCCTCACATTAGAAAGGGGTGTGTGTGTGTGATTATCAGATTTGCTCCTTGCAATTTTATAACGTGGTTCCTAGTAGAAATTACAGGGATTTCTTTTTTTTTTTTAAAGATTTTATTTATTTATTTGACAGAGATCACAAGTAGGCAGAGAGGCAGGCAGAGAGAGATAGAGGAGGAAGCAGGCTCCCCGCTGAGCAGAGAGCCCGATGTGGGGCTCCATCCCAGGACCCTGGGATCATGACCTGGAGCCGAAGGCAGAGGCTTTAACCCACTGAGCCACCCAGGCACCCCAAATTACAGGGATTTCTAATGAAATTGCTGGCAGGGGAACACTATATGCTAGGTAACCAGAAAGGTTGTTCTTCAACGTTAAAGCAGAATCAAATGTGTGCTGAGAATAGGATGAGCCAAAATGTTCAAGTGGCTCTGTCAGTCTGATGAGACAGACTATCAAGAATGAGCCAAAGTAAAAAGTATAAAATGAACTGAATATGACAAAGTGTGGAGTTGTCTGTGTCAGCCAATGGCTTTGTATCCCGGTCATCTAGGGGAAAAAGTGTGTTCAGTAGTTTATGCATTCTAGATGGCAGGGTTATGGGTAAATAGCCCAAGGTACACTCACGAGGGATGGAATGGAAGCCTAGGGGTCAGACAGTTCCCAAGATTGTATCCTGATTTTTCTTCTAACATATATTCCTCTAGCCATGTGTATGGGTAAGTAATACTAGTTGCTTAACAAGAAATTTCCAAATATATAAGCTCACACATGCTAGGTGTTTATTTCTTGCTCCCAAGTGGTTGAGCCCTTGCTCACTTAGCTGTGACTTGGGACCCATGTACTTTTTAGAGATGAGGCCCAAGTAATTGTAGCTTGAGAAACTCCACAGGTGTTTCTAGTTTTCAGCCCCAGTTGGTTAACAAACAGCCAACAACATAGTCAAAGAAGATCATTTTATGTAAGAGATCTTGAAACTGTTTTCTTATTCTGAATTTGAATTTTTGCAATATCAGTTATTCTAATTAATTTCTCCAATACAGTCTCCACAGGGCGAATATAAAATTTGGTCTTGCTTCCAATACTGATCACCTACCTCCAACATTACATGTACATCTGCATTCTGAATAGCTTCTCAGTTCTTTGCAGCAGTTTTTCCCAAGGATGGCATTGGTTTTTATAATTTATCTTCTTGCTTGAGAAATAGGCAGGGTTTAGGCTTTAGTGTTCCATAATTGATTATAGTTTTAGAGTTCTGCTTTACCTGAATAGGAATAATTATATATATATTTTTTATAACTTCTACAACTTTTTATTGAGCTTTGATTATATACACAAACATTGTTTATGGACTGACTTATATGATCTCTATGTATATCAAAGATTTTCCAGATTTTTTAGAGAGTGTTTGATTGCAAAAATAGTTCTAGAGTCAAATCAGGCAGGGATAATCGTCTTCTAGAGAAAATTCTTATTTTAAATGTAGCAAAACAGGCTGTATCTTGCTTCATCTTTTTAAGTGTGTTCCTGAATAATTTTAGATGAAAGACATGTGACTTCCTGCAAATAGGATTCTTGGTTTTACCTGTGCTGATGACAGGGACTGCCTTTCACATTGTGGTGGCAGTGTGAAGAATTAGCTCAGCCTTGTTAGAAAAAACATCTAAATATTATTTGAAAAGCCCAAATCAACATTTTAGACAAATGCTTTGACATAAAGATGGATTATATAAATATTATGCAATAAGTAATATTACTTGGCTAATGAGGGGTCCATCTGTGATTAATATCCTGTTAGACACTGGAATTCAACACTGTTCCAAATTGCCTTGTTTGGCAGGACAAAGTTCCATGGTTGTAAAGGTGGTAACTGTAATTTTCAAAATCTTCAAGGCCATTGCCATTTCATTTGTATATATGGAGTGGTATATAGTTATATACACTTTGGGACATTTGGCCAGCATTAGAGTTTATCTCTGAGAAAAGACTTGAACCCCATTTATGGGCACTCCTATAGCATTTTAGATGTACAACTATTCAAGACTCTAAGTGAGACCTAGCAATGGCCTTAGGAGAGCAACATCTTGGTTATAAGGATATTTTTTCAATTGATACTATAGAATGTCTACTCTTCAGGAATTGCTCATTTCTGGTGTTCTTATTATATCAATTCTTCTCAGAAACCTGGTGGCGTAATTGATCTTTGATAGGAATAGTAGGGATAAGTTAAGCAGTCATCTTATAAGCTTCTTTCAAATTTATTTATGTATTAGGAGAAATCATCAGAATGCTACATTATCTATAGTGTATCTCCATACCCTGCCCTTCATTTGAAATTCTTCTAAAAACCAAAAACTTTACCTTCCATCCTCAGCTTTCACAAAGGTCTAGTATAAGGAATAAAGCGTATGTGGAAGTTTTTTTCTTTTTTTAAGATTTTATTTATTTATTTGACAGAGAGAAAGAGATCACGAGTAGGCAGAGAGGCAGGCAGAGAGAGAGAGGGGGAAGCAGGCTCCCTGTTAAGCAGAGAGCCCGATGTGGGGCTCTGTCCCAGGACCCTGAGATCATGACCTGAGCCGAAGGCAGAGGCTTAACCCACTGAGCCACCCAGGCACCCCGGGAAGTTTTTTGTAATAGCTTTTAGTAAATGGCTTTTGAGAATGTGTCCATTATACTACTCAATTTCATATAAATACCTATGTGACAAAGCCTGCTTGGGAACTGATGAATAGCTATTCATTATTCTGTGAAATTATGCCTCTATTAAGCTCATTTTTGTAAGATCTTTACTTTGATTTTTGGGAAGTTCAATTTCTAGCCAATTCTTGCAGTTTTCCTTAGCCAAGTGCTTCATCGTTTAATATTGTTTCACTCTTTTTTTATTTCTCCAATTTTTTAATTTACTATTTTTTACTTTTATGCTTTTATTGATTGGTTGATTGATTGATTGGAAGGTAGAAAGAGGTGGCGGGTAGGGGCCGAGGGAGAGGGAGAGAAAGAATCTTTAGCAGTCTCCATGCCCAGCATGGAGCCCAGTGCGGGGCCCTATCTCACAACCTCAGATCACAACCTGAGCTGAAATCAAGAGTCAGATGCTTAACTGACTGAGCCAGGCAGGTGCCCCATTATGTTATTTATTGATTAATTATATCTTGGATTTAGTACCATTTTTTTGTTTTTATGTTATTTATTACTCACTAATTCAACAAATGTGTTTTGTGGTCCTACTGTGGGGATAGGGTGGAGTTAAGAGAAGACATTCCTTGCATCTTAAACACTTAAAGAGTTTTCAGTCCTTATTTCTATTGTTAACTGCTTCAGAATATTTTGGAACAATTTAAATATAAATATGTATCCCATCTCTCCCTGCTATTGTGACACCAGCTTTCTCCTCCTGCAAAAAATCTCTCCAGTTGGATCTCAAAGTCTGTAGTGTGTGTGTGATGATTTCTTCTGGGCATGTGCCTTTTGTCTTCTGTCATTTTCCCTCCTCAGATCTCTTTTTCATACTGCTCTTCTGAGCCTGTTTGAGGCATCTCTCTGCTGCCTCTCCAGACCATTCTGTACCAAGGTCACCTTGAACAAAAATGATCTGTCAACATGGGTAGAATCTCTTTTCCTCTCTTCCCCACCTCCTCACCTCATTCTGCCATGATAAACCATAAAGTGCTGCCTTGCTTGCTCACTGTTGTATAGAGATTTCTTTTTTTTTTTAAGATTTTATTTATTTATTTGACAGATAGAGATCACAAGTAGGCAGAGAGGCAGGCAGAGAGATAGGGGGAAGCAGGCTCTCTGCAGAGCAGAGAGCCAATGCAGGGCTCTATCTCAGGACCCTGGGATCATGACTTGAGCCAAAGGCAGAGGCTTTAACCTGCTGAGCCACCCAGGTGCCCTTTATAGAGATTTCTTGGAAACAACTACATCTTAGAGATTTTCTTTACAGCTCACTCTCTGGGACTCTGACTTGTCTCCCTACTTCTGGCTATCCAAATCCCCGAGAGCTCCTAGTCTGTCCTAGGTTTGTATTTAATGTTGTCGTGTTCATTATAATTAACTAAATGTGTTGAATGTGTGTAAGCTGATAAGGGGTTTCAGAACTTTCCCTCTGCCGTTGTCAAATAGTCTGTCTATTAGCTTTATTCTTGTTGGTCAGCACTTCAGATAGTTGGGATATAGTTTAGATGATGACATTTTCTATCACAGTTACATAGAGGAAAATTACACTTAATGATTTAGTGACTCACTGGAAAGAATACATGATAATCTTTCCAAAACCCTTATTCCTTTTTTTGTCCCCCTCCAGATTAGGAAGCCAAGCCGTGTTTTTTACGGAAGAGTTGTTTTTTGCTGAACCTATTTTATCCTCTTTGGTAATTATCACGATACCACAAGGAAAGGTGGTTAATACTCTCTGATTCTAATACATAGTCAATAGGACAATTGATAACTTGCAAGCAAGTTGAGAAGACTTGTGATGATAGTATTGTAATAGAAGGAACTCAACATTACACCAGGGAAGGGAGAAAAATCCAACTAATATAAGCAATAAAGGAAATAAACTTTAATAGAAGGAGATAAGAGGCATTTCAGATCATCTTTTGGTTATATTTTTGGTTAGCTGCTTGGTGTGCTTAGGAGACCTGCCTGAAGCATTTTGCTGAATTATTTATTAATTTAATGTGAAAGATTAGCTAGGCTTTGAATTTTGTAGCCAGATCAGAGTACTATCCTGATGAGTGGGAGAGGAATAGGCCAAAAGCTGAATAGGTCTTAGACATGTAAGAGATCATCACAGATCATACCTAAAAAACGATTCACTATAGTATATAGCAGCTCTTCCCAGGATTCTGAAAGTTAGTTTGTTCTTGAAAATGCCAAAGGGACTCTGAATTACCTTTCTCAGTCGGGATAGTAGGGCCACTTTGAGTTTATGAGATAAGCAATTTCTCTAGCAGAAACTAGAGTATACACAGTTGTTGGGGGAGTGGGAAGTAAAGGTCTGCAAGGCAGGATTGAGGAGGAGTCCCTAACTGGTCAGCCTAATAGGCCAGCATGACTGAACAAATGGGCTTGTAGGGAAACCAGCAAAGTAAGTACATTCAGCTGCTGAAGTGGAAGCATCACTCCCTGAGTGATACATGGGAAGTAGCTTTTGTATTTCATTGTGGGGAAGTATGAGTGTGGCTGGTGGAAGCAACAGTTGAGAAGACAGGCTGGATGTAGAATGGAGGAGAGTTGAGGCCCACCAGACACTTCTTCATCTGTCCATTCCCGTGTCTTACCACAAAGATTTCTGAACAATAGTTTTGCGTTACTTGTGCTTTCCAATCTTGTGCAAATTTTTCTTTTTGGCCAACTCTAACTCAGGAACATACAGAGTAAGAAACAATGGGAAACAAAAAAAGTTCACATCTTAATCAAATTGATACAGCAAAATCCAGCAAACTCTTGCATCCATAAAAGTTGCCTCAACTTTGTCCAGAGGATGGAATGTCATGGAAAGAATTCCATATTCATTTCCATGACATTGTAATTCCCACAGGGCCATGGCCACGTTTTACCTAGTTCATCTACCTAGTTTATACTACCTGGTTCATAATGGGAAATTTGGCAGCTATCATGGTGCCTGGCTCAGAGGAGTTAGATAAATATACATTGGATAAACATAACTGATTTTAAGTCAAAAGCTCTGAGTTCAGTTCTGTTTCTGCCACTGTATCAGTTATCTGATACTTGGCTCTTGAAAGCTTATCCTTTTATATTCTCATACTTCATACTTTTATATTCTTTTTTGTATTACACTTGGTGGGAAGTAAAAAAAACATATTTCCTGGAAACTCTTGACATAGCCAATGGGACACTGCATCATGAAATAGGAGAGAGAGCTGTATTTTTTCTGCTTCTGGCTTTAGCAGCTGCAGGAGCAGTGGTAAGTGACCGTGGAACCTAGCAATGAAAGCAACCAGTCCGGAAGTTTCAGCAGAACTGTTGGCTTCTAGTTTCTTGCCCGAAGGCACATAGGTTCATAGAGTTTTGCTCAGTAGTACAGTGTCCATTGGCTCTGGATATTACTACTTCCTTTTCTTCCAGCTCTAGTGATTGTAGTGGCTTCCTGACACTACTGATCATCTCTTTTTTCTTCTCTAGCTTTTCCAACACATTGGTAATCAATTTCTTGTATTAAGTTACTTTTAATCAAAATAGTGAGTGTAGTTGCTGTTTCTCTAGATGGATACGTATGGTGCAATCTTCTGTTAGCTTTGGAACCTTGAGCATTTGACTCTTGATTACCTCAACTTAAAAATGATGGTGAGAATTCCCATGCCATTGTAAAGGTCTAGTGCAATAATGTTTGTAAAGGTGCCCTAAATATTATAAACCACTTTTCACATCCAAGTTGTTATTAAATAACATATAGTTTTTCTGAAGGGAGAGTCATATAGTGAGGTTGGGTGAATAGCGTACTTCTCTAAGTATGTTTTCCTATATATAAATTGGGTGATAATAGTACTTATCTTACCAGATAGGAGGTATTAAGTGAGATATCACATGTAAAGCAATTAACTCAGTGTCTGGAACATCATAAATGCCCATTAATATTATTATTGTTATTATTACTCTGTGTAATTAGTGAGGGTAGTGTGTAATGTCTTATGGGAGAGAGTTGTATGATGGAATTGAGAGAACTAGCAGTCAATCTGAAAAAATGATCAGAAATAGATTAATGTAAAAAGCAACTTCTGTGATTTAACAGACAAAACAGAGTGAGTAAACTTTTACAGTTTTGAGAAAAGAACAATGAAAATCACTTCTTCAGATTCTGAATATCAAAACATTGATTTGTACTTACTTTGAAAATATTTAGTTTATTCATCATCAAGATTGTAATAATATTCGTTGTAGATAAATTTAAAAAACATAAGCATAAAAAGAAAAGAATAAAATATCCTAATTCTAGTACCTGGATATGACTATGTTAACATCTCATTATAGGTAATTCTACTTTAGACCTTGCTTAGTGATAGGTACACACAGAAGACAGATATATACTTTTCAGTAACTCTTGTTTTGGGTACTACATGAAATGTTTGTTTCTTTTAAGATGATTAGATAACTTGAGAAAAATGGTCTAATTGCCCACTGAAGACATGGCTCTGTGTCTAACTTACTAACTTGCCTTCAGATCAGGAATCAGAACTTGCATCTTTATTTATTTATTTGAGAGAGAGAGAGAGAGAGAGAGTGAGCACGCGTACAAGTGAGAGGGGCGGAGGCAGAAGGAGAGAGAGAATCTCAAGCAGACTCTATGCTGAGCTCCGAGCCTAATGCAGGGCTTGATCTCACGACCACGAGATCATGACTTGAACCGAAACAGAGTCAGGTGCCTAACCAATTGCAACACGCAGGTGCCCCAGGAACCCATATTTTTAACTACTTTATTCAATTGGAATTAAAAAAATTTAACACCAGTGTTAAAATTTGAATCCTGGATTCTGCATTCCTTCTGAGTCATGATGGTTAGTTGTTTAAACAAATATTCCTGCTTCTGGTGTCAGCACCTGCTAAGGCTTGGACTACATTCTTCAATCCCTTTTTCATCTAAGGTACAGTCGACTATATGACTGGTTCTTACCAACAGAAGATAAATGGAAATGATATGTGTTGCTTTTGATCTAATGCAATTGAGAAGTGGGTTTGTTTTCCCTATCTTTTCTGTCTGGACACTGGGGGATGGTGGAGCCATAGATGGAAGGTATGTAGGTCCCTGGATCATTATACAAAGGAAAACTTTCGACAGACCAATAACACTTGCATTAGACTTACATAATTGGGAAACAAATTTCCATTGGATTAAGCTCCTGAAATTAGCATTATCTTAATATCCATCTTGAGCCTGCTTTGAATGTTCTTTCTTTATCCTTTTCTTTTTCCTCAATGTTTCCCTTGTATATTGATTTTTATATTTTCCATAGCTCTTAGCACACAGTACCTGTACATAGCAGGCACTTAATTAATGTTAATTACAGTTAGCCATTTACATTTACTAATGTAAAACCTTAAAATGAGCTTGAAACAGTTTCAAGGTAGCATTTGGAAAAATGTAATATTCTTATAATGTAGTATAGACTAAGTACAAGAAAACTTTTATTACAACTAGAAGAAGATTCATATAAAAATAAGCTCAAGTGGAAGATTTATTTTCTATTTCTAGAGGCACTTAAAATAGAAGATTGGGAAAGGTGGCATATTTGTGTATGTGTGTCAGGCAGATCTTAAATAAAATTGAGATTGCTTTCTCTTCTCTTTTCATTATCTTTCCTTACTGACCCTTTTCTTTCTTGCATTTTTCCAAACTTTTATGCTCTTTTAAACAGGAGAGCACCAGAAAGCTCTCTTCAATTAACCCAAGTGCACTTGACAGCCATCTTCCCAAGGGCCTGTTCCTGCATTTGATAGGTAAACTAGAATTGTGAATATTTCAGACCTGGGGGAAGGCACTGTCCTGCTTGGCCTACATGGAGGTATTTTTTAGCTAATGGGCCTATATCACTCCAAGGAGGCATCTTCCTTCTTAATATGCAAACATTGCACTTGCAGATATAAAAGATCCCATCTAACTCAATCATGCTTCAGATCTCTGAGTGGAGCTTCTGTCAGAATTAATCATAATTTTGAAACTGACCCTCAACAAGAGGAGATATTGTGTGTTCTAGTTTGCTTTCTTCCAGTAGTTTTTAGTTCTAATATCTGTGTTTATTTTATTAATGACTTCAAATAAGATATATTTATTTTTCATTATGCAAAAAATCCAAAGAGTTGGGGCACCTGGGTGGCTCAGTCAGTTAAGCATCTGCCTTTGGCTTAGGTCATGATCTCAGGGTTCTAGGATTGAGCCCTGCATCAGGGTCCTTGCTCAGTGGGGAGTCTACTTCTTCCTCTGCCACCCCCCCCTTTCTCTCTCTCCCTCTTTTTCTCATAAGTAAATAGAATACTTAAAAAAAAATTCAAAGGATTATTGGGTTGGACTGATAACACAAAGAACATTGCTAGAAAACATAGTCAACTTCTATAACTTCATATAGTATTTTATTATATGATAAACATCTAAACAGCACTTTAAAAAATTTAGATCCAGGATCATCTCAGAGCCTTTGATGACCAGTCAAGTTATGCAGAATGAAAGAAGCTTGGACATAATGATTACTAATTATATATTCTGTAAAAACGGCAAGTTTCCTGTTTCATAGTTTTGCTAAGGTAAAGAGTTCAGGATATCACCACCAGGTGCACAGCTAAAGGCCTGAGACAGAAAGACAAAGGTTGGATTGCAGAGAGCTCTGAGCAATTGCATAGAACCAGGAAGACAATATTTCAAATAAAGTGTCTAATAGCTTTATAATAACTGACTTTCTAGAGGCATAACAGCATGTGTATATTTGTCTGTCAGCATGTGAATCATGCCTTCTGCAACTCTGTGTCTCCAGTGTGTAGTAGCAAACTTAGAAAATAGTAAAGATACTCTGCAAATGTCTGTTAAATGAAGACCCTGGATTCTGAAATCTTGGGTTTAAGTTTCTGTGTACTGCTTATTGCTTGTGTGCATCCTTTCATTTATTCATCCTTTTATTTTTCTTTTCACTCTACTACCATATATGGAGCGCCCATCCTGTGTCAGTTTTGTGCAAAATGCTGGAAACAGAGAGATGAATGAGAGTCATTGGTCCGCTTCTCAGCATCTAAATGGAGAGGTAGGGGGGCAGACCAAGCTTAATGTCATTTGATATAATTTGTGAAAGGGTGAGCACAGAAGGAGGCAACGTATCTCTGAGGAGGTAGGCAAGGAACAATTGAAGATAGCTTCTTTTAGGAGAAGTGATGCTTGAACTGAGTCCTGTGTAGTGTTTTCCATCTATTCATCAGAAACAGATCTTCTCCTCAGTCTCTTATCTCCCCTAAGAAGGATCTATTAAAAGTAGTTGATTATTTATCATCAGCTTATTATTTTTTAGTTCAGAGAAGTGAAGTCTAAATATTATAGGCTCCATGGCTTTGTTGTGTGAAGGGAGAAAACATTTAATAAATTAAAATCCAAAAGTAAAATATTTGAAGTCAGAATATTTAACAAGACTCTGATTTTCCTTTTTCCCAAGATGAGATAATTATAACAGCATTTTGTAGAAATTCTACAAAGAGCAATAGCATTTTCTAAGTAACTACTTTTGTTAGGTGCTGTGTATCAGATACAAACCTCTACTCAGGGTGATGCTTATTAATACTTATGGGCATCAAACTTTTAGTGTTAACTCTAATAAATAGCATAAAACAAAAACAGTAACACCGAAGACTTTTAAAACCTGGATTAATGAGTCAGTTAATTAGTTAAGAAAGAAAAAGAGTATTGAAGACAACTTCTCTTTTATCATAGAAAATGTGCTCAGAGCTCTGGGTCCTCAAATAATGAAGAGCACACTACCTAACTTAGTTCTTTAAAAAAAAACGGGGAGGTCAACTAACTTGTATTGTGTTCTGGGTGATGATGATTATTTGTTGATATCCGTAGTCTATATACAGTCTATGAAAGGACATTAAGATTTTAAAACAAAGTCATAGATTTCAATTGCATTTGGCATAATTTGGGTCTTTGATAAAATTTTTTAATGATTCAATTATATTTTTAATAAAAACTGGTACTGGTAGTAGTTTTCTATATAAGGAAATTAGGAAGTAGAATATCTACTCTGCATTTTGCTCCCATTTTTTCTACCAGACTACTAAATTGCTCATGGTCACTTAAAAATTTCTAGACTTCATTGGTTCACCTGTAAGTGCACACATCTACATGCTTTTCCATTTCCAGGAGCATAATGAAGTTTAATTATATTTCTTTTTAAATATCCATTGAAATTTTTACAATTTGAAAGTGATAGGATTAACAATAACTTTCTTCTCTGCGGTCAAAAGCTGATATCCACTATGCATGCTTTCAAGTTTCTCACTCAAGGTTTTGAAATAGAAGCTGCTTAATGGAGGTTATACTTTTCCATATAATAGTATAAAATAAACTTTAGATGAAGAGAAATGGATGGCACATGAATGTCTAGTAAAGGACTGGCTTCACTGCTTCATCTACAAACCTCACTGAACTAGAGTGTTCTTCAACCCATGAATAATCATGTAGACTGTTTATCTCAGCAATGCCACAGGAAAACAAAAAAGTAAAGCAACAAAGCCTTTTGAAGTCTGGACCATCTGATAGGAGCCACTAATCTGTTTATGACATATAGCCTCAGTGCAGATACATGTCCAGCAATGTTCCAACACTTTATTGCAGCTAATTTGCAGCAAAAATACAAACTTGCTGACTCTATTAATAGGTGAGTTTTTGAAGGTGATTGAGCAAAGCAATACTTGGTAATTGTACTTGCGATATGTAGTTATGTGGATTTTTCCCTTCATTTTGATTATTATAGACAGTTAAATCTTATCCTGGATTAACCTCTCCCCTAAAATGCAGCATACTTCTCTGAAACTTATCTTAAAACACTTTTTTTAAGTTAATGCAAGCACATTTTTGTATTAGTCCCTGTGAGGCAGTTAAGAAAAGTGAATCTATTAAAAATCAGAACTTGTATTCTGATTATTTACACCTTTGTATTGCTTCATTGGAATAGATACTCAGAAGTTTACTATAATCATGAGCATCATTCCAAAACAAGGAAGACAGAATTGTATGTGGTTGAGTAAGCCTAAGTCCATGTGAGATGATCCAATGGATTTCAGAGAAAAAAACAGAAAATTTACTTAGAGAGTGTTTAGGAGGTGATAGGAAAATTAAGTCCTATTTTATCAATTCCAAAGTGCTAACTTGAATTCATTAATTAATGTATTTATGCATCCACAATTTTCTGAGTGTTTGCTATGTGAGGTTGGGTGCTATTTATAGTTTATACAAAAGAAAAAAAATAATCTTTTATTCAAGGAACTTCCAGTTCATTATCAGTTTTACAGGTTTAGATAGTATGCCCTAGGAAGAGGTTTTGTTAAAGAAATATGATAATAAGAAAAGGTAAAAATTCTTTTGGGCTGGGCAGTTTTAGAAATACAAACTTTATTGAGGAAGTGGTGACAAAACAAAAAAGAAATAAGCACTCTTATCAGTGAGATACAAAGAGCCTGCCTGATCAATACCAAATAAAACTTCTATCCATAGGGTACCACAAAAATAAAGTGTTGAAAAGGGAGCTTAATTAATTTTTTATTGTTAGAAGCTAAATCACCAGTTATTCAGATTTTTCTTGTTGAATTTACTAATCATATAGAAATCTGACCCACTCCTGACTAGGAAGCTCAGAATTTCAGTTGTTTTGGCTTCCTGTCGACACAGAAAAACCATTGTAAAATGGGAAGATAAGAAAATAATGTGATTTTTTAAATAGGTTGAAAGAACAGGACTAAAAAAAAACTTGCCTAAAGGAGGGCAGCAGAAGCATTTTTTCTAATTTATATGGAAATCTAAGGTGTCTTATTGGCTTTATCTGTGAGAATTCCAATCACCTCTGCAAGGTAACCTATTCATGTAAATTATGATCAGAAGGATCATAATATAGGCAGACTGATAATAAATGTTTTGGAACTGCATAAAGTTCTATAAAACTTGAAAACTTCGGTTTTGGATGCATGGATGATTCAGGGTGACATCTGAAATGATGGTGATAAAATGGCATGTTACTTATTTTTCTGACTTTCTGGGGTTGATGGCTTGACTTTTCTGAGCTGTGAAGGGTAGGTAAGCAAATTTGCTTGTGTTTTAGTGCATATGTAACTGGTGTAGCATATCTACACAGAAATAGGTCTCTCTAGGCAGAGTTCCTATAATGGGCTCAGTGCCTGGTTTGCCTACTCTGAAGGCTTATCTGGGTGTTAACTACAAGAGTCAGGAAGGATCTCTTCATTGTAGTTCTCCATCTGTGGCTATATTCCAAGGGATATTTGTAACTGAGAAGTTTATGGGGACAATGGAAAAGCCTAGTAGAGAATGCCTGAATCCTTACCATAGGATGAGAACAGAGCTTTTCCACGGCAGTTGAATTCAAGCCCCCTTTCCTAAGGAACCCTCAAGCCCCCAGCTTTTAGCCAATGTATTTAAATCTGTTTCTGATTATTTTTTTTCTAGCACTGCTCAGATGTTCTGAGTTTTTCCTGTGTTCCATGAGGTTTCTTTTTTCTTTTCTTTTTCTTTTTGTTCCATGAAGTTTCTGACACTCGGTACTCTGAGCCAAGTTGTCACTTCCTTGTAGGCCTTTTGTGGAAGTGGTGAAAAATGATCAGTTTCTGATATGTAATCACTCCCGCCCGTGTTCTTCTCTTCCTCCCTCCCTTCTTTCCTTCCTTCCTCCTTCCCTCTCTCTCCCCTCTGTTTCTTTCTGTTTAAAAGGTTTTATTTTATATTTCACAAAAAATGTATAAGACTCAAAGTAAATATAATCAATAATATTATAACATTTTATGGTAACATAACTACACTTTTCATGGTGAGCATGTGTACTGTATAGAATTGCCATGTTGTGTACCTGAAACTAATATAACAGTGCATGTCAACTATACTTCAATAGTAAATTTTTTTTAAAAAGACTCAGCTAGCGGGGCACCGGGGTGGCTCAGTGGGTTATAAGGCCTCTGCCTTCAGCTCAAATCATGATCTCAGGGTCCTGGGATCGAGTCCCGCATCCGGCTCTCTGCTCAGCAGGGAGCCTGCTTCCTCCCCCCCCCACTGCCTCTCTGCCTACTTGTGATCTCTGTCTGTCAAATAAATAAATAAATTCTTAAAAAAAAAAAGACTCAGTTAGGAAGACAGCTTTGTCACAAGTGAATGAGACAGTAGTAATTTAAACTCAATATATACTCTATTATGAGTTATTTATGCAATGTTAAATATAAATAATTTGAAATATGCAGGCCCAGTTTGTTTGTTTGTTTGTTTGTTTTTTAAATTAGATCTGCATATAGAAGACATTTGTGCTAAAATAAGATTGGTAAACCCAATTTCAAGATACTTATATTTTGAGTATAGATTCACCAGTACAAATAGGTTAACTAACAGAATAATAATCCTCAAAGGTCCTCTCTTTGTCCTGTGCTCACACATTATAATGTGAGTCTATTTGCTAATTTCCCTTCTTTTAGTTACTTCTCAAATTACAGTAATTAGGCATTGAGTTCCCTGTGTGTTTCACCTGTTTCCTTTATTTCATCCTTCCCATTCGCCTTTCTCTTTTTCCGGAAAAAAAACAGCGCAATGATTTCTATTGCCACCGTTGTGATTACAGAAATAATCTAGCTCTTAGACCCTGCATTGAAAATTCAGGTACTTTTTTTTTTTTTTAAAAATATTTTATTTATTTATTTGACAGAGAGATTGAGAGAGAGCACAAGTACGCAGAGCGGCAGGCAGAGGCAGAGGAAGAAGCAGGCTCTCGGCTGAGCAAGGAGCCCCATGTGGGGCTCAATCCCAGGACCCTGGGATCATGCATGACCTTAGCCGAAGGTAGCCACTTAAGTGACTGAGCCACCCAGGTGGCCCTCAGGTACTTTTTCATTAATGTAGTAAATTAGAGTTTGACCAGGATGCAGATTTCTCACTGATTACTTTAAATACCTTGTCCCTATATGTGATGTTTGTAAGGAAGCATTTTCTAAAATTTTCTATTAATTACTAGTGGCCTTTGTTCTTTGTTAGAAGAGTATTTTTCAAACATTTTTAATTGTAATTCACACTAAGAAACACATTTTACATTATGGTCCGTTACACAAATATATGTACATATATTAATGAAAAGAAGATGAGTTCATGAGACAGTATTGTTATCATTTGATATACGGTGCACTTATTTTTCTGTTCTAGTCTCATCTGTTTTATTAAGCAATGTGGTTTGGAACCACGCAATTGATATTTCTGATCTGCTAATAGATCAGAAGCCTCAACTGAGAAGCAATTGCTTAGGAATGCAACTTTGCCTTCTCTCTGACTGCTCTCTGCTCCTGAGCTTGCTTCTCTCCTTTCTGTTTTTATGTCAACACTAGGGTGTTTGGGGTTCATTCTTTTTGGCAGGAGGGTAACTTCCAGAGCTAGATCTGTGTTGAACATTTTTCATTCTTGGTTGGAACCACAGACACCATGACACCTGCTATAACATTTCCAAGTATCCCTCCTGGTAATTCTCTCAGGAGCTCAGAGTTCACTTAGAACCGTTTTATCCCATTCATTGGTGTGTGGGCTCTACATGAACTCAGTGACACGTATTTCCATTTTCTGTCAGTGGTCCTGCTATACTCATGTTTAATCAAGGATGTGCATAAGGCAGAGTGGGCTAATGTGCTCTAAATTCCATTCTGACTTTCCAATCTATAAGCCATGGTAGATGATGCCAGGGAGAATACATTTTTATTTTTTCCCCCTCTCAGGTTTATTGAGACATTATTGACAAATAACATATGTAAGTTACATGTTATATAACAACATAATTACTTGATACATATATTGTGAAATGATTACAACAATAAGGTTGGTTAATGCCACCATCACCTCACATAATTACCTCTTTCTGTGGTGATAACATTTAAGATTTACTTTTTAAACAACTTTTAAGTATATAATGCAATATTGTCAGTTATGGTCATCATGCTCTACTTTAGATCCTAAGAACTTATTAATCTTATAGGTGGAGATTTGTACTCTTTGACCAACATCTCCCCATTTCCCCCACCTCCAGCCTTGTGGCAACTATTATTCGACTCTCTATTTCTATCAGTTTGTTCTTTATAGATTCTGTATGTGAGTGAGATCATGCAGTATTTATTTTTCTCTGAGTAATGCTGTAATGAACAAGGGGGTGCAGATACTTCTTTGAGATAATGATTTCATTTCTTTCAGATATATACCAGGATGGGGTTGCTAGGTCATATATTTATATTTTTATATAGTTTTATATTTAATTTTTATATTTATTTTTATAGTTTTATATTTAATTTTTTGAAGAACCTTCATACTACCTTCCATTAGTGGTTATGCAAGTTTACATTCCTACCAAAGTGCACAAGGGCTCCTTTTCTCTACATCCGTGACAACATTTGTTATTATCTCTTGGCTTTTGATAATAGCCATTCTAACAGGTGTGAGGTAATACCTCATTGTGGTTTTTATTTTCACTTCCTTGATGAATGAGTGCTGTTGAGTAACTTTCCATGTACCTATTGGCTATATGTATCTTTCTTGGAAAAATGTCTGTTTAAGTCCTCTACCCATTTTTATTTTTATTTTTAAAATTCATTATTTATTTATTTATTTGAGAGAGAGAGAGAGAGAGAGAGAGAGAGAAGCAGAGGGAGTAGGGGTCTGGAGGGGCAGAGAGAAAGGGAGAGAGAGAATCTTAAGCTGCTCCATGCTCAGCACAGAGCCTGACCAGGCCTCAATCTCATGACACTGAGATTATGACCTGAGCCAAAATCAAGAGTCAGATGCTTAATTTACAGAGAGACCAGGTGCCCCGGAGCCTTCATCCATTTTTAAATTGGATTGTTTATCTTTTGTTATTTTTGTTAAGATGTTATTTTTTGTTATTGTTATTTTTGTTATTTTTTGTTATTTTGTTATTTTTGTTAAGATGTTATTTCTTACATCTTTTGGATATTAACCCCTTCTCAGATATATGGTTTGCAAATATTTTCTCCTTTACTGTAGGTTGTCTTTTCATTTTGTTGATTATTTCATTTGCTGTGCAGAAACTTTTTCGTTTGATATAGTCACACTTAATAATTTTTGCTTTTGTTTCTTGTGCTTTTGATGCTATAGCCAAAAAAAAAAAAAAAAAGAAATCATTGCCAAGATGAATGTTAAAGAGCTTTTTCTCTATGTTTTTGAGCTTTTCCTCTGTTTTGTTTTGTTTTTCTAGTAGTTTCACAGTTTGGGGTCTTCCATTTAAGTCTGTAATCCATTTTGAGTTAATTTTTGTGAGTGATGTGATATAGGAATTCAGTTTCATTCTTTTGCATGTAGATATCTAGTTTTCCCAATACCATTACTTGAAGCAACTCTTATTTTCCCATTGAGTATTCTTGGCTATGAAATATCAGTTGACTGTGTATGCAGAGGCTTTTTTCCCAGATTCTTTATTCTTTCTATTTGTCTCTGTGTTTGTTTTTATGTATACTTTGCTATTTTGATTACTATAGCTTTGTAATAAGGTTTGAAATCAGGAAGTGTGATGCCTCCCGCTTGTTTCTTTTTTCTCAGCATTGCTTTGTTTTTTTCAGGGCTTTTTGTGGTGCAGTACAAATTTTAGGATTGCTTTTTCTATTTCTGTGAAAATGCCATTAGAATCTTGATAAAGATTACATTACATCTATAGATCACTTCAGGTAGTATGATCACATTAATAATTATTAATTCTTCTGATCCATGGACATGGGATATTTTTCTACTTATTTGGGTCCTCTTCAATGTCTTTTATTAATATCTTACAACTTTCAGTATACAGATCGTTCACCTCCTTATTTAAATATATTCTTAGGTATTTTATTATTTTTGATGCTATTGTAAATAGGATTGTTTTCTTTATTTCTTTTTTAAATAGTTAGTGTAAAGAAATTCAGTTGATTTCTCTATGTGGATTTTGTGTCCTGCAACTTTACTAAATTTGTTTATTCTAACAATTTTTTGGTGAAATCTTCAGGATTTTCTCTATGTAAGATCATATCATCTGCAAACAGATACAATTTTACTTTTTCCTTTCCATTTCATTTATTTCCTTTTCTTGCCTGATTGCTCTGGCTAGGATTTCCAGTATTATGTGAATAGGAATGTAAGTGTGGATACCTTATCATTTTACTGTTCTTAGTGGGAAAGATTTCAACCTTTTGCTTTTGAGTATGGTGTTAGTTGTGGCTTTGTCATATATGACTTCTGTTTATCTGAGGTATGTTTCTTCTATACCCAATTTTGAGAGCCTTTAACCATAAAAAGGATATTAAATTTTGTCAAATGCTTTGTCTGCATCTATTGATTGACCGTATGACTTTTATCTATCATTCTATTAATATAGTGTTTTGCATCTATTAATTTACATATGTTGACCCATCCTTACATCCCAGGGATAAATCCCACTTGACTGTAGCATATGATCTATAATATATTATTGAATTCAGTTTGCTGGTATTTTGTTGAGATTTATATTCATCAGAGTTATTGGCCTATAGTTTCCTTTCTTACAGTGACATTATTTGGCTTTGGTATCAGGGTAATGCTGGTCTTGTAAGATAAGTTTGGGAGTGTTCCCTCCTTTTTAAAATTTTTTTAAGAGGTTGAGAAGAATTGGCATTAATTCTTCAAATGTTTAGTAGAATTTACCAGTGAAACCCCTTGGTTCTGGGCTATTCTTTGTTGTGAGGTTTTTTTTTTTTTTTTAAGATTTTATTTATTTATTTGACAGACAGAGATCACAAGTAGGCAGAGAGGCAGGCAGAGAGAGAAAGGAAGGGAAGCAGGCTCCCTGCTGAGCAGAGATCCCAGTGTTGGCTTGATGCGGGGCTCAATCCCAGGACTCTGACATCATGACCTGAGCTAAAGGCAGAGGCTTAACCCACTGAGCCACCCAGGTGTCCCTTCTTACAGGCTTTTTTTTTTTTTTTTAAGATTTTATTTATGTTGTGAGGTTTTTGATTACTGTTTCAATCTTCTTGTCATTGCTCTGTTCAGTTTCCTATGTCTTCATAATTCAGTCTTGATAAGTTTTATGTTTCTAGGAATTTACCTCTTTCTTCTAAGTTATCCAGTTAGTTTGCATATGATTCATTATAGTTTTTATGATCCTTTATATTATTATTGAATCAGTTTTAAAGTATCCTCTTTCATTTCTAATTTTACTTGACTCTTCTTTTTTCTTAGTCTAGCTAAAGTTTCTTTAATTTTTTTATCTTTTCAAAAAAGCCAACTTTTAATTTTATTGATCTTTCCTATTGTTTTTCTGATCTCTGTTTTGTTTATTTCTGCTCTGATAATTATTTTCTATCTCAGCTAACTTTGGGCATGGTTTGTTCTTTGTTTTCTGGTTCCTTAGGTTGTAATGTTAAATCACTTATTTGTCATCTGTATTTTTTCTTAATTTAGGTATTTATTGCTATAAATTTCCCTCTTTTTTTTTTTTTAAAGATTTTATTTATTTATTTCAGACAGAGAGAGAGAGAGAGAGAGAGAGAGCAGGAGCAGGGAGGGGGCAGAGGGAGACGCAGAAACTCTACTGAGCAGGGAGCCCAACGCTGGGCTTGAGCCTAGAACAGACACTTAACTGACTGAGCCACCCACGCACTCCTAAACTTCCTTCTTAAAACTGCTTTTGCCAACATCCCATAAATTCTGGCATGCATTTTTTATTTTCATTTGTTTCACTGTATTTGTAAAAAATGTTTTTTTTTAAGATTTTTAAAATTTTATTTTAATTTTATTTTATTTTAACAATATAGTTAATATACAGTGTTATATTAGTTTTAGCAGTACAATATAGTGATTCAACAATTCCGTACAACACTATGTGCTCATCAGAATAAGTGCACTCCTTAATCCCCATCACCTATTTAACCCATCCCCCCATACCCCTCCCCTCTGGTAACCATCAATTTGTACTTTATAGTTGAGTCTGTTTCTTGATTTGTCTCTCCCTCTTGCTCACTCTCTTTTTTTACCCTTTGCTCATTTGTATTGTTTCATAAATTCCACATATGAGTGAAACCATATGGTATTTGCCTTTTTCTGACTTATTTTACTTAGTATTATACTCTTTAGCTCTACTCATGCTGTTACAAATGGCAAGATTTCAGTTTTTTTATGACTGAAAAATACTCCATTGTGTGTGTGTGTGTGTGTGTGTGTGTGTATACTACTTATGCTTTATCCCTTCATCAATCACATCAATCAGTGAACATTTGGACTGCTTCCCTATCTTGGCTATTGTAAATAATGCTGCTATAAACATAAGCTTGCATATATCCCTTTGAATTAGTGTTTTTGTATTCTTTGAATAAATACCTAGTACTGTGATTGCTGAGTCATATGGCAGTTCTATTTTTAACTTTTTGAGGAACCTCCATACTGTTTTCCACAGTGCCTGCACCAGTTTGCATTCCCACCAACACTGCACAAGAGTTCATTTTTCTCCACATTCTTGTCAACACTTGGTTCTTGTGTTGTTGATTTTAGCCATTCTAACAGGTGTGAGGTTATACTTCATGGTAGTTTTGATTTGCATTTCCCCAATAATGAGTGATGTTGAGTATCCTTTCATGTGTCTGTTTCTATATTTTTAAAAATTCTTTTTGAATTTTTCTTTGACCCATTGGTCATTCAGGACCATGTTGTTTAACCTCTACATATTTGTGAGTTTTCCAGTTTTCTTCTTGTAATTCTGGTAATTGATTTCATACCACTGTTGTTGGAAAAGATACTTGGTATGACATCAGTCTTTTTACATTTGTCAAGACCTATTTTGTGACCTAATAAGTTATCTATTCTGGAGAATATTCCATGTGTAATTGAGAAGAATGTGTATTCTATTTGTTGGGTAGAATGTTCTGAACATGTATATTAAGTCAGTTTGGTTTAAGGTATACTTCATGTCCAGTATTTCCTTACTAGTTTACTTTTCGGATGATCTGTCCATTGTTGAAAGTAGGTCCTAAAGTCTCCCACTATTAATGTATATTGTTTATTTCTTTGTTCAGATTTGTTAGTATTTGCTTAATATATTTAGGTCCTCTGGAGTTGGGTGCATATATATTTACTATTGTTATATCCTTTTGACGAATTGACCCTTTTATTATTATGTTCTTTTTTTTTTTTCTTTTTACAATTTTTGACTTAAACTTCATTTTGTCTTATATAAATATAGCTGCCTCTACTTTCTTTTGGTGTCCTGTGGAAGTTAGCCTGGCTCACCTGGAGCCTGAGTTGTTTTTTGTTTTGTTTTATTTTGTTTTGTTTTGTTTTCTGGAGGCTGATTGAGAACCTGGAGCTACAGGAGCTGGCCCATTCTGTGAGAACTAGCTGGAATTGAGATTCATGGGATTCTTATAGCTTGGGCTCTGGGGAACCTGCCAGGAGTCTGGTGCCATGGAAGATGCCAGCACCAAAGTGGGCAAGGAGTGTGGGTTTGGATGATCCTGTTGGGAGACCAGGTCCATGGTAGTTGGCCAGTGGGATGAACTAGGATCCTGGTTCTGCAAGAACTTTCCAGGGAAATGGGATCTGGAAGGTGCTGGGATGGGCCAGGGGTTTGGGTTCTTGGGGTCCTGCTGGGAGTCTGGTGCTCTGAAAGCCAACTGGGGCATTTGTAGCCACATAAGGTCACTAGAGCCAGCTGGTATGCATTTCTTAAAACTAACAGATGCATTTTTTAAAACTAACAGTCCAATCCTTACCATTAGAATTCCCTATTTAGCTCACAATGATTCTGATATCTTCCAGTCCATAGTGATGGCTCCTTATATCCACTATGAGCATTAAGATACAGCTTCTCTCCTGCTGCTCTCATCTCTGCCAGTCACATGGTAGGCATCTGATCCAACATGGGAGTTGCATGAACATTTAGAATTGGTGCTGTGAATAAGGAGAGAGAAGTTGGAAAGACTACTAAATGGCCAGTGTAATGAGCATATAAAGTATTGGGAATAAGTGTCAGGCAAAGCTGGGGAGAGAAGCAAGTGTAAACAGTGCAATGACAGGCTTTGTTAAGAATTTTTGTCTTTATTCACAGTGATGGAAAGCCACTGAGAGTTTTAAGAGGATGAGGCTGGAGTGGAGAGGGTGATGTCACCAGTTTAGCATGGTGAAAGGTCAATTGGGCTATAGTGTGCGAACTACAGGAAGAGGCCAGATTATGTGGTGGTAGATCATCCAGAAGGTGATTTCAGTAGTCCAGGCAAGTTGTGATGGTAGTTAGAATTTAGGGAAGTGGTGGTGGAAAAAGAGAGAAATGGATATATTGGCAGATTTTTAAAAAATCACTGTCATTGTTATCATAAATTTCCCTGAGTTCCTTGAACTCTTTTTTGTTTTGGGTTTTTTTCTCTTTTTCTTCTTTTGTTTTGTTTCATTTTCTTTCTTTCTTTCTTTCTTTCTTTCTTTCTTTCTTTTCTTTCTCTTTCTCTTTCTCTCTCTCTCTCTTCATTTCATTTCTTTCTCAGCTTGTAATGCTTAGGGTGGGTAAATTCTCCCCAAATAAGACATTGTTTAGATTTAGTCCAATAACTGTGACTAAGACAACTGAAGTAGATATTTAATCTATAATATAAAAGCTGAACCTCATTTTGCCTTAAAGTTGATTAACTTATCATTATATTTATATTTAACAGATGAGTCAGACAGAGGAAGAAATAATGAATTTATTTATATTTTAAAAGATTTTTATTTATTTATTTGAGAGAGAGTGAGCATGAGTAAGGGGAGAGGAAGAGGGAGAGGGAGAAGCAGACTCCTCACTGACTAGAGAGCCTGATCCCAGGCTCAGTCCCAGGATCCTGATATCATGACCTGAGGCAAAGGCAGACTCTTAACCAGCTGAGCTATCCAGGTGCCCCAATTATTTATTTGAATACGAGTGAAGTCATTTAGAGACAGGAGCAGCAATATGTTAATAAAAAGATAAGTCCAAGAATATATAGCTTTTTAAAAATTAAGGATTCACTTGATACTCTGACTGGTTATGTGTGACTCTTCCTAAATGATGGTAAGATATTCAAATACTCATTTATCTGCTCTGTGGTATTGGTGTTTGTAGTATCAATAGGAATAAAAACCATATAAAATAAGTATATGATATACACATACATTTACTGGAATGATTACTGTTGAGTGGGTTTTGAGATAGAGTTGTCTATTCTGATGCTTACTCTCACTTTCAAAATAAAAAGAAAGAGATTTAATTTCCTTAGTGGAGGGAAGACTTCCTGGGGAAAAAAAAAAAATCACCCAAGTTAAAGAGTGACTTAAATGGTGGATCTTTGTACTTTCATTGCCTGAAATTTAGTGATTTTTTTTTTTTTTTTAATTAATGGAGGTGATTGAGTGGAATAATTCATTACATGTCTTTCTTGGCATTTAAGCCATTCTATCAAAATATTCTAAAAATTACATTTCATCTGTTAGTGGACTTTAAAAGAGTTAATTTTCTTGAGGAACAAAAACTCAGAACCCAATTTCATCCTATCTCTATGCTCAGCTCATCATTTCCCAAGAAATTACATCTTTGGAAATTGTCAAAAACTATTTTTGGAAGAACAATATATCCACTGTGGTAAAAAGAAAAACGAATAAATGAAACTGCCATAGAGCATATAAACTTCTTAAAATTTTATTTAATTAGATTACCCCTGGTGTCCCATACCCATTTTCTATTCTGATGAAAAGATTTTAGACTTTTTTCACATTTAACTTTGAAAAAAAAATAGTGAGAACTTTTTTGGTAACATTCATGCTAAAATTATTTTCCTTCATTTCTTTCTATCTAATGCTGAACTTACTTTTTTTTAAAAAGAATAAATGCAATATCTGCACTTTATTTTTTTTATTTTTTGCAATATCTGTACTTTAAATGTATTTTTTTGGACCTAACATCTATTTAGTAGTCAAAGTATACCAAATTGGTGATATCAGAATTGTCTATATTCTGCAGAGTATACTTTTTAGTCATTCAATATTGAACTTAATTTTAATGGGGAGGTAATCAAGTTAACAGTCATGGTAATCCTAAAGAATAAATGATCATTGCTAGGCCTACAGGCTTGCATGGGATATGATGGAAGCAGAAAGAAAGAAAGCAAATCTAGATTGATGGCTGTGTAGGTGGAGCATGGACTGACAAAACTGTATTGGAGGAGTTCATGCCTGACCCAAGGGTTGAAGGTTGTGTGGAATCCAGGCAGAAGGTGTAGGAGGTAGGAGGGGACTTGCATCAGTGGCCCATGACTGGTACAAAGAGTACAGTGTGGAAGGCTGAGAGATGGCACTGAAGAGGCAGCAGTGACTAGATTATGACAGCCTTCCATGCCACATTTAGAAATTAGAACTTTACCTTAAAAGATTTAGGTGGATGGATGGGATGACTAAATTCTGTACTTTAGAGATACATTTCTGTACTGTAGGAATTGTGATGTTCATTGTTATAACAGGGACCCTTCTACTGAGTACTTGCTATGCCCCAGACATTGTTATTTTATGTAACTTTTAAGGCAGCATTACTCATTTTACAACCTAGAAAATAGGTTTAAACTTCTTGTCTAGAGGTATATAAATTGGAAGTGGCCAAGCTTGGATGTAGATCCAGATATAGCTGACTGTAATTCAGTCTCCCCAGGCACTATGCAGTTGGCCTTCCACAGATCCTAAATTTAGGCATGTCAAAAAAAAAAAAAAAAAAAAGAATTTTCATAGACTCTTGAACATATCCCTTTTGAGAAGTTGTCTCATTTTCCATCATTTTGTGTTAGACTTGACCAATTACATGCACCTGTTAGGTTGTTTTTCTGAGGAAAACTCAAGAATATTATGGAAAATCCAGTTTATTGACAAGTTGAAAACCAGTTTGATGACACACTGTCAGCTTGAAGGACGACGAAGAGAAGCTGAGGGCTTAGGGACAGAGAGACCTGCAGTGGACACAAGAACCTGTAGTGGACACAAGAACCAATTCACTTTTTTCATGGGAGCTTGAGGGGAGGGAAGAACCTAAGCTTTTTGATCCTCCATTTTATGATTGGTGACATGGACATAGTAATAGTTACTGTTTAGGGTTGTTACATAGATTACAAGAGGTGATGTCTTTAAAACCCCCTGCTTAGTGCTTGAATAGATTATTATTACCTCTAATCCATGGATTTTGACTTGGAAATATAGGACACCTAGGGAAAAGTGCCTCAAGTATATATGGGGAATATACAGGTGCTATAACAGTTGCATCTATTTAAGAACAGTGATAATTGTGTTGAAATTCAGGAGGCATGATACTTACCATATACAACTTTGTATTATAAAGTGGTACAAAGAGGTTATCTATTGAAGACTGAAGGAATAAATAAATAAATAAAGAGATGCCATATAAAGTAGTTACAATTATAAGACTGATAGAACCAAGAGGAAGAGAATAGCAAGTTGTGGAATTTTGAGAGCTTAAATATGGGTTAACACTGTGGTGGTAGAAATGATGGAAAAATCTCAAGATAGGAAGATGGCTCTAATAGTCTATGCAGTTAATATGCAGTTCCTGGATTGATGCAATACTTTATTTTATTGCAAGAAATATTGCTTAATTGATGTGATCCATGAACTGGGGCTAGAAAAGGGTTTTACAAGGCATGGACTTCCTTTGGGTTGGTATTTCTGGTAGGGACATTTGGTTATACTGCTTTAACTAAAATTGTTTGTGGCTCTAGAGGATAGAATTGGTATATTTAGATCAATCAATGCTTTTTCCCAAGCACGATGCTGTAATTGCTTTATGGGGAACCAAAGGAAGCCAGATGGAAAGAGAAAGTGGGCATATGAATCATCACATGGACATACTGTGAGCATGGCCTAAGGTCCTATGCGACCAAGAGGATGGGCTCTAGTTGAAGGCTCACAACCCAGACTGCCTCTGAGGGGTAATCATTCAGTCTGAGGGAGAATGCTCATTACTTGTGCGGACAAATATTAAACTGCAAACAGCTACTGGTCCCTTTAGTACAAACTGGAAATTAGACCTGTATTTTTAGGTTTTAAAGAAAGCATTAAACATTTTTGGTTATCAAAATGACAAATCAGAGTTTTCCATTACATGCCAATTCTTATGAATAAGTCACTTTATCCCTCTTACTCTCATTCTCTGAATACAATTGTTATCTAATTCAACCATGTGGAAATTAGTCATTTACTTCACTATAGCCCATCAGGTGTTGCTTCTTATTTTTGGGTTAGATTAATATTCAAGAAGCATTGATTGGTTGTCATGTTTGCTTTCCTTTTTTTGCCAAATCTGTCGTAGCTCTCCAGGACAAGAAGTAGGTCTTATTGCTCTTTGAGATTCCAAATGTCCTAGCCCTGTGTCCTGCAGTGTTTAATGATTGTTGGTTAGTTGAAAATTAGGGTGGTTGTCCTTAAAGCTGCAACTCAAATACAAGCAAGCAGAAATTTCAAACAAGTCAAATTCTGAATGATTAAAAACTTGATAAAATAGCATGTAAATTCACAGAAGCATTTTTTAAATAGGCAGTGATATTTTAATTGAATAGTAATTCCACTGAATAAACGCAGTATATAAAAAAATAAAACAGAAACCAGATTTGAGTGTATACTGTTTCTGTGGATCTGGCTTATTAGGAAAGCTTTATTGTTTTTGTTTTTGTTTCTTTAATAGCACTTATTCTTTTTTATTTTATTAACATATAATATATTATTTGCTTCAGGGGTATAGGTCTGTGAATCATCAGTCTTACATAATTCACAGCACTCACCAAAGCACATACCCTCCCCAATGTCCATCACCCAGCCACCCTATCCCTCTCCCAACCTCACCCCACAGCAACCCTCAGAATAGCCTTTATTCTTTAGAGCAGTTTAGGTTCACAGCAAAATTAATGTGAAGGAACATTATATCCTTTATATACCCTGCCCCCACACATACATAGCATCCCCTCATCAACAACCCCCACAAAAATGGCACAGTTTTTACGATTGATGAACCTACATTGATGCATCATTAAAGTCTAGATAGAGTTCATTCTTGGTGTTGTATATTCTGTGGGTTTGGATGAACTTATAACGACAAATATCGATCATTATAGGATTATGCAAGGTAGTTTCACTGCCCTAAAAATCTGCTATGCTCCACCTATTCAAATACCTTCCTTCCCCCAACCACTAGCAACCACCAGTCTTTTTACTGTCTCCATAGTTTTGCCTTTTCCAGAATGTCATATAGTTGGAATCATGCAGTAGATAGCCTTTTCAGATTGGCTTCTTTACTTAGTAATATGTATTTAAGTTTCCTGCTTGTCTTCTCATGGCTTGATAGCTCATTGCACTTTTGTGCTGAATAATTCTGTTGTCTGCATATACTACAGTTTCTATTTATCCATTCACCTACTGAAGGACATTTTGATTACTTCCAAGTTGGCAACTGCAAATAAGCTGCTATAAACATTGAGTGCAGGTTTTGTGTGGACATTAAGTTTTCAGCTCTTTGGGGTAAATACCAAGGAGTGAGATTGCTTGTTCATATGTTGAGTATGTTTAGTTTTAAAAGAAATTGCAAATCCGCCTTCCAAAGTGGCTGTACCATTTTGCGTTCCCATCAGCAATGAATGAGAGTCCCTGTTGCTCCATAGCCTCACCAGCATTTGGTGTTGTCAGTGTTCTGGATTTTGGCCATTCTAATGAGGTGTGTAGTGGTGTCTCATTATTGTTTTAATTTGCATTTCTCTGATGACATTTGATATGGAGCATCTTTTCATATGCTTATCTGCCATCTGTATAACTTCTTTGGTGAGGAGCATCTTTTCATATGCTTATTTGCCATCTGTGTATCTTCTTTGGTGAGGTGTCTGTTAAGGTTTTTGGCTCATCTTTTAATCTGGTTTGTTTTTTTACTGTTGAGTTTAAAGAATTCTTTGTGTATTTTGGGTAACAGTCCTTCATCTGGTTCGTTTTTTGCAAATATTTTTCCCAGTCTGTGGCTTGTCTTCTACTTCTCTTGACCTTGTCTTTCACAGAGCAGAAGTTTTGTTTTTTTTTTTTTTAATATTAATGAAGTGTAATTTATTGATTCTTTCTTTCATAGATTGTGTCTTTGGTATTGTATCTGAAAAGTCATCACCATACCCAAGGTCATCTAGATTTTCTCCTATGTTATCTTCAGGAGTTTTATGTTTTGGCATTTTACACTTGGGTCTGTGCTTCATTTTGAATTATTTTTTGTGAAAGGTATAAGGTCTAGGTCTAAATTCATTTTTCTACATGTGGATCTCCAGTTGTTCTAGCATCATTAGTTAAAAAGACTCTTTCCTGATTGTATTGTTCCTTTGTCAAAGATCAGTTGATTGTATTTTTATGGGTCAGTTGTACTTCTTAAAGAGTGTGTTAGGAGAATTCTGAATTAGCTGTTACAGTTTATATTCATTTATCATTGTCTTAACCACAAATGTTACATGAAAGGCACTGTAATGAGACTTCAGATTATTCCAAAACAGGATTCTTTTTTTTTTTTTTAAGATTTTATTTATTTATTTGACAGAGAGAGATCACAAGTAGGCATAGAGGCAGGCAGAGAGAGAGGAGGAAGCAGGCTCCCCACGGAGCAGAGAGCCCGATGTGGGGCTCAATCCCAGGACCCTGGGATCATGACCTGAGCCGAAGGCAGAGGCTTTAACCCACTGAGCCACCCAGGCGCCCCCCAAAACAGGATTCTTGTTCTTATGCAGTATAAGGCAAATTATGTAAATCCTTTCTGGGTTTCTCTTCTTTAATTAATACTTATTGAACTGTCTCCAGTGATCGAACAAGTTTTTGATCTTTTGATTGAAAGAATTTAACTAAAATACCATATCATTTGGTTCCATGTACTGGAGTGGTGTTCTAGAGAAGAAGGTGTTAAAGTGTTAGAGATGGAGGGAGTACCATAAGCTTACCTTAAGCTATGAAAACTTAGTACTATAGAGAGACATCTTAAAGGTAACGTCATATATACTATCTCTAAGGGGGAATGAATTCTGTAGGAAACGTATCTCCCCCCACCCCTCACCGCCTTTGGAACGAGAGATCATTTCTGCCTTTCTCTAGGGCTCACGGTTGTCATTTGGCTTAGAGGCCCTGGAACATCAGTACCTTCTAACCATTGTTACTGATTGGAGGAGAGCAATGACACATGATCAAAGTAGCATCTCCGTCTCTCAGCACTGCCTGGCCTTTTACCACAGCCTCTTAGTTGGTCCTTCTGCCTCTCTTCTGAAAACACTCAAATCTATTCTCAACATATCAGCTAGAATGCTTTTCCTAAGGGGGTAAATAATGCTGAATGGTTTTACTTTTCTGCTTACAACACATAAGAAGCAGCACCCTAGCCCAGCATCTGACACCCTGGCTGTTTCCTTGGTTTCATCTCCTGCTGAAAGACCTGTTATGGTCTCCCACACTTTATGCTCCAGGGATTCTAAACTACCTGCAGCAACCTGTTGTATGTCACACGGTTCTGGAATACTCTTGTCTCTCTGGATGCTATGCCATTTCCCCCTTCTGTTCCAGTTGAATTTATTTCAAAACAATGCTTATATTTAGGTTAAATGTTGGTAAAAATTTTTACTTAAATTAAAACACTGCTCAGGTGCTATTTTTTTTCAGAAGACATCCTGAGCTCCACGGGTAGACGTAATCATTCCTGGACCTCTGTGTCTCCTGTTGTTGTTGTTTTTGCATATGCTGCACCCCTGCTTTTAACAATCATGCACAATCTAATATTGCATTTCAATGACCTATTTATTTGTTCTATTTCAGACTATGAGAAATCTGAGGGCTGAAATCACTTTGGCTTCTCGTAGTGGTGAGGTTATCCCATAGGACTCTACAGAAGCTAGTTAGGCTGAATTGCATATCAAAGAAGCATGAATGGTTAGAATAGAAGAGGACTTGAGTTGGAGCAATGAGAAGAGGGGTTGCAGTCACCTGAGGGCCAGCTACGGGTTTTCTTTTGGCATTAGGTTATCTTCCTCATCATTTGCAATTTTTCTTAAAATTACCATGACTTTCCCAATGATATGAAAAAATGCTATAAAGAAGTGACCGAAACACATGCCTGTACAGATGACTAATCATTAGATAGTTTGGTCCAACAAAAATGACTAGGTGGATAATCAAAGGTTACTAATTAAAATGTGACTATGGATCCATTCAGAAAGATTTCCCTTAAATATTTGGGCAATTCCTACTGAATCCCAGTACTAGGCATGTTGGGAAATGCTGGTACAGAAAAGACAAGCTTGACATGGTCCCTGACTTCTCAAAGTATGCTGGCCAATGGGAATTCTAGACAGTAAACAGGAACTAGGCTACTGGGATATTTATTAGAAATACTATCAGTGTAGTAAATAGGACATAATAAGAAAGAAGCTGTGATATGGGAGGTGTAGGTTTTTATATGATGAAAGCATATATGGGGATGCCTAATGCATACATGGGAGTCAGCAGGCTTTCCTGAGGGAGTAAAGAAAGCTAAAGATGATCTCAGGCAAAATTTGGGGGTATGGAGTAGGAGAGGTGATGGGAGGACGTTTATCACTCATCACACTGCATCATACACATTTTTTTTTAAAAATTTCTAGCTGGTTTGTATCCTGTAGGAGAAATTATTTTAAAGTTCATTATGTCTTTGGTGTCTTACTCCAGGTAAATATCATTTGTAGTACACAAATGCACAGAAAGACAGTAAATATACTTGACTCATTCATACCTTGGACACCTCATGCAAAATAGTTTTCATAGCAAGATTTTCCCTTCATGAATATTTTGATAAATCATAAATCACCATTTAAGTGATAAAATGCTAATTAATTTTTTCCTTCTTCTGTCATAAGACATTAAAAATAGCCTAGAGAAGGGAGTTAGTTACTGTCATGGCCATTAACTATGTGAAATTGAAATTAGAAAGATCCACCATAGAACACTCAAGTTCAACTATTTTTTTCCCCTAGTTAGTTCCTAATCTCTTACACATATGGAACTCAGATTGATTTTACTATTATAGTTATGTTTCAGCTATAAAACATGCTAACATATATTATATTATTCTATTAATGTAATAAATGATTTGATTAAGATTTGTCCTGATGTGTTTTACATCAAGAAAATAAAAAGTAAAGTCGGAAAAAGAGTGGTCATGTGAGCTTCAGCTTGGGCCTGAGGTGGACAGCCTGTACGGGTCTTGTTTCTGTAGGTAGCTCCTCATCTGCTCTAATTAACTAAGGTTTCACTTCATCCAGCCACAATATAGCTACTATTTTATAACAGAAAAGTTGTGTTTGGCACGTTTGGGCTATTGTCATTAAATTATGTTTGTGGCTGTTTATTGCCAAGTTTATGGTACCACAAATTACCTTTTTAAACCACCCTAGCCTTGGTGTGTGCCCTTGTCGTTAAGGGCTTTAAAAGTCTCCATTACCAGTTTTCCTTGACTACCTGTTGACATTCAAATACTCCTTACAACCTGATTTCTAGGTCTACTTTGCAACAATGTTGCCTTTATGGGTCTCTGATTTAGGCTGTGAAATGGCACCTCGATCTGCCTACAGATGCCATGAAGAGAGCAAGGAGAAAGTCCTAGATGATGGATAATTCATAGCATGGCATTGTTCAAGGCCTGTCATATTTTCTGCTTCTTCAGCAGTTTTAAGGGTCATTACTCTGTGGTGTTGGAGCCCTTTATGATAGGGACATTTTAACCCTCTGAATTTTTGTATTTTATATTTCTATCCCAAAGATTGCTAATATTTTTTAAAAATTATTTTATTAAGCATCACCTGGGAAATAAATTTTTGGCAAGAATGTATTGCTCTTTGGCTTTTCTACAAATGACAATTTCCTCGATCTTCTTTCTAGAAGTTTAATAGGAAGCAAACATCATTTTCCTTAATATTTCTCTAGAAGCTCTGGTTGTTGCTATGAGAATAATCTCTCAGTATGAGTGGTGAGAAGAGGCAAAACATCTCACTGGATACCTTTGGGTAGTAAATGAGGATTGCCCTTATTTCTCAAAACCGTACCAGTTATGTAGGGGAAAAAAATCAACGGCCTACCATAAAATGAAGTCGATTTTTTTTTCTAGTCACCACCTAATTATCTCATAAAAATCTAATTTTTGTCAATTAGATTTGAGCTTTGACTTCTTTTTTGTGGGCATGATTCTGTGAAAGTGGAAGGACTTCCTCTCCTGAGGACATATATAATCCCTGTCCTTCCTAACACCTGTGAGGCCCAGAGAAAGAGTACAGATGGACAGCTGCAAATCAGATACCAAATCAAAATTATGTAAATAAAACAGGTCTTTAAACTAATTTTAAGAAACTCATTAAATTTTACTTCATATTTTATTAGACTATTTGCAATGCTAGTCAATGTTCATTTAGTGGGAAGTGGGAAAAATTAGTGTATCTTCTTATGGAGTCCGGCTAAGACATCTCAGAAATGGTTACGCAGATTAGTGACATCATGTCCATCATGGTAAAAAATGAACAAATATTTCAAAAATGTTTCATCCTGGGGTAGGTAAAGTAGTACTATTGTTATTGTATATGTTTATGAAATTTTGAAAGTTCATGTCTGACAGTAGAAAGTTAATAACATGATTGCAGAGGTTAGCTCACATTATCTTGAATCTAATAACATTATTTTTTAATACTGTAATAAATTTATAGAGCTTATGGAGATCAAGCAAAGCTTTTCATTCACATAAATCTTCTCATGATTATAATTTAAATTTTAATTCAAACATTTTATGTCTGTCAAAGACGGAATTCAACTTTTTTGTACTTGGCATGAAAATGGAAAAGGAAAAATAAGGAAATATTAACATAAAGATCATGTCTTTTGGTTGGACCCTGAAAAAATAATTGGAGTGTGGGTAGTTTTATTTGGGAGGTGATCCTAGGGAACATTGCCAGGAAAGAAAGGAAGCCAATAAGTGTATTAATAAGCAGATTGGCACTGTGGGCACCTGTACTTCAATGCCAGCGTAGATCTTTTGGATACTGTGTAGAGCATATCTGGGTGTCCTGCCAGAGGGACCAGCAAGCCTCAGATATGCATCTACTAACTGTCCATCACTGGTTAAAGGCTGCTCCTGAGGGCATTAATTTTCCAGCATTTTGGCCTCCCAGTTGAAACATGTTTTGGGGGGCACTTGGGTGGCTCAGTAAGTTAAGCATCTGCCTTTGGCTCAGGTCATGATCCTGGAGTCCTGGGATTGAGACCCCTGTCACGTTCTCTGCACAATGGGAAGCCTCCTTCTCCCTCTCCCTCTGTCTGATGCATCCCCTGCTTGTGTGTGCCTGCTCTCCCTCTCTCTGTCACATAAATAAATAAAATCTTAAAAAAACAAAATAAAACATGTTTTTTCAGTCTAAGATATTCAGTCCTCAGGTGGAATATAAGTGCTTGCAATTAGAAGCTCTTGGTCTGGGAGCGCCTCAGTGGCTCAGTTGTTTAAGTATCTGCCTTTGGATCATGACCTCATGATCCCAGAGTCCTGGGATTGAGCCCTGCATTGGGCTCCCTGCTCAGCCAAGAGCCTGCTTTATCCACTCCCACTCCCCCTGCTTGTGCTCTCTCTGTCTCTCTGACAAATAAATAAATAAAATCTTAAAAAAAAAAAAAAAGCTCTTGGCATGAATGAGAATGACAAAACTGAGGACTATGGTGGGGGCAGAATATGTCCGTTACAGAGGTAATCTTATGGGAAAGGAGAATTTCCAGAACACAGAGAGCAAATGAGAAAGAAGATATGAAAACTGGACAAGAACAGAGGATTTTTATCAAATTTGACTGAAGATTTCTATCTTCTTGTTACTTAGATTAGTCCCACATAAATGAGGGATCAAATTGTTGATCTTTGAGATAGTGAGAACCTAATAGAGGAAGAATTACCACTTGATACTATGGATTTGGTTCTTCCACAGTGGGACTAACCCAGGTAACAATTATAATAAAACATATGTATTGATTTATAGGTCAAATTTTTATGCATTTCCATATATTCTCAATTTGTGATAGGTATGACGAGTTTAAAAGAGAACATTAGCCACAAAAGAGTTAGAAAAATTTAAATATAACAGATGTAGAAATTGGGATAGATAATACCATCCAAGAAATGAGCATATTAACACTTTCTTCCTGAGCATTGGTAGGGTGTTGGCAATTTAGTACACAGATTAATTAATTTCATGAGGTAAAGCAAAACCAGTAAGTGGCTTTAGAAACCAAAATGATTTTTTTTTTTTTTTTTTCCAGAATAGTTTACCTGTGGGCGCTTGGGTGGCTTAGTGGGTTAAGCCTCTGCCTTTGCCTCAGGTCATAGTCTCAGGGTCCTGGGAACGAGACCCACATCAGCCTCTGCTCAGCAGGGAGCCTGCTTCCCCCCCTCTCCCTCTGCCTGTCTTTCTGCCTACTTGTGATCTCTTTGTCTCTGTCAAATAGATAAATAAAATGAAAAAAAAAAAAAAAGAACAGTTTACCTGGATTGACTATAATTCATCATCAGACATTATCTGTTGTTTAATATAAGTGATTATAAGAAGAGAGATAGGTGAGTCTACTTGTATATAGAGACAAATAAGAATTTTTGAAAAGTATTGCTTTATTTTATAAGGTTAATTTCTTTAGTATTTATTTAAGTCTGGATTGTCTGTGATAGCCTAATTATTGACTATGTACTAAAATAGGTCAAATCATGCATTTTGAATGCTATATTCTTGGTCTTGGAAAAGTTATAGTGATGTTTCAATTTGAACAGTATTATTTTGGAGAGATACTATTTCAATGATAGAATACTATTCCTGTTACTTACAGCAAAGTTTGGCATTTTTTTTTTCAGCTGCAGAAATCTGAGTACAGCTTAAGGAAAGGGCAAACCTGCATGATGAAATTTAGCAGTGCCATTAAAATGCTGCAAGTATGCTAAATAGTTTGTTCTTTTTCACTGTTAAGCCTTTCTAATAAAAGAGGTTCAAAGAAAATGGTAAAGATGATTAAAAACTTAGAAAAAAGTGACCCATAAGGGAAAAGGTAAAAGAACAGATATTATTTGGCCTCACAATTGAAGGTCATTTTCGTAATTGTCTTCAAGTACTTGTCTAACATTTACCCAAAGTGTGTTACTTTACACATATATCTTCACTAAGGAAAATCAAAGGTAAGATGAGTTGAAATTGTAGTATAATGAAATTAATTAGATTGTAAGGAAGAATTTTGGGAGGAACAGTAAAGGAACTTAAAAATTATAATGATCAACTGATGGAAGCTTTAGGTCATCTATTGAGGGCTTTAATATACAGGCAATAACTACATGTGATACTGTTTTAGGAAAGAGGAATGAATGGAATGACTTCTTAAAGCTCTATCCATTTTGTAACTGTTAGCATTTACCTGGCCATTTTCTCGAAGTGTGGTTCCTAGACCACCATCATGGGTATCACACAGGAACTTGTTAGATATGCAGATTTTTAGGCCCTGTGAAACAGACATTATTTAGCCTCAAGACTAAAAATAGTTTAGTTCTTTAGTCCCCCATTTACTTGATAGTTTTTTTTTTTCTGATTAGATTATGGTTATAGGTGTTTGGGAGGAAGACCACCATTCTCATTACATCACAGGGAGGTACATGCTATCAAGATGACTTTACTATTGATGTTGACCTTGATCACCTGCCTGAAGTAGTTTCTGTCATGTTTTCCCACTGTATAGTTAACTTCTTTCCCTCCTTTTCATTCTGTGTTCTTTGGAAGTAAGTCACTATGGATGGCCACACTTAAGGATTTAGGAATTGTGCTCTACTTCCCTGAGGATGGAGTATTACATAAATTATTTGGAATTCCTTGGCACAGAATATTTGACTCTCTTAATCAATCAGGCAATTAATTGATTCAGTCATTTACTTATAGCAGTATGGACTCACTGATATTTATTTTACAACATGGGTTATTTTGACCTCCTCCCTTGCTTGTTTGTAACCTCCCACTCCAGCGGTGAGAAGCCTGACTCCACCATCCATCATCATTTACTTAAGTGTTAATTCAAGTGTGAATATTCCTTTCTTTCCAAAATTTAGCCCAGATTACTTTACAAAGGAGTTGGATCAAATTTCCATGGCACAGTTGATTTCTGTTTTAATTTTTAGAACCTATTTCAGAAAATAATAAAGAACAAAAGCTTCCCGTCTTCTGTATGTACTAGCATGATCTTGATGGCAAAACCAGATATACACAATACAAGAAAAAAGTTAACTCATGAATGTACTTACAAAAACTTAAATTCTGGCTATCCCAGTAGTGCATGAAAAAAAGTAGTGTGTCAGTATTACATTAGGTTTATTCCATAAAGGCAAGGATTGCTCAACATAAGTAATCTATTGATATAATTTATAATTAAACTAAAGAAGAAAAGTAATAGGATTATCTTAATTAGTGCTAAAGAATTATTTGTTAAGATTTAATACCTATTTATTATAAAACCTTGTAGCAAATGAGGACTAGAAAGGAACTTTTTTACTTGGTAAAGATTTGATACCAAACATTATATTTAATGGAGAAAATTTACATGCATTTATTTTAGTACCAAAGTCTTGAATATTATCTTAAAAAATAAAGGATATATAAGCATTGGAAAGGAAGATATAATTATACTATGCAGATTATATAATTGTCTGCCTGAAAAAACAAAATCAACTTAGAATTAATAAAAGAGGTCAGAACATTTGCAGGATAAACAAAATCAATCTACAAAAATCAGTAGCACTTTTCTCACCAGTGGTAACAATTTCCAGAAACAGAAGCTAAAAAGTACTTGGGAAATAATCTAATGAAGACTTCCATGGAGGAAATATTAAAATGCTTGACTATAGGGCAGTGAAGGACAGTGGTCCCTGAGTAACAAGAAACAAACCAGATGAACCCTAAAATTGCCTCAGCTTACTACCTTGAGAGACTTTCAATAGTGGAAATAAATCAATATCAATGTCAATATCAATAACTGAAAGATATTTGCAAAATTTCTAGTGTATTAGAAAATTAAAATACACACTCCTAAGTAAACTATGGGTCAAATAATAAACTAATTTTTTAAGTAAATGAAAATTATAGCACATATCCAAATTTGCGTGATGTAGCTAATGCAGTGTTTGGAAGAAAATTGATAGCTCTAACAACCCTATTGCTAAAGAAGAGTCCTAAATCAGTGACCTCAGCTTCTACCTAAGAATTTAGAAAAGGGAGAGAAAATGGAACCAAACACTAAGCATAAGAAAGGAAATGATCAGGAAATAATATGATAATCAATGAAATAGAAAACAAAATTAATAGTTAAAGTCAGTGAATTAATAGATAAAATCAATACAAAAAATCAAAAGCTAATTCTTTGAGAAGATTAATAAAATTGATAAATCTCTAGCCAGAGTGATCAGGAAGAAAAAAAGAGAAGACACAATTACCAATGTCAGGAATGAGAAAAGGGACATAACTGCAGATTTTATAGCTATTATAAGGATAACAAGAAATAGTATTTACAACTTTATTGAGTTAGTTTAAATGAACACGTTTCTTGAAAAATACAAACTATCAAAGCTCACTTCAGAAAAAATAGATGATCTTAGAAGCCCCTATGTCTACTAAAGAAATTGAATTTGTAGTTAAAAATCTTTCACACATACACATATACCCCGCTGACAATATTGGCTTCACTGTTGAATTCTACCAAGTATTTCATAAAGAATATTAATTCTATAAACCACTTTCAGAAAGTTGAAAAGAATGGAGTAATTTCAGCTCATGTTATTAGGCTGGTATTACCCTGATACCCAAACTAGATAAAGACATTATAAGAACAGAAAACTATAGAGCAATATCTCTAATGAAATGAGCATAGACTTTTTTTTTTTTTAGTAAACAGAATACAACATTATATAAAAAGGATAATCCATCATGATCAAGCAGGTTTAACCTGAAAATGCAAGATTAGTTCAGTGTTTTAAGTTAATAGATATAATCCACTTTATAAATAAAAAGAACATATAAGCATCTCAATACATGATGAAAAGGCACTTGATAAAATCCAACATTCATTCCTAATAATAATTTTCAGCAGAGTTGAAATACAAGAGAACTTACTTAACTTGATAAGGAGCATTAATGAAAAACCTACAGCTAATATCACACTAAATGGTTTAGACCAATAGGAATAAGGCAAGAATATCCACTTTCACCACTTCTATTCAACAGTGTACTGGAGCTTTTTGCTAGGGGAAAAAAAAAAAGGCATACAGATTTGAAAGGAAGAAGTAAAATTGTCTTCACACATAGACAACAGGATAACCTGAGTAGAAAACCCTAAGATATCTACAAAGAAATCTGTCAGAACTAATTTAACAACTTTGCAGAATACATGATCAACATGTAAAAATCAATGTATCCTGAATATATTATAAACTTCCCAGACTCCATAATAAGAAAACAAATATCCCAATAAAAAAATAGACAGAATGAACAGACATCTTATGAAAAAAAGTTAAATATAACCAAAATCATCATGATTTTTTTTTTTTTGGACCATTTGAGAACAAATTGCAGATATGAAACCCTATCATCCCCAAATTCTTTGTTTTTTCAAAAAACAAGGATCTCCTCCTACCTAGACTTTAGTGCAACCATTCAAACCAAGAAATCACCATTGACATATGAGTAGCATCTAATCCACAGACCCCTTTCAGATTTTGGCAGCTGTTTTAACAACATTGTTTTTTTTTCCCAGGTCCAAGGTACAAATTAGGTGCCTCCTTATTCCTCCCTCCTTCTTCACCCCTTGGCTGATTTCCAAGGGAGGGGAAGAAGAGCCTTTTAAGAAATACTTAATGGAAGTACATTTTTAAATTAAAAAAATTTTTTTTAAATTTTTTAAAAAATTTGTTTTTTAGAGAGGGAGACAGAGAGAGAGAGAATGTGGAAGCAAGGGCAGAGGGAGAGGGAGAGAGAAAATCTCAAGCTGACTCCCTGCTGGGCATGGAGCCTGATGTTGGGGGGCTGCTCTATCTTATGACTCTGAGATCAAGACCTGAATTGAAATCAAGAGTTGGATGCTTAACTGACTGAGCCACCCAGTAGCCCCTGTATTGCCATTTTTAAATGGAAAGTTCATTAGTGTTGAGTACATTCACATTGTGTGATCAGTCACTAGAATGTTTTTCATCTTGTAAAACTAAAGCTATATCCACTAAACAATTCCCGTTCCCCCTCACTCCAGCTCCTAGAAACCACCATTCAGCTTTTTGTTCCTATGAATTCAACTACTCTAGGTACCTCATATAAGTACAATCATAGCGTATTTGTCTTTTTGTTACTGGCTTATGTCACTTAGGAAAGTGTCCTCAAGCTTCACCCATGTTGTAGCATGCATCAGAATTTCCTTCCTTTTAAAAGCTGAATAACATTTCACTCTATGTATACACCACATTTTGTTTATCCATTCATTCTGTTGATGGATATTTAAGTTGCTCCCATATTTTAGTGTGAATAATGTTGTTCATAGCAGCATTATTCTTTAAGGTCTTTAAGATCCTGCTTTTAATTCTTTTGAGTATATACTCAGAAGTGGAATTGCTGTGGTACATATGGTAATTCTATTTTTAATTTTCTGAGGACCTACCAAACTTTTTTATAGCAACTGCACCATTTTAATTATATCCAACAGTGAACAAGAGTTCCAATTTCTCCATATCCTTGCCGACACTTGATATTTTCTGTTTCTGTTGTTGTAGCTATCCTAATGGATATGAGGTGGTATCTCACTGTAGTTTTGGTTTTTACTTTCTTCCTGGATAGTGAGGTTGAGCATCTTTTCATATGCTTATTCTCTATTTCTGTATCTTCTTTGCAGAAATGTCTATTCATGTCCTTTGACATTTTTAAAATGGCTTGTTTTTTTTTGCTGTGTTTGTACATTCCAGATATTAAATCCTTATAAAATCTGTGATTTGCTAATGTTTTCCTCTATTTTAGGTTGCCTTTTCATATTGCTGATTATATTCTTTGAAGCACAGAAGTTTTTAATTTTATGTAATCTGGTTTATCTGTTTCTACTTTTGTCGCCTATAATTTTGGTTTATATCCAAGGAACCATTGTCAAATCCAATGTCATAACGCTTTCCCTCATGTTTCCTTCTTAAAGTTTTATAGTTTTAAGTCTTATGTTTGCGTATTTGATTTATTTTGATATGTATATATGTATATTATATAAGGTAAAGGTCCAACTTTTTTTTTAATGTGTGGATATAAAATTTTCCCAACACCATTTATTGAAAACAAAAACAAATCCAAAACCAACTCTTTTCTCCATTGAATGGTCTTGGCACCCTCGTCAAAAATCATTTGACCATGTATGCAAGATTTTATTTCCGGTCTGTTTTATTCCATTATATGTCTGGAGGTATACTTTAAAATATATTTTATGTCTGAATTTAAAAAAAAAATACACCCAAGTTAGCTAATAGCTTGACTGGGGTTCTCACATCTCTTCAAGATGAATAGTATATTTTTGAAGAATGTATTTTATTCTCCCTCTGTCTTAGCTTCTTTTGTTCTGATGCTGTTTTCTTACCTTCCAGGTTAGAAGCCTTCCTCAGATCTCTGATAATTGTTGGCTGTCTACTCTTGGTTGAAAATGGGGAATAGAAACCTTAATGGAAACTTTGAATGCATTGTCAAGAACTATCAACTTTGAACTTTTCTCTAGGATAAGTGTTTCTCAACCTCAGAACTATTCACATTTTGGGCTAGATAATTCTTTGTTATGGGTGAGGGGAACCAGTTCCATGCCTTATAGGATGTAGAGCAGCAATACTGGTCTCTACCTACTAGATGCTAGGAGCATTCTCTCCAATTGTAATACCAAAAATGTCTCCAGATATTGCCAAATTTCTCCCAAGGGTAGAAAAATTGCCTCCTTCTCAACTGTAGTAGGGTAGCTGTTTCCTGGGGCAACCCCCATAACCCCCACCCCCCCCCAATCTTCTTAGGCTAGTCAGATTTTCAGGGAAGAACAGCCTTCTGATCACTTGTCTGGAGGGTAAAGATGTAGCTTTCAGATGTCTGAGGGCTCTCAGTAGGTGAAGGCTATTGGGAATCTCTGCATTCATATTGTATGTCTGGGCCTTTATTTCCCCTTGCATAGATGTGATAACTAAGCCCTCAACTGTTCCCACAGCCCCCATACCAGAGACTTTTTATTTTCTCTCTCCAAAGATAAATTTTCTGTCAAGATTGCAGGGGTAGGGAGAGATTTAGGAATATAATATTTAGGAAATTTAGGAATATAAATACCGTTTTAGAATGGAATCTTTCTTATTTTGGCCCTCCATCTCTACCATTAAGCCCCTCTACCAGAAGTGCCTGATGTTATCTGTTCCTGAACATTTTGGAAATGATGTGCTATAAACTGGGTTGATTTTTAACTTCCCCTGTTATTGGCTTGGGATCTACCTTTCTTGACTCTAAGCATTTTTAATTCCTAAAATTGTGTTGCTGTGCTCTTTAGTATATTTATGGGCATTGTCTTAGTCAGTTCAGGCAGCTATAGCAAGTACCACATAGACTCCGTGACTTATAAACAACAGTAATTTATTTCCCACATTTCTGGAGGCTAGAAATCTGAGATCAGGTGTATTTCTTTGTTTAAAAAATTCCTTTTACTGTGATTCAGCAGTGTTTCAAGAAGGAAGAAATTTAGATATACAATTTCACATTTTAACTCAAAATATTCCATTTTGTTTTTATTTTATTTTTTCTTTGTCTTATTAAAATTATTTAAATTCAATTTAGTTAACATATACTGTATTATTAGTTTCAGAGGTAGAATTTAGTGATTCATCAGTTGCATATAACACCCAGTGCTCATTATGTCAAGTGCCCTCCTTAATGCCCATCATCCAGTTACTGCATTCCCCCACCCACCTCCCCTCCAGCACCCCTCATGTTGTTCCCTATGGTTAAGAGTTTCTTATCACTTGGTTTTATTTTGTTTTTAAAGATTTTTGAAATGTTAGTAAATTTGATCTATTAAAACAATGTCTGACTTAGACATATAAGCGTAAATTTCTGGGGCATGTGGGTGGCTCAGTCAGTTAAGTGTCTCCTTTCAGCTCAGGTCATGATCTCGGGGTCCTGGAATTGAGACCCTCATTGGGTTCCCTACTCAGCAGGGTGTCTGCTTCTCTCTCTCCTTCTCCCCCCAACTGCTCATGCTCTCTCTCTCTTTCTCTCAAATAAATAAAATCTTTAAAAAGAAAAAAAAGAGTAGAGTTCCCAGAAAACTTTATTTGTTTAATTTGTAAGCCTGCTTTTTTGTATTTAACATATTTGAGTCACTGAGATTTGAATTATTTAAGGGAATTTGATTAATTATGTATATAAGTAGTATTAAATGTTTTAAAAGGATTTAATCTGTTAAACTTATGAATTATTATACATCATTCAAAGAACAAGTGAAATTGAGGTTTCTATTTTTAGCCAAAAATTCAGAAATAAAATAAGATCTTTCAATTTTTCTTATGGTGTTAAGTAAAGCTATATTTTAAAATGTATGAATTTAATAAATTAAGTATTAATCAGAATCTTAAAAATAATGGGGAATTTCTTTCCATGCAAGCTTGCCCCTTCATCTCCAGATGGTAAAAGACAACTGACAAATATCTATTGCAGGTGAAATTCAGTATCGCCTTAAAATAAGAGATAGAAAAAAGAAGTATAAGCATTGAAAAGTGAAAAGCAAATCCTATTGTTTGAGAATAGTTTGCCTGTATAGAAATACAAGATAATGCAAAGAAAAACTAGACTACCAGAGACAATTTAGGTTATAATAGTTAAGGCAGAGGACACTAGTTCTGGCATATTTTGAATGGGGTGATAGAGATACTGAGCTGGCAGTAGATGTTCTTTCAACTCTTGTGCAGAAGGGAGTTTGTCATCTCACTCAGGAAAAATAGAAGTGTAGTGAGAAGAAAGGGAAGCCTATCTATAGTTTGTCACACATAATGGTAAATTAGTAGGCTGTAAAACCCATAAAATTGTTAAATCTTATATAATGAATTTAAACTTAATTTATTAGACAAAATTTTAAATTTTAAACTTAATTTATTAGACAACACAGATTATTTATTTTCTTTTTTTTTTTTTAAAGATTTTATTTATTTATTTGACAGATCACAAGTAGGCAGAGAGGCAGGCAGAGAGAGGAAGGGAAGCAGGCTCCCTGCTGAGCAGAGAGCCCGATGCGGGGCTCGATCCCAGGACCTGAGCCGAAGGCAGAGGCCTTAACCCACTGAGCCACCCAGGCGCCCCACAACACAGATTATTTCGATCAGTAGGAAACATTTTTCTTTAGAGAGTATTTATTAAGGTACTTATGAGAATAGTATTATGCCATTAATGTTCTGTATAAATTAATTTAAACAAGCACAGCCTATACCTTCTGTCAGGTTTAAAATACCCTCCCTCCTCTTCTTCACACATGGAGTTACAAAGCCAGAAGGGACGTCAAGTCCATACAGTCTGAGCCCTTGTCTCATGTCTGGATCTCTTGTGCAGTATTTCTGACAAGTGGTGGTTGACCTTTTGCTTGAACACCTGCGGTGACAGGGAGGACTCACATTCATTCAACTTTATATAGCTTTGATTAATCTTAAAGTTTTCCTCATACTGAACTGAAACGTTCTTCTCTGTATTTTCCAGCCATGATTCTTATTTTGCTTTAAGAGGCCATCTAGAATATATATCTTGCAAATATTTAATGATTCTTATTGAGGTTTTTTTTTTAAAGGTTTTATTATTTATCTGACAGACAGAGATCACAAGTAGGCAGAGAGGCAGACAGAGAGAGAGAAGGGGAAGCAGGCTCCCTGCTGAGCAGAGAGCCCGATGCGGGGCTCGATCCCAGGACCCTGGGATCATGACCCGAGCCGAAGGCAGAGGCTTAACCCACTGAGCCACCCAGGCGCCCTGAGTTTTCTGATATATTATCATAACGTAAACATCCAGTATGGCAGATTTCTGAGTGCTGCCTAGTTCTTTGATCCCTTCTGTTATCAGTTCTCTAAAATGGGACTCCCTGAGTGAACTGCAGTACTATGGATGTGAACTGACTGTTACAAATTTGGTCCCACTGTTGTCCACCTTGTTTGGACACTGAACTTCTATTAATGTAGCTCAAGATTACTTTGACTTTTTTTTTTTTTTTTTTTTAGGACAGCTACATTACAGTATTATCTCATGCTGGAACTTGAAATCTATTAAAATCCTTTTATGTACCAGCTGCTAACCATACCTGTTCCCTTTAGAACTCGTACATTTGATTTTTTTAAACTTAATTATAGGGCCTGGCTGTTATTCTGTGAAATTTCATCCTGTTAATTTAGCCAACCCTTTCAGCTTGTCAAGAATTTTTTACAGCTTGGTTTTGTCCTTTAGTACATTTGTTGGTATTACCTGAAATTTTGTAAGCAAAGCTGACATCTTTGTTCAGGTCATTTTCATACATGTTCTTTCATCTTGTGCTTACAAGGTGCAGTTTTTTTTTTTTTTTAAAGATTTTATTTATTTATGTGACACAGAGAGAGATCACAAGTAGGCAAAGAGGGCAGAGACAGAGAGGGGGAAGCAGGCTCTCCGCTGAGCAGAGAGCCTGATGTGGGGCTCGATCCCAGGACCCCGAGATCATGACCCGAGCTGAAGGCAGAGGCTTTAACCCACTGAGCCACCGAGGTGCCCCCACAAGGTGCAGTTTTTATGAAAGATTTTTCCAGTCCCTGGAGGCAGGGTAGCACATGATGGAGAGGAAAATGGGATGTGAATTCCAGTTCAACCACACTAGCTGTGTGATTTGGGCAAGTTCTGTTACTCTCTTTTTTTTTCCTTAACGGTAAAACAGGGATAGTAATAAGTGCCTTGTGGATTTGTTCTGAAGAGAAAGAATAATTGCTGTAAACCACTTAGCACAGCTCATGAACAAGGTGGGTCTTGAATAAGTGTTAGCTTTTGGTTTTAGTAATTCCTTTCCAGTGAGGGGACTGAGGTCTGGAGAATTTAATATAGCCATCAGGCTGTTAGGAGAATTCAGCGACTAACATGAATAAAACCTATGTTGTCTGGCTCCACAAAAGATGATTCCCCCTTTCCCGTTTATCTACCTATCTATCTACCTTTCTTTCTTTCTTTTGATTTTATTTATTCACTTGTCAGAGAGAAAGAGAGGGAGAGAGTACAAGCAGAAGGAGGGGCAGGCAGAGCAGGCAGAGGGAGAAGCAGGCTCCCAGCTGAGCAAGGAGTCCAACTCGGGCCTTGATGAGCAATGAGCCTGACTTGGGACTTGATCCCAGGACGCTGGGATCATGACCTGACCTGAAGGCAGATGCTTAACTGACTGAACCATCCAGACATCCAACCTTTCCTATCTTTCTTAATCTATTTCTCCCCCACCCAAACCCATGAGTATAAATTAGATAAAATAGGAAAAGCACTTTAGTCTGTAGTATGGTACATAAAATGCATTCATTAAATAAGAACTAATTTGACAACATGTTATACCTATGGGATTTGAGGAAATCAGAAAATATTCCTGAGTGCATCCTCTATTGTTTAATTAAAATAAGCAAACATATAATTTCAAAGTGATTTAATTTTTGTTTTAAAAATAAAATGTTTTAAATTAAAATATATACAATCTGAGATAGTAGAATCAAGTGATCTTTAGATTGTCGAGGTCCTATAGACCTTGAGAAAGTTGAAGGGGCAAAGTTGATTGCTGAACTCAGAAAAGACTTATGGCAGAGTTCCACTTAGGATGGACTGTCTTTTACAAATGGATAGCATTTGAAAAATTTTACCAAAAGAGGGACCCATGAAGATTTAGGGAATTCCTTTGCTTATGGCAATAGAGGCAATCACCAAATTATGAGTGGGTTAGTGGGGGAGAAACAGGCCTGAAAGAGAATTTGAACTTTTACTGATTAAATATGTACCCAGAAAAGACTGTTTTAAATGGATTTTGAAAACTAACACATGAAGTTAATATTTCTGTACACATAGACTTGTATATGACATTTCCACCATGTTTTAGTTTGAACTTTATTAGGGCAAAGATGTTCAAGCAAACATCTCCAGTTCCTTTCTCAGGCATTAAGCTCATTTGGAGACAGGTATAGAATTAGTAGTAACATCTGTATACTGTACTTAATGAGAGATTACTATGTACCAGGCACCACCTTGTTTGTGCATTTAATCCTCACAAGAATCCTGTAGGAAGATAAAGTTATTATTTTCATCTCACATGTGAGGAGACTGAGGCTCAGAAAGATTACTTTCCTGGAGGCCACATGATGAGTCAGTGATGGAGCTGAGGTTGACTGAGAGAGTCAGATCCAAGAAACTGCTCTCAGTCATGCGGCTGTGGGAGAGACTCATACCCAGCCAGGGGGGCAAGACCATGGAGAGAAGATGGGTTTGAGAGACTACTGGGGTTGACCAAAGGTCAGTCTCTGACCAATTCTGGGTTTTGGTCCTATAGTGATGGTATAATTCTTTCAACATAAGGTATTGACTGAGCAGTCCTTTGGGATTTTTGGCAAGTATAATTTATCTGCTGTATCTGTTTTTGCACATTAGTTCAGGTGGGAGAAAGCACAAGACATATACAGGTTACAACTGTGCTGCATTTTTGTACATGATTCTCAGAGCTCTACTATTTGTGGCTTAATCCTCTTCAAAATGGATTCTCCTCTTCAGCTCTTTTTTTTTTTTTTGACATTTCTTGAGATTTTTTGTTTCTGTGTTACTATCCTTGCCTTCTCTCCCTGTCCTGCAGAGTCTCAGGCAGCAAGGTGAATATTTGAGTTAGTATTGCACTGGTCAACCAGAGTGCTCATGGACAACCCGTCATTAGGGTGTCTTGAAAAACAGCCCTTTATGGTTGAAGAAGTCTATTTAGGTATACATTGTGTTGCCTGGTACAGATCTCTCATCAGGGTTTAAGAAGAAATAGTTGTGGGAAAGTCAGACTTTTTCCTTGAACCAATTTCACTGTTTAATAAACACCACACAGCACCCATCTTCAGCTGAAGGCAGTGGGAGTACAGACTGGCTTCAACTTTATTCCATGTGATGTGAAAACCAACAAAACCAGAAAAAAGCAAAACAAAAAGCAAGCAAGCAAACAAAAACCTATCTCTTTTCCAGGCTATACTGAATAGACACTGAACAAAGGTAACATTAACATCAACCCATATGAATAAAAATATAGGGATTAAAATTTATTGATAACGTTATTTCATTTGCTTTGTAATATTGCCATGTTGCTGCTTATGATGCTTTTCTGCATGAGACTCGTTGATGGAAAGGTATGCCTACTAATTGGATAAAAATGTCATGCGAATTTTATTGGCCCATGGAAATCTGTAACAATTAATGAGTTTACAATGAATTTACTCATTTATAACACCTTAAAGTTTTTTTTTTTTTTAAGATTTTATTTATTTGACAGAAATCACAAGTAGGCAGAGAGGCAGGCAGAGAGAGAAAGGAGAAAGCAGTCTCCCTGCTGAGCAGAGAGCCCCATGCGGGGCTCCATCCCAGGACCTTGGGATCATGACCTGAGCCGAAGGCAGAGGCTTAATGACTGACCCACCAGGGGCCCCTTAAATAGTCTTTTTATAATACCTTCTATAATTGTTGATTTTTAAAAATTTTATATTTTCTCTATATTTATGAAATATAGTTGACAAAAGTTATATATAAAATGTATATTATGATTTGATATACATATATATTATGAAATGATTACTATAATCAAGTTACTTCATACATCCATCACCTCACATATTTACCATTTTTTGTGTGTGTAGTAAAAACAGTTGAGATCTATCCTCTTAACAGTTTTCAAGTATGCAATGAAGTATTTTTAACTATAGTCACCTAGCTGTACATTGGATTTCCAGAATTTATTCATCTTATAAATTAAAGTGAGTACAGTTTGATTAACATCTGCTTATCTCCCGACCACCCATCCTCTGACAACACCTTTCTAGTCTGTTTCCATGAGTTTAATATTTTCTTAGATTCCACCTGTAAGTGAAATCATACAGTATTTCTTTCTCCGAATGACTTATTTCACTTAGTATAATGCCCTCAGATTTCACCAATGTTGTCACAAATGACAGGATTTCTTTTTTTTCCTCTCATTTCATTTAATTCCTTTCATTTCATTATTTCATTATTTTATTTTATTTCTTTTCAGTGTTCCAAAATTCATTGTTTATATACCACATCCAATGCTCCATGCAATACCCACCACCAGCCTCACCTAACCCCCTATCCTTCTCCCCTCCAAAAACCCTCAGTTTGTTTCTCGGAGTCCACAGCCTCTCATGTTTTGTCTCCTCCTCCGATTTCCCCCAACTCACTTCTTCTCTCCTTCTCTCAATGTCCTCCATGTTATTCCTTATGCTCCACAAGTAAGTGAAACCATATGATTAATTGACTCTGCTTGACTTATTTCACTCAGCATAATCTCTTCCAGTCCCGTCCATGTTGCTACAAAAGTTGGGTATTTGTCCTTTCTGATGGAGGCATAATACTCCATAGTGTATATGGACCACATCATCCTTATCCATTTGTTCGTTGAACGGCATCTTGGTTCTTTCCACAGTTTGGTGACCGTGGCCATTGCTGCTATGAACATTGGGGTACAGATGGCCCTTCTTTTCACTACATCTGTATCTTTGGGGTAAATACCCAGTAGTGCATTTGCAGGGTCATAGAGTAGCTCTATTTTTAATTTCTTGAGGAATCTCCACACTGTTTTCCAAAGTGGCTGCACCAACTTGTATTTCCACCAACAGTGTAAGAGGGTTCCCCTTTCTCCACATCCTCTCCAACACATGTAGTTTACTGTCTTGTTGATTTTGGCCATTATAATTGGTGTAAGGTGGTATCTCAATGTGGTTTTGATTTGAATCTCCCTGATGGCTAATGATGATGAGCATTTTTTCATGTGTTTGTTAGCCATTTGTATGTCTTTGGAGAAGTGTCCATTCATGTCTTCTGTCCATTTTTTGATGTGATTATCTGCCTTGTGTATGTATATTATATTTTCTATATCTCTTCATTCTTTGATGGACACTTTGGTTATATATCCTTTGGTTATATATCCAGAAGTGAAGTTGTTGGATCATATAGTAAGTTCTACTTTTAAATTTAGGGAGGCTTCCAGGATATTTCTATACAATTATGCCAATTCACATTACCAAGAATAGTGTACATGGGTTCCCTTTTTCTCCACACCCTCAGCAACACTCATTATTTCTTGTCTTTTTGTAAAAGCCATTCTAACAGGTATGAGGTGATATCTCATTGTGGTTTTGATTTGCATTTCCCTGGTGATTAGTGATGTTGAGCACCTTTTCATGTACCTGTTGGTCATCTGTATGTCTTTGGGAAAAACTCTATTCAGGTACTTTGTCCATTATTTAATTAGATTATTTGTTGTTGTTGTTACTATTGTTGTTTTGCTATTGAGTTAGGTAAGTGCCCTGAATATTTTGAAAGTTAACTTCACATCAGATATATGATTTGCAAATATTGTCTCTCATGACATCAGTTACCTCTTCACTTTATTGTTTCCTTTGCTATGCAGAGCTTTTTAGTTTGATGAGTCTCAGTTGTCTATTTGTGTTTTCATTGCTTATGCTTTTGGTGTCATATCCAAAAAAATAATCATTGCCAAGACCAATATCAAGAAGTTTCCCTCTGTGTTTTCTTCTAGAAATGTTATGGATTCAGTTCTTACATTCAAGTCTTTAATTCCTTTAATGATGATTTACCATAAAGTAAAACGATGGTTTACCAAGTAAGTTAAATTTACTTGGTAAATTTACCAAGATTTACCGTTCATGAGTCCTGGAGGGTATAGTACATATTGAGAACTGCACAGGGACATCCTGGGGATAGAGAACCTGGAATTCTGACTCTACGGGGAGGGTCTGAGCTGTGGTGTCTAGAGCTTCATGGTTTCCTCTTTTATTGGGTAATTTAAAGCATAAGAATGGGAGTTATGGTATAGAAAGGGAGAAGTGGAGTCACTCAAATGGTTTGAAGAGGGACCTTCATGGGTGGAAGCAGCCCAGTTTAGTAGCAGTGCCACACAGCTGGCAATATGTTTATTCATGATGGATTTCTTTTGAAAAGGGTGCCTTGGCAATCAAAAGCTTAATTGTTAGGCACTTGTACTACAATCAAAAGCTTAATGTCAGGCACTTAAACTACTGTGTAGCAGTTCTTTTTTACTGCCATGTTGGATATTGTAGTATGAAAATACCACACAATTTTAATTTTAATCATTGTACTGTTGATGGACATTTGCATTATTTTTAGTTTATGGTTATTATGAATAAAACTGTTATGAACATTTTTATATGTATCTTTTGGTTAACATATGATTTTATTATCCTAGAGTATGTACCTAGAAGTAGAACTGATATTTTTTTAGAGTAGGTAGGTCTATGTTTAGCTTTGGTAAATACCTTTAGTTTTCCAAAATGACTATACAAATTTACAGTTGAACCAACAGTATATGAAAAAGTCCAGTTGGTGCTTATCTTCCTCAACTCTTGGGATTGTCATTCTTTTAATTTAAACCATTCTGAGGAGACTTTGGTGTTAATTTTCTTTTTGCTGATGAATAATGATGTTGAGCATTTTTAAATTAACTTATTGGCCATTTGGATATACTTTTTCTGATGTGCCTGCTAAGCCTTTTGCTCATTTTAAAATTGGATTGTCTCTTATTGCTTTGTAGAACTTTCTCTTTTATTTTGGATATCACTTTTTGGGCAGGTATATTTATTAAAAATACCTCCCAGTCTATGGCTTGCCTTTTCAACTCTCTTAATGATGTCTTTTGAGATATCTTGTGGTTCTTTAATGACTGTACAGTAGCCCGGTATAGAAATATAGCATAGTTTTACAAATAACTACTGCTATTTGTATATGGCTTATAATTCTATAAAGTAAATCTTTTTTTCTAGGACTTGTTACTATTTACGTCTTAGGAATCTTTGAAAGTCTCTGTGAGCACTATTATCTTTAGGTAGAATTGTTAAATAGAAGAGTTTTAGTTTTTGCTTGTTTTTTACTCCTTTTGAAACTTCTAACACATCTGTTTTATAAATCATCTCTTTATTTTCTTAGGTCTTAACTCTGAGGTAATATGCTCATGGATAAGCACTGAGTACTTAAAGAGTAATTCTAGAGGCAAAGCTACTGCATTTGTTTTTTATTTTAGGTGAGGTTCAGAAAATAATCTTGAACAAAAGACACATTTAGAGTGTCCTAAATCAGTGCAATATGCAAATATCTACTAAGTGAAACCATTTTCCTCCATAAAATAATGCAAACATATGCTCTGTCTGTGAGCAGCTTACTTTGTCCATGTTCCCAATGATCTCCATTGAGAACAAAGCCTGGAATACAAACTCCTGATTATGGGCTTCAAGGCACTACCTAGTCCACATCTTGCTTGCTTCTCCAGTTGATCATGTACTACTTTCCCCCTTGCTCAAGCTCTCCAACCACACTGGCTTCTTTTGATTTCTCCAACAAGATTGTCTCTTGCCTTAAAACCTCTGCATTTGAAAGAGTTTCCACCAGAACAGTCGATGACTGGCTCTCTCACACTTTTAAAAGTCATTTAATTTTCTTTCTTTCTTTCTTTCTTTCTTTCTTTCTTTCTTTCTTTCTTTCTTTCTTGAGAGAGAGAGAGGGCTCATGCATGCCTGCGAATGAGGCTGGGGGGAGAGGCATATGGAGACAGAGAATCTTAAGCAGACCCCTCGCCCAGCTGGTTGCAGCATTTGATATCATGACCCTGAGATCATAACCTGAGCCAAAATCAGGAGTTGGGTATTCAAACTATGGAGCCACCCAGGCATCCCCAAAACTCATATGATTTTAATTCAATTATTACAGTTACAGAAAGTTATCCTTTCCTGGCAACATTATCTAGAGTACTCTCTCCTTCTGCCGTCATATCATCCTGTTTCTTTCTTTCATAGCACTTACCACTATCAGAGGTAATCCTGTTTATTAATTTGTTTAGTGGTTCCTTACATGTTCCCTGCTTTTAAAGTGTAACTCTAGGGACTATGTCTGTCTTTTTTTCTGCTGGGTCCTCATTGCTTAAAACAGTGATCAACATATGGTTGGTTCTAGTAATTCTAATTGACTGAGTTGAATGAATAAATTTTAAGTACAACAAGGTCAGCAAATAGAAAAAACTGCTTTCGGAAAGTTTTAAATTGCTAATTAGTAACTGGTTTCTTTGACTTGGTACTTGGTTACTTCAGGAGAGTAGACTTTATCTCTGCAATGAGGCTTAAAGCTCCTATGACTCCTTTGGAATCATACAAAGTGCAGAGCCCTGTGTATTTCCCTTCATCTCTCACAACAGAGCTAGTTGCTTCCTGCATATACTCTTCGTATACTTTGGAGTATATGTAGTCTCCGTATATGGTGTAATCTCCATATACTTTGCATTCAACTGTATTAAGTATATTCATAATATTATATAATATATAAAGTATATTCATGGTATTACAATGATTTGTTTACATGTGTGTTTCCTCCTTCCTCTTCGCTTCAATCCAACTCCTTCCCGCAACCTCCTCGATAAGATTCTATGAAAAGAAAGACCTAATTTATTCTTGTTTGAATCTTTAGTTCCTTGCACAGTGTCTAGCACAGTCTACCAATGTTTGGGGAATAAATACAAAATAATGTTTCAGTAAATATTGTTGAATTATTAACATATTTTTTGATCACTGAATATCTGAAAATGAAAACTTACTGATCTTTTTTACTGAACATAATAGATTTCTTGGCTTTTAATACAGAAGAAGAGTCTATCATTTTACTATAAATCTCTTACTTGACAGTGGAATTCTTTTTGGGTGACGGAGAAGCAGCTATATATGTATTCCTTTGCAGCCTACCTATGGGGAGCCATGTTTTTTTACTTTCATGATATTCATTTAGGCAGAAGTATCAAAAAGTACATGAAAAGTTGCTTTTAGAAAACAAATATATTTTTAAGTATGATTGTATTTATATTTTTGGAACTTATCTCCCTTTATTTATTAGAAAACAGCAAGGTGTTTAAAACTAGTCTGTGAGGAGAGAAGTTTATACTTTTATTATTTTTTTTTAAAAGATTTTATTTATTTATTTGACAGAGATCACAACTAGGCAGAGAGGCAGAGAGAGAGAGAGGAGGAAGCAGGCTCCCCGCAGAGAAGAGGACCCGATGTGGGGCTCGATCCCAGGACCCTGGGATCATGACCTGAGCTGAAGGAAGAGGCTTTAACCCACTGAGCCACCCAGGCGCCCCTATACTTTTATTTTTTAATTCCAGTATAATTAGCAGTGTTATATTAATTCAGGTATAAAATAAAGTGATTCAACAATTCTAGACATTACTCAGTGTTCATCATAAGTGTACTCTTTATGTCCTTCCCCTATTTCACCTATCCCCCTGCTGTAACCACCAGTTTGTTCTCTATAGTTAAGAATATGTTTTTGTTTGTCTCTTTTTTTTTGTTCGTTCATTTTGTTTTATTTCTTTTATTGTTTTGTTTTTATGTAGGCTCCATGTCTTGGAGCCCAGTGTGGGGCCTGAACTCACAACCTTAATCTCAATACCTGAGCTGAGATTAAGAGTTGCATGCTCAACCAACTGAGCCACTCAGGCACTCCTTGTTTTGTTTCTTAATTCCACATATGAGTGAAATCATATGGAATTTGTCTTTCTCTGACTGACTTCTTTCATTTAGCATTATACTCTCTAGACCCATCTGTGTTGTTGCAATGGCAAGATTTCATTGCTTTTTATGGTTGAGTAATAGGCCATTATGTGTGTGTGTGTGTGTGTGTGTGTGTGTGTACCACATCTTCTTTATCCAGTCATCTATCTATGGACATTTGGGTTGTTTCCATATCTTTGCTATTGTAAATAATGCTGCAATAAAAAAGGGGTTATGTTTATCTTTTCAAATTTTGATTTTCTTTGGGTAAATACCAGTAGTGGAATTAGTGGATCATATAGTAATTCTATTTTTAATTTTTTGAGGTACCTTCATGCTATTTTCTACCGTGGCTGCACCAGTTTGCATTCCCACAAGAGTGCACGAGAATTCTTTTTCTCTATATCCTTGCCAACATTTGTTGTTTCTTAGGCTTTTTATTTTAGCCATTCTGATTAGTGTGAAGTGGTATCTCATTGTGGTTTTGATTTATATTTCTCTAATGATGAGTGAGTGATGTTGAGCATCTTTTTATGTGTCTGCTGGCTTTCTGGATGTCTTCTTTGGAAAAATGTCTATTCATGTCTTCTGCCCATTTTTTAACTGGGTTATTTGTTTTTTTTTGTTGTTGTTGTTGTTGAGTTATATAAAATCTTTATATATGTTGCATATTAATCCTTTATCAGATATATCATTTGTAAATATCTTCTCCCACTCAGGGGGGTTTCTTTTAGTTTCTTCTAGTTTGTGTAGAAGCTTTTCATTGTGATGTAGCCCTAATAGTTAATTTTGCTTTTGTTTACTTAGCCAAAGGATACATATCTAGAAAAATATTCCTATAGCTGATGTAAAAGAGACTATTGCCTGTATTTTCTTCTAGAAATTTTATGGTTTCAGGTCTCATATTTAGGTCTCTCATCCGTTTTGAATTTATTTTTGTGTCTGGTGTAAGAAAGTGGTCCAGTGTCATTCTTTTGCATGTAGCCATCTGGTTTTCCCAGCACCATTTGTTGAAGAGACTTTTTCCCATTGTGTATTCTTGCCTCCTATGTTGTAGATTAATTGCCTACATAATATTTCTAGGATCTCTATTTTGTTGCATTAACACATGTGTACATTTTTGTGCCAGTACCATACTCTTTTGATTACTACAGGTTTATGGTGTATCTTAAAATCTAGGATTGTGATACCTCCAGTTTTGTTCTTTTTCAAGATTGCTTTGGCTACTCAGGGTCTTTTGTGGTTCCAAACAAATTTTAAGATTATTTGTTCTAGTTCTGTGAAAAATACTCTTGATATTTTGATAAGGATTGCATTAAATCTGTAGATTACTTTGGGTAGTATAGAAATTTTAACAATATTGTTTTTCTCAATCCATGAGATGGACTATCTTTCCATTTTGTGTGTGTATATGTGTGTGCCATCTTCAATTTCTTTCATCAGGTTTTTTTTTTTTTTAAGATTTATTTATTTTAGAGAGAAAGAGTGAGAGAGAAAGAAAGAGTGAGAGCTGCGGGTTGAGGGGGGGTTGTGCAGAGGGAGAGGGAAAGTAAGAATTCCAAGGAGGCTTCATGGCCAATGAGGAGCCCAACATAGAGGAATTCTCACTATTCTGAGATCATGACCCAAGCCCAAATCAAGGGTCAGATGCTCAACCAACTGTGCCACCCAGGCATGCGTCCTCAATGTTTTATAGTTTTTAAGGTATAAGTCTTTCGTTTTCTTGGTTAAGTTTATTCCTAGTATTTTGTTCTTTTGGTGCAATTGTATATGGGGTTGTTTTCTTAATTTCTCTTTCTGCTACTTATAGAAATTCAATAGATTTCTATATTTTGCTTTTATACTCTGTGGCTTTACTGAATTCATTTATCGATTCTAGCAATTTTTTTGCTGGAGTCCTTTGGTTTTTCTATCTATATCATCACATCATCTGCAACTAGTGAAAATTTTACTTCTTCCTTTGCAATTTGGATGCCTTTTATTCGTTTTTGTCGTCTGATTGCTGTGGCTAGGACTTCCAGTACTATGTTGGATAGCAGTGGTGAGAGTGGACATTCTTGTCTTGTTTCTGAACTTAGAGGAAAAGTTTTCAGCTTTTCACCATTGAGTATGATGTTAGCTTTGGATTTTTCATATATGGCCTTTATTATGTTGAGGTATGTTTCCTCTAAACCTATTTTGTTGAGGTTTTTTTCACGAATGGATGTTATGCTTTGTCAAATGCTTTTTCTATGTCTATTGAAATGATCATATGATTATTATCCTTTCTCTCATTGATGTGATATATCACATTGATTGATTTGTGAATAGTGAAATACCTTTGCATCCCAAGATTAAGTCCCACTTGATTGTGGATAATGATTTTTTTTTTAACTTTTGCTGATATTTTGTTGAGGATTTTAAGTCTATGTTCTTTATAGATATTGGCCTGTAGTTTCCCTTTTTTGGTGGTGTCTTTATCTGGTTTTGGTATCAGGGTAATGCTGGCTTCATCGGATGAATTTGGAAGCTTACCATCCTCTTTTATTTTTTTGGAATAGTTTGAGAAGAATAGGTATTAACTCTTCTTTAAATCTTTGGTAGAATTCATCAGTTAAGCCAACTGGTTCTGGACTTTTTTTTGTTGGGAATTTTTAAATTACGGTTTCAATTTCATTGCTAGTAAGTTAGAAGGATATATTTAATGGTTCCATGGTGACAGTTATGTTAAAAGTGCATATCATATAGTATCCTAATTGTTGTACATAGAAGTGAAGAAGAGTTAGAAAATTTGACCTGATTCCCTTGGGAGTTTAAATTTATTGATACAAATAGCACACACCTATTTATGGCAGCCCTGGCCGGAGAATCTGGAGAGTTAGCCTCCAGAGGAAGCCAGGAGAGTTAAGGTGGTTGTGAAGATTATATCAGGCCACAGCCAATGAACGCCTTGGCATTATTTATGAAATGTAGTGGTTGCTCATAAATCCTTTGTTAGATCCCTCCAAAGAATTCATTAATAGTTTAGAGACATTTTTTAAGCCCAGCAGAGTTAACATAATAGATATGCTTTATGTGTTGAAGGAGACCTGTACCTCCTAAATTGGAAGTAGTGAAATATAGAATAAGGGTAATATTTATTGAGGCCCTTCTAAGTCAGAACTCTCAGGGTACAATTAAGTTCTGCTTTGTTGTTAAAATTAAAGAATGAAGAAAAATTAGTCAGGTCACCTATTTAAAAGAAATACACCTCACTTAACAATCTTATTCTGTTTATTTATAAGGTTCTAAATACAATGCAAGATCATCATTACTTGTGAACAAAGTGGGGACCAGTGGCCAGGAAGATAGCCAACGGGGAAAGTTTTTTGATTGTTAGGTTTTTAAACAGGAGTGACATCATTTCATGTGCTACTGGTTGACTATAGTTCACACATCTTAACTATTAGCATCTGGTTGACAAATGAAAAGTCATTTGATTGTGCTATTCAGAATGGCAGATTCAAAGGGGCAAGGAAAACTTGTGTTAGCATAGTTTGTGACTTTGAATAAGGTAAGTTTCCATATTGGGAAACTTAATTAAAGTATGTGGAAAAAATAGTTAAGATTTGTAGTACATTTACAAATTGAAAAAGGAACGGATGATAATCCCTTGTGTGGTTTTGCTTTCCTGCCACCTCTCTGGAGTTTATCCTAATATATATAATTTGTAAAACAATATTGTCCAAAACTAAAGGACTTTGGTTAATGCTAAGTGGGATACAAATATTGTAAATCCTTCCTGAGACAATTAAAAAAAAAACACCTAAGGAAATTTAATTACATTAAATAAGTAATTAAGCGCAGATTTTCTTAAACCTTATATCTATGATCAAAAGCATAAATAAGTAATCTCTTGTATAATAGATGAATACTGAAAATTAAAGAGTATATAAACTCTAGACTGCAGCATCTTCTCCCACCCCTTCTGTTCTTCCTTTTATTGCTGAATATGGTCTGGATGTAATTCAAGTAAAAGTCATAGTGTCGAGGCTTTGTAGTGCAAATTCAAAATAAGAATAAATTTAATTTTTTCCAGCACCCATTTTAACTTGTCTTTTTGCTAAATTACAGCCATAAAACAAATTCTTTTATGTAAAATTTCAAGAAAAATGACGGAAAATTATATTATACATACACTATATATACACACTATATATGTACTATACACTATATATACACTATATACTATATATTATATATGTAATTACATATACTATATATGATACTAAAGTTAAATTGTGGTACAGAAGAACTTTACATATACTCTTCATGATTTGCGTGATGTATCTGAAAGTTATTGCATTCCTTCTCATTACTAATTATAGCATTGCAGTAAAGAGTTATACTTGCCAAAATAGACATAATTCATTTACTCAGTCCCATTACCTGAAAAGAGACTTAATCTGATTATGCTAATCTTTCGTAAAATAAATTCCAACATGTAGTTTCTTTAGGCAGAAAAAGGGTTATGCCTTGAAACATGGCAAATCGGGGATATATTTACATATAGAAATAGAGCTATAATTTGACAGTGTTGCATGAAGATCAAATAAAATCTTTTCCAAATTCAGTCTCTTCCTATTCCTGAGGTGAGATTGCTGATACATCTATATCTGGCTGCTCATCATCATACCTTGACCTGCTCCTTCCTAGAACAATCCAAACCATGTCTCCAACATCCCTTCCCACATGCCTCTTATCCTCTCTTTAGTATCAATCTCTTGCTTCACCCACATGGCTACCTCTCCTTCGGAGAACCACTTCTACTGCCCAGGCTTTTCTCTCCCCAGAAGCCCTTCCTGTCCCCTTCAGGTCAGAGACACATCTCTTTGGAAAAGCTATCCCAGTGATTTCTTAATTCTGTGCACTCTGTAACACATAATTTGTCTCATAATACCAAGGTACTTCATTTAATATAGTGTATTTTTTTTTTTTGTTAGTAGACTCCTAGTATGCAAGGTGTCAGGACACTGTATTGTATATATATATTATCATTTTAACTGTGGATAGAAAAATGTATAAAGGAGGGATTTGATGAAATGATTTTGATTTAGTATTTTTGTATTTATGTGTGTGTTTGTATATGTATGTATATACATAGTTTTTTGCAATGAGCGTTTATATTCAGGGGAAAAAACTTGAAAGAAATATACATGAGAAAAGGAGTCTCTCAGACAATGTCTAATCACTAAATCATGCTATTATATAAAATAGGGGTAGGCAATATATTTTTTTAAGAACTTAAATGCAAAAGCAAAATATTTTTTGGGAACTTTCAAAACAGATTGGATATTTTTGTTACTATTGTTTCATGTAAATGAAATTAAAAAGTTTAATTCTATACAGATAATTCTAGCTAAAGAGACACATTTCTTCTACAACTCTGAGTAGTTAGGTAGAAAGCAGGTTACTTTAATCCCACATGGATTATTTACAGAGACTCAAGAGGAAGGAGAGCTTGAAATCCTAGGCTCTGCAAACTCCTGGTGGTGGGGGAAGCATGAGGGCCTTTGTCAGAACATATTAATGAATCTTTGGGTAAGCACAGCTATGGAAAGGAGGCGGTGAGATGTAAATTGTTCTGCACAATGAAGTGAGAAAGTGGAGCTTCTGGAAGGGAATCCAGAAAACAAACTGGGAGATGTGAGGAGACTCTGGAGGCTCATTGCTTTAATTGACAAGTATTTACTGAGTGCCTAACATGGGCAAGCATTATCCTAGGTACTGGAGATTCCTTGAAAATCTGCCCTAGGGGAGTTTATATTCTAGTGTGCAGGAAGCTGAATAGATAAAATACATTAAAAAATAGGTAAAATTAGATAGATAAATATTTCTGCCCTAGGGGAGTTTATATTCTAGTGGGGAGGATGCTGAAGCCTGAGTGTTTTTTTGGGGGGGGGTAGAAGTGAGGTGAGGGCACTAGAGGACTTTTAAGAAAAGGGACATTGAGTGTTTTATGCATTGCTGCCATGTTGCCCCCAAATTTCTAGCAAAGGTACAGTGTTTCCAAATGCTGTGTGAAAGAGGTTTGGGGTTATACTGGGGCTGAGACAAAGCAGGGGAAAGAGATGAGGCTAGAAAACTGGCAGTTCAATCAGGCACTGGTGGAGTCGGCCTTGTCCTTGTGCTCCTCGTCATCACTACCCATAGTGCACCCCACGCTCCCGTGTTGTCGTGATGTGCTAAGTATGCCAGGAGCCAAGGCTATATGCACTGCCTGTATCGCAAAGCAGGAAAGAGGCAGCTCTTCTCCTCCTTTTCTGTTTTAATCTGTTGGAGAGTGATCCAAATCACCTTGCCTATGCAATGATATTTTGCAAGGTTTACCAAAAATAATAGTTTCAATTTTAGTTGGTGGTCTCAGCCTCTTTATCTTCTCTGCTTAAAACTTTTCCATGGCTTCCCACTACCCTCAGGATAAGGCCCCATATCCTTAAAATAAGGTATAAGAGGCGTGTAATCCAATGTCCCCTGATTCCCACTTTGGCCCTACTTGAGTTGAGTCCATCCAATTGATCCTTAGGGGCTTTGCATGATTTTATCCCTCAGACCTTTGCTTCTGGCCTGGTTAAATCATAATGTAATTGTTTCTTCTCCAGAAAAGCTTTCTTTGACTTCCCTGGGTTAGATCTTCCTATGAAATGCTCTTAGAGTGCCCCGCAGCTCCTCACACACTGATTTCACCTGTAGGAGCCTGCTGTGTAGTGCCTAGTTTCTCTGCTAGACTTACAGTATCAGCTGCTCACTGACCACGCTCATCTTGCTTACCTCTGTATCCTCAGAGCTCACCACAGTGCAGAGTGAGAGTTTCATAGTGTAGACAGCAGTCCCTGTGGGCTTGCAGGTCAGTTCAAGTGACATACTCTAAGCTGTCTTTGGAATCTACTTCCTTTCCCCCCATCAAGGGGCTTGGTGCCTGGGCAGGCTTTTCTTGACTTGGCTGGATGCACTCCCAGGAGACTCCTCACAGCTTCATGGATATACATTCTATTTCGCTTGTTTGGGTTCAGAATGGGACCTAGGGTGCAAATCATTTGTAAATGTTCAGCATAAAAAAACCCCAGGATGCCCACAGAGGGATAAAGTTAGTTAACTACAGAGGGCCAGCAGCTCTGCAAGAGCAACCAATAGTGTCCAGGCACTAACTGACTTGTTACTATTCTCAGGGCAAGGAAAGCAAATGCTTGCCTGTGATAATAACTCTCACAGCTTTGGCTTTGGGACTTTGGGATCTTTAGTGTGTATGCAAAATAATTTGTGTTCTCGTAAGGTCCTGAATTGTATAACTGATGCAGTTTCCTTCACCCACATCTTCCCAAATTACCCTACTCAGTTTGACACACAGTGTTCTGTTTACTCTTCACAGAATTGCCTTCAAGGGTGTCAGACATTTCTGCTTCTTCTTGCAATCCATAATGCTCCTTCCTTTGATTTCTGCACCTTGTCTCCTCTCGCCTGCCTATCATCCGCCTCTTTGCCAGGTTCTGTGACACACCTCTAACTTTTATTTTTATTTTATACTCATTTTTTTCCAGCCCACAATCCTACAGCGAGCAGGTTGTCATTTTTATGTAGACTCTGGCCTTGATGCATCTATTTTCCTATCAGAGCCTCCAGAATCCTTGGGGATCCAAGAGGCAGAGTGGGGGAAAACCACCTGTGGGAAAAGCTTGTGTCATCTGCATGGTAAAAGGCCCTCGTCTGTGTGCCTAGTGAACTCCCCACATCAATCTTTTCACTTCTACCTACACACATTGGAAGCCATGCTGTGCTCTAATTTTGAGGGCAATATGTGTGCTGACAGAAAAACATCTACGTCACATCCCTCCTTACTACCCCATAATTTTTAACAAACCGGGTGGAACCGGGCCCTGCTTACCAGAGGGTAATTTGGAGTGGTCTGTTTTTATTAACACTGACATCAGGTGTTGTATCAGTTCTGTTTTAAATGCACAGTCAGGCCATGTGACATATGCCAATTAAGCTTGCAAAAATTGAATTTGACTTGCATTATTTTATCTTGTACAGAGATAGTTTCCTAGAGCCATTAACCTATAAGAGAGAAAAAAAATTGGAAAAGTTACACATTTTTCTTTTTTTTTTGAAATGGATCACAAAATCGAATTTGAATAACAACTTTAAGAAATTACATGCTGTTTCTTCTTAATGTTACACAAAAGCTCTGTCTCTTCTTGTTGGCCACCTCTGTTGTCATGGCAACAGCTGCGATTTCACAGATGCAGCGGTGTGTTTGCTGAGCAGGAAGACAAGACCACTGTTTATTACAATAATTATTTAAGAACAGGTGTCATTAACATGAGACTCATGTCAAACTCATTAGGGAAAGGACAGAATGAAATATTGCTATCACATGAGATCAGGAAAATATTGAGAAAATAATAGCATAAATATATAAGACATTTGAATGTATAGAGTTTTTTGTGTGGGTTAATCCAGAATGAATATAATAATTTATGGCATGTAAACATAGGATCACTAAAATTTAGTCCGGAAAGTTAACCTGAGAAATAATCTAGAATAAACTCGTAACTTGTTCTAATGCAAAAAAAAAAAAAAAAAAGGTACGATTCCTCGGCAAGCTGCATGTATAATTTCTTGTGGAAAATCAATGAACTCTAGAAATTTATACTGATATCAGGAGAAATGCGGTGCTAATCTAAGTGGCCATCATAAGGTTTCAAATTCACCTCCTTATTAATGAGATAAATATATTTTCTCATAATACCTGAGAAGCTGATTGGAGTACACGTTTATGGTAATGAATCATTACATCTAGGAAAGTCATCTCAACTGGGCAAAGTAATTGAGTTTTTAATACAATTTTTTCTTGCGTATGTGAGATAACTAATTATTTTTCACTGAAAATGGGGGTGAAATTGAGCCAAATTGTGTTATTTTTGAAGGTATAAAGAACGACTCTGAGTTAAAGAGCAGTTGCTCATAGCCCTCTAAACTCTCGTAGTCAGTCCTTAAAAATCATCTAATAATACTCCCCTTCAGAATTACTTGAAAATAAATGGGCTGGGTAAGAGTCTTTCAGTTTCAAGAGAATTCAGGATTTAGGTGAAGTGCTAATGAATAGTTCGTGAACCAATAGTAAGTCTGCCAACAGCTTTAATAATGTCCCTGAAATCCTGGGGCATCTCTTTTCTCACAATGTGATTATTATAAGGTTGTACTTTCAGTGACTTCTCCAAGGTTTAAGCTTTTCCTTCTCTAAGATTTATAGGACATTTTCAACATCACAGGCACTATTAGATTTGCCAGTTTCAGAAAAGTAAATGATATTTTCATGTCGATTGCTGTTGTGGAATTCTATCAGGTATGCCTTGGGATTGTTTATAAGCACATTTTTTTTTCATTTTATGTGTGTAATTTTTCCTTTTACTGATAAAAGATGATGACAAAATTGATATGGATTGTAGGGTCAGGTTCATTATTCCACATTGAATAATAGGATTTAGTTTTTAGATACAAAACTAAGAGGAATATGTGGATTTAGGGACTTACTATTATTGCTTTGCATCAAAGTTAACACTTATTTTGAAAGAAATTTTTAGTATGTCTATCTCTTGGCACTAACTGAAATTTCATTATTGATTGGAGAAGGCATGAGAGGCAGGGAAGATTTTGGGACCATGGTATAACCAAATAATGAAGGAGTTTGCAGATATTTAATATTATGACGTTTTTTATACCAAATATTTAGTCAATGGCTGAATTAAAAGCAACAACTCCATTTAGCATACACTCTCAAAAGGCCATCAGTCTAAATAACTGTGGTTCCTCATCAGTCATGAGCATGTCAATAATTAGACCAGTTAGCTTGACACATAGTTCTGAAGGCTTTAAGCTAGTGAAGAGAAAAACCATGGTATCTGAATGCTAAGAACCACCATGTATGCATAATAAGCAATTAAATCTAGTGGTTAAAAGAATGAACTTTGGAGTCAGAGGGAGGGTTCTAATCCATGTGTGGACTCTTACATATTCTGAAACTTTAGGTAAGTTAAACTCTCTATGCCTCTCAGTTTTAATGCTATAAAATGGGAATAATAACTTTCTAACTCATAGGGTTGAGTATCAAAGTGTTAGAAAAAGTATGTATAGGTATACTTGCATATGATAGGTACTAAACAGTAGTAATAATAGTAATTATTTTGATAGGCTTAGTGAATTTTTGTATGGTGGAAGTAATATATCATTATTCCTTTTCACTTTAATAAAAATAGTTTTGTTCTAAGAAGTAAATGCAGAAGAACTATAACTAAGATATTGAAGTTTTTTTTTTTTAAAGATTTTATTTGAGAGAGAGTGAGAGCATGAGCACAAGCTGGGGTGGGGGAGGGGGAGAGGGAGTGGGAGAAGCAGACTCCCTACTGAGCAGGCAGCCCAACACAGGGCTCCATCCCAGGATCCTGGGATCATGACCTGAGCAGAAGGCAGACACTTTACCTAAGGTGCCCCAGAGAGTGAAGTATTTAAAATAGACTTCTGGATTACTATACATAGGCTTATTGTAACTCTCATAAAATACATACATTATATTATTTACTGTCTAACGAACTTGAACATTGTCAGTTATAAACTTACCTGCACAGTGGGCAATAAGGAATGTTGAGCTTTCTGCTAGGGGGCTAATAAATATGTGACTATTATATGTCATTATTTTTATTAGAAGTCAAATACTCAAGAAAGATGACTCAACTACTGTGTGGTGCCACTTCTTTGAAGTCGTTGCTGTCCTGGGTCCTAGATTAGATTGCTCATGTCTGGACAGCTGACTGTATGCCTGACCAGGTGCAGGGTATGCTGGTTAACTGGCTCTCTCAATAATTGTAACAGAATGACCATCACAGGAGCCAAAGCCCATACTTATAGCATTTGCCAATTTTCTCAGGGCAAGTACTTCCACCGTGGCTGATTTCAGCTGTAATGCCTAAATATTTAACAATTAGTTCTCTCCAATAGGAGCCAGCTTCCCCATATCCTGCTCCATAACGCATCTCAGTTTGAGAAGCAGATTTGTTTTCATCTCCAAATTTAAAGTGGAAGGAGCTAACATTTCCCTTATTGCAATGTTGAAGTAAGTGTAAATGCTTGGGCACAGACTTGATGGACTCACAGAAGAGAAAAAGTCAGTTAAGTTTTTGATTTCCCATGCACATAGAAGTTCAAAAGTCAAAGACATGATGATATATAAAAGGCTTTCTGTAGGTTTTTATGATTCTGAGGAGGGAACAGTTTATCTTCATAAAAAGACACTATTTGTGCCCCCAACCCAACATACCCTTGTGTGTATGTGTGTGTTTGTGTGTGTGTGTAATTGGATTATCCTTGATAATAATTGGCTTAGCTATAAAGACAGAACTTCTCCAATCAGATGCGTGTGTGTGTATAATTCTTACATTTATAAATACCATTAAATAATTTGTGAAGGTATTTTATCTTTTTTTTGGTTAAAGTATTATAATTGATGCTATTTTGGGGAACAAATTTGCACTAAATTGCAGATGTCTGATGTAAAAGAATATTCATTTTGAAAAAAGATGTAATTGAAATAATTGAACCTTTCATTATGGTTGAATTTTCCTCTTGTCTCTTTTTAGCAGTAATGATAGATTACAGAATTAATTTCTTTTACATTTTGTGGTTTGATTAAATCCTCTTAAATATTCTAGAGAGAGAATTAGTAAAAAAAAAAAAACCAAAAAAAAACCCCACCCAGTTTCTTTACAGTCCTGGAATTGACTTTCTCATGGAGCTTTCTTTCTAGGTTGGCTTAGTGGAAAAGGTGGGGTTATGGACCTGAATTACTGTTAGAGAAGAAAGTTTAGTCTATACTCTCCTCGCAGACACAGAATCAGGTATTATTTTAATCATATTCACAAACTGTATTAAACTTCTACATTATGCAGAGCACTGGACTGGGACTTCAAGAGTGGGTGTTATTAGCCGTGTTTAGGGCTTTATTCCCCCTTAACGTCTTGAGCTACATATAGTAGATGTACACACAGATTTGTGGCTGTTATATTATAATCCCACAATTACTGGAGAATTTCACCAGATGTCAGAACTATCTTACTCTGGTAGTTTTAACTATGCCGTTATTTTAAGAAACTGATTGGTGATTAATAGCAGAACTCTTCAGAAAGTCTTCAGGAAGAAAACACTGTGTACAGGCATTTGTCTTAGCCACACATATATAATACAGAGGAAACCATTACTGAGCCCATATGTCCAGAGATCTCTCTCACCTGTGGTATATGCTTCCTGTTTCAACTTCCCTATCTCCGTAATAGTGCAGAGAATCTTCAGCATTGAAGAAGGAAAATGAGTTAGAAATGTACAGCATCAAACAGTCAGAACTTCAAGATGAATTCAGGTCAAACTCCCTTGAGAAGAGCAGTTTCCATAACTTGGCACAGGTCTCAGTGTGAGTTGAAGAAATGAGATATTGTAAGAAAAGGAGAGAGAGAATCATTGATTTTGTGGGCTGTTAATAGTCATGGCAAGTGAGCTCTGTTACAGGAAAGAAAGGCAGCATCTCTGAAAATAGAGATGAGGGGGATTCAAGAATAAAAAGAAGAAAACAAAGATTTTAGGGTATTTTAAATTTGGTTTTGGGGAGTTGGGATATCTGTAATTCTTGCATATATGACTGTAGTTAAGTAACAGGGAAATAAAATAGAGAAAGAAACAGGAAGCCTATTATTAAACCCTGTTCAAATATTAAGTTATTTTTTCCCTACAGCATCATTTTTTTGGTGTATAGATTTCCATCTTTTTTTGTCATTGAAGTCAAGAGCAAAGCTATATGTGGATTGTAATGCAATATCCTGGCCCTGAATTTTAAACTATAGATGAATTTTAAAATGAGACGAGTTATTTTAACTAATACATCCCAGATTTAAATTCAGATGTTGTAGTTCACGAGGAAACAACCGTTGATGATGTCCAAGAATCTATGCAAGGCAGAGGGAGCCGATGTAGGTGCACTCAGGCCATTTACTGAGATGTTTTTAAGGCTGTTGATTCAGTCTGGGGAATGGAACTAACAATTTATTGAGTACATACTAGATGCTAGATACTGTGGTAAGTACTAATATTTCTTCATAACCTCTCTACAAAATTGGATTATGAAATCATAGCCACAGAGAGGGGGAATTAAATGTTTGGAGAAACGAACCACTGTGTGACAGATTGCACAGGTAAAGGTGACAGATCCATGTGGGCTTTACTGTGAGTGCCCATGCTGCCCACTGGAGCATGCCACCCTTCCAGCAGGTGTATAGGTGTAAATTAATGGGGTCGATAAAGCTATTTTATATGCATTAGTTCATTAGATTCTGGGAGGTAGGATTTATTTATTTATTTATTTATTTATTTATTTATAGTATGGTTGACACACAATGTTACATTAGTTTCAAGCATATATCATAGTGATTGAACAACTCTGTACTTACGCTGTGCTCATCAGGAGTGTGGTTACTATCTGCCTCCATATACTCCTATTACAATGCCATCTTTCAGCAGCCAACACTTAAAAAACTTCTCTTCAAGCTAGAGGTAAGAACCTCAGTATGGGGGTGCCTGGGTGGCTCAGTGGGTTAAGCCTCTGCCTTAGGCTCAGGTCATGATCTCAGGGTCCTAGGATCGAGCCCCATATTGGGCTCTCTGCTCAGCAGGGAGCCTACTTCCCTTGCTCTCTCTTTTCCTGCCTCTCTGCCTACCTGTCATCTCTCTCTGTCAAATAGAACCTCAGTATGGTTAAAGTTTGCTTCTTCCCTCATTGAGGGCTCAGAACTGCTCTTTCCTGGTCAAGCAAAGCTTTGAATTCCTTCAAAGAGGCAGCTGCTAAGACCTAAATCCAGTGCCCAGGGTTTGTGAAGAGCAGCGGTCTCAAAGTGTGGTTGGAGAACTCCTGGGAGTCACTGAGATCCTCTTGGGAGGTGCCTAGGAGTCTTCCTTTTCCACTGATGTATCTCTGGAGGCTGGGTTCTCTTCATCTGTTCCAGTGAAATATGTTATTTTCATATCATAATGGTTGACTACAGAAGCCAACATGAGAATTCAGCTGCCTTCTGCCAGACATTAAAGATTTTTGAAAACAAAAACAAAAACAACAATGTCTATTCTTCTCACATATTTCTTTTTGTTTGTTTTGGGTAGTATCACTATTTTTATATTTATTTAAAGCAAGCAAACATTTAATAATTATCTTTTTATTTTTATTTATTTATTTTATTTATTATTAAAATATTTTTTTAGTTTTAGTTTTTTATACAGTAAATATCAGTAGATAGAATCCACATAAACAAAGTCTCTTTGGGGGGGGTCTTCAATTTTTAAGAGTTTAAAGGGGTTTGAAGATCAAACATTTGAGAGCTTCTGGTGTAGAATATTGTTTCTCTACACTAACTTGGATATAGACCAGAACACAGTTGATAAGATAAAATGGACCTTCCTATGACTATTATATTTTGGAAGTCCATCATTAATTTAAAACCCAATTTCATTTTCAGAGTGACCTATGTAGTCTAATTTTTATCTCATTTATTAGTTTTCTAAATCCTCAAAAGATGAAAATAACCAGTCAAGAATATCAGAAATCTCAAATTCCCCAATTAATCAAATCAAATCAAATCTACCATTAAAAGTAGTCAGAGAAAATATGCCAGGCCTTCATTTCAAGTATAATTGGACAATTTCTATAAGTCCATGTAACCTTTCTAATATTACTTAGGTCTCTACAAATTAGATCACAAGTCTCAGTTAAAATCAAATATAGCATCCATTTCATAGCATAGCTTTAATTTAATTTAATTTAATTGATATGTCTCCTTTCTTGCTGAATGAAGTATACCAAGCTGCTATTCCACTTATTAACCAATACCTTTACAAGTTAGTCCAGTAATTCTTGACAAAATCCCAGAATATTTTATCAGTAAATAAAGCAGATGCATGTAGTACATTTAGAGTAGCCCTGCTTTATTCATTATAAATGCCACTGCAGACTAGGTGCTACGTCCCTAAATTGTGTAGACTAAAAAGCCATGTTGGTGTCACTAGCTTTACATCCTATGGTGTTGTATACCCAGAGGACCAAACATTGATAGATGAAGGGCATCTGAAAATTCTAAAATAGTAAATAAATTGACCCAGTATTGTGAAGAGAGTGCCAGTGGTGGCTGGTACATGGCTATGCAGGAAGAAAGAAAATGGGTAGCCTCCCTTGCAGTTATTAATGCTTTTGTGACTAAGTTACTGACAAAGAAATATGAGTTAAAGGGATATTAGAATCCGTAAGGAGAGAGGGGTCACTCCACTGTTGTAAGCCTCTGAATAACTGTGTGGAAGACTACTGTGCTCAGTGACTACATGGAGAAGAAATAAACTTCTATTTTGGTAGAGCCATTGTATTTTTGTCTTTCTTTGTTACAGCAGCTTAGCCTTCACTTCCTACTAATGCATATTCAAAATAAAAATATAGAATTTTGACATAACATCTATAGGTTAAAGAATGCAGCCAATTAAAATTGTACAAAGGTCCAAACAATAGACTTGATTACATTAATTTCATAATTTTAAATGTTTATTCTTTTATCAATGACAAGGTTTACTAATTAAAAGTTTTAGCAATTATAAACATGTCCACTGCACAGCTACACAGAAATAGATATTTGGCTCTTTGTTCTAGCAAAACATGAGGGCATTATAATCCTCTTAAATTGAATTTAATTTTCTATGGCTATTTTGCAGAGTTATGTTATCTCACTTTGGGCATTAAAATTTAGAGTGAAATTTTCCCCAAATTTCCCTACATCTTCCTTATCCCAACACACACATAAAGATAGAATTGTTGTTTTTCATCCTTTACACTGGATTTTAAGGCTTCATTCTGCTATTGGCTTCTTGCACATGGGTTATCTGGCTTGTCAAACTTTAGTCTCCCTACAGAATTAGAACATTCAGGAAAACAGACTCATGATAGAGAAGTTCTCTGTTCCTGGAAATACTCAAGGACACCAGGATAGAGTACGTGTCAGGGAGAACAAGGTATAAGTCGTTGTTAGGATAGAGGCCCAGAACATTTTAACCTGAGGATATACTTGATATTCTCATGTCTGACACTCCATGGGCTCACTTACTAGTGCCATGACCAATTTGCTAGTCATAACTTCATCTCTTTTTTCCCTTCTCATGAAAGCATATCAGAATGCCAGTGAGTGAGAAGAAAATACTTATTATGCCAGTAATATCACATGTGTTCTAATTTATTGCAAAACTGAAGTATCTAAACTTTAATGCTTTTAGCTATTGCTAGCTCCAAATTATTTTTTATATTTCCCAATAAATGAAGTAACCATCATGTTGTCAAATTCTTGACTAAGAATTCTAGATTAGGTAGATGTTGAGGGTTAAAAAATAGAGTCACGGAGGGGAACCTGGGTGGCTCAGTGGTTAAGTGTCCATTTCTTGGTTTCTGCTCAGGTCATGATCTCATGGTGGTGGGATCGAACCCTGTGACCAGCTGCACGCTAAGTGAAGTCTGCTTCAGATTCTCTCTCCTGTTTATCCATGCTTTCTCTAGAATAAATAAGTAAAATCTTTAAAGAAAGAACAACAGAGCCAAGAAATTCCTAATGAATTTACTCTCAATATTAACACAATGGTGTTTGCAGCTTTTTAGGTTCTATAACTCATTATAAATGAAAACATAATACAATACAACGCTTGCCATAATATATAATATATGAAATAAACTTAGGCTATTTACACATAAAATGGTCTTTGGTTTCCATCTATTTCAAACAATGATTGGTGGGATATAAAATATGACTTACATATGTGAAATATATATAAGATATAAATAAAATGTGAGAATTCAGGAAACCACACTAGGGAGGGAATTCAAATGTTGCACAAGGGGCTTTGTTCAATGAATGTTCAAACCCTGATAATCTATAATTTTTTCAAATTACTTCAAATTACTTATGCTATCTGATTTTTAAATGTCACCCTTTTAAAAATGGCATTATACATTTAATGTCAAGTAAAAATGAATTCCTATCTTCTGTATATAAAGGTCTATGACATTCACTTACTAGGGTAAGGCTAGTCAATATTGGACTTTCTTATTTTGGTCTCCCCATAGCATCTTACGGGGAACACTCTCTGTTTTCTATCTTATCACAGTCATCATAACTTCTTTCAGTTCCCCATCTCCCCACCCCTGTCCCCACTGTTTACTTCCAGTGCACCTGAAGCTCATGGGGGCAGTGACTGCACTGGTCTAGCTCACTCCTCTAGTCTCAGCACTTTGCACAATGGCTGCCAGACAGCTAATTCCTAGCAAACACTTAATTGGGACTAATTGAATTGAACAGAATTAAGTCCTCAATAAATACCTCTTAAATGATTAAAACTCAGTTATCTGGGAGAAAACTCATAATTGAATAAAAGCAACATAAAACTTGGATTCAAGACAGTAATTTCAGTTATGCTCTAATTGAAGGTTTAGCTGTATTCTTTCCTTAACCTTTCATGGGCCAAGTACTCAGGCCCTCATGTTCTCTTTCCTATTTCTTCTAGACTGGTGCTAGTTGGGAGGAAGAATCTAAATGTTTATTTCCATGACTGATAAACTTAATATTTAGAATCATAGAATTTAGTTACATTGCTCATTAAGTTTTTGTGCATCTCAGTTTTCCTTCTCCAAAATTAGGGATTTGTGTTGCATCATTGTGTCATGGATGGAAGGGAAATTGTTGTTTGGTACATGAGCTTTAACTGCTCAGTCCTTGTGGAGATCCATCAGGCAAGGGAAGGTGCTAAATACAGAATTCCTCTGGGTTCTAGTCAATCCACTTTCAAACATAATAGAATTAAAACTGATAGTTACAACTCAGATATGCAGACATATAACTTGATTTCTCCACAAGCGAACAGGTTATCCTTTGAGTCATCTTCTGATGGCTGACAGAAACTCCAGGTATGTCTGTAGTCTTCCAGACTTCTCCTTGCCTACACCCTACACTTTCCCCACAGTGGTGCCCTACCACCATTTCTACTCTACTCTGACCATCTCTTGTCAGTTTGGGGCTTATGGGAAGATGACCTCAGATTGAAAAATAAGCTATAAAATGAATGGAAGTTGTTGAAGTAATGAATGATAGTGAGTGTGGACATCAGGATACAATTGTTTTTAAGGGAGGGTAGAAAAATAAGGCATTGTATAGAGGGAGGTTGGGTCCAGAGAGTGGCTTGCTGGTGGGATAGAGACAGTGAACACGCTGTCCTAGACACCTCCCCCACATTGTCTTTTTTTGTTTTGTGTTACCTGTGAAACTCTCTCCTGTGACTGAGTTGGTTTACATTTCATTTATTTATTCAGCAAATATTTATTTTAACCCTACCATATGCCAGGTCCAAATTGCCCACATTTCCAGATTTTTGTCATATTTAATTTGTTTTAAAGTGAAATTTCAAAATAATATAAAATTGATCATATAGCAAATGACTCTTCTCCCATATATGTGTTGGCTTATACTTTAATCTGATCACAAGAATTGTATTTTTTTTGACTCTTGCGGACATAGTGTGGCTGCCACAGCCTGAGGCTGGTTCTGTCAGCAGGGTCTGTGCACAGTGGTTCCTTCTTGTTAGTCATATAGCTACGATTTCACTGGAATAAAACTCTTAGATCACCAGAAGCTGTGTGGAAGGAGATGGATCCAAACTATGTCCACATATAAAGGAAATGAAGAAAGAGCTATCTTAATATTTGTGGGTCAAGTGTCTGGTAGGAATTGGTAGCAATCACGCAAGACAGAATAGGTGCTTAAAGTTTGCCAATAACATCTCCTCATACACACCCTTAACACAGAAATTTCCCTTTAAATTGATTTGTTCTCTAAAGGGGAATATGGCCCTTTACAACCATTTTCTAGGTAGATATACATCTAAACTCAGGGTATAGTGTATATGATGGTGACAGTTGAGTGGAATTGAAGACCTTTAACTCAAAAAATAAGTCAGAAAATATTGTTTTTATGATTAAAGAATGATTTTGGCAGTAAATTAAAAACAACAACAACAACTTCTGGACTTTGTGTTTCAGAAAAGGAAAAGGTAAAGGGTACCTGGGTGACTCAGCTGGTTAAGCGTCTACCTTCGGCCCAGGTCATGATTGCAGGGTCCTGGGATCGAGCCCTGCATAGGGCCCCCTGATCAGTGGGGAGTCTACTTCTCCCTCTCCCTCTGGCCTTCCCCTCCTGCTCGTGCTCCCCTCCCCCCGATGCTCTCTGTCTCTCTGTCAAATAAATAAAATCTTTAAAAAAAAAAAAAGAAAAAGGAAAAAGAAAAGAAAAAGGTAAAGTTATTTTTGAGATAAATGGAAAATCCTACTTAAATCATAGCAGGGAAGGACAAGGAGAACACTAAAGCCTTTATTTTATGTAATATCAGAGCTATTAAAACATTCTAAAATAGTTTTTTTAAAAGATTTTTTATTTATTTATTTGATAGACAGAGATCACAAGTAGGCAGAGAGGCAGGCAGAGAGAGAGAGAGGAGGAAGCAGGCTCCCTGCTGAGCAGAGAGCCCCATGTGGGGGCTCAATCCCAGGACTCTGAGATCATGACCTGAGCCGAAGGCAGAGGCTTAACCCACTGAGCCATCTAGGCGCCCCATAACATTCTAACATTCTAAAATAGTTTTATTCACCATTTAGTTAATAACCAAATATAAAAATATGAGCAGCATGAAGTATAACGTAATTACTTTTTAATAAAATCATCAGAATTCTGAAAGTAGATTTCAACATTTGGATATAGCAAATGATATAAACGTGTTTGAATTAAACACATTGAACATATCAATAGGTTTTACAATCTAAAACTAAACACTTAACAGTAAAAACTACCTTATAGGAGTACAGCATAGGTATAGGGAGATAAACATGCCTTAACCTCTTTTTGCATCGCACTACCTGAGGTGAAATCTTTCTTTCCTCTAATATCTATCTCAAGCGTTGTCTTTGTTTTTAGATGATAAAGCTGCAAGAAAAGCTTCATAGAAGAAATAAGGAAAAAAGAGGATTCTGTCATTGTTACAAAATCTTTTGAAGACAAGGAGAGGAGGCTAACTTTAAAGAATAGAGAGACCTATATTCTTTTCTTTTCTTAAAATTTGCCACTTTTAAGAAAACAGGAACTTTTTTCTCTGGTATCTTTTCTAGGGCTCTTAAGTCTTCAATCAGTAAAACTCACTCAGCATTACAATAGTTTTTAGAAATGTGCTCTTAGGTAATGGCAGTTTAGATAACAAGGTGCTAATTTTTAAGTCATTTGATTCTATATTAGGCATTGAACTGTAGATAGGTCAATTATTCAGATGCACATGAGGGAAAAATTTAAGAAGTTTAGATGAAGACTCTGCTTTGGTGTTAATTCTTTTAAGCCCCTAGATATCACTTACGCAAAACCCTGTTGCTGCTTAGGAATACCTTTAGAAGGTTTAAACAATTTTGCTATTATTGTAGAACATGCCAACCTATTTATGCTTTTCTGATGTTCATTATGTATGCTTATCTAATTTTTAATCAGGAGATTTTGATAATGGGATTATCACAAAGAAACCTAATATCATTTTATTCAAGTAGTGGAAATCATATTGCACTGTTATTTAGGGTTTAAGCCTTAGAAAGGATTTGAAGCTTGTGAGATTAATCATAGTGCAAAATATTATCCTTTATTCTGTTGTATGTCTAGAAAGATAGTTTTGTTGCTGGGTTTTATTATACTATACAGTCAACTGGGTCACCTTTTACAAATATGTCTTTTCAGTAAGAATGCTTATGGCTAAAGAATTCATACACACACACACACACTCCTTTCACCCCTGGCTTAATGAAATATAATTGACATATAACATTGTATAAGCTTAAGATATAAACACTGTGATGATTTGATATATGTATATATTGGGAGATAATTACCAAAATAAGGTTACTTAACACATCAGTTGCTCACATCATTACCAGTTTTCTATTGTTTGTTTTTCATTTTGTGGTGAGAACTTTTAAGATTTTCTCTCTTAACTTTCCAATATACAATAGAGTATTGTTAACTATAGTCAGCTAGGTGTACATTAGATCCCCAGAACTTAATCAGTCTATAACTGGAAGTTTGTACGCTTTGACCACATTCACCCATTCTCCCTCACCCCTACCCCTGGCCACCACCAATCTACTCTCTGCTTCCATAAATTTTGGTTTTTAGTGATACCATGCAGTATTTGTCTATATCTGTCTGGCTTATTTCACTTAGTATAATGCCCTCCAGATTCATCCATGTTTTTAAAATGACAGGATTTTCTTTGTTTTTTATAGTTGAATGATATTTCATCTATCTGCACACACACACACACACACACACACCCACACACACCCCACATTTTCTTTATCTATTCATCCACTGACGGACATTTAGATTATTTCCATGTTTGGGCTATTGTAAACAGCACCGCAGTGAACAATGGAGTACAAATAGTTGTGGGTTTTTTTTTGTTTGTTTGTTTGTTTGGTTGGTTGTTTTTAGATATGGTTTCCTTCAGATATATACCCAGAAGGGAGATTACTGGATCATATTGTAATTCTATTTTTAGTTTTTTGAGGAACCTCCATACTGTTTTCCATAGTAGCTATACCAGTTTACATTCCCACCAACAGTGTACAAGTGTTTCCTTTTTTCCATCTCCTTGCTAGTATTTATCTCTTTTTGATGATAAAGATCCTAAAAGGCGTGAGGTGATATCTCATTGTGATTTTGATTTATATTACCTTGATGATTAGTAATGGGGAGCACTTTCTCATGTACCTGTTACCTATCTGTATGTCTTAGGAAAAATGTCTATTTAGGTCCTCTGCCCATTTTTTAATTAGGTTATTTGTTTTTTGATTGTTGTTGTTTGCTATTGAGTCATATATTTGCTATCAGAGCTCCTTATATATTTTGGATATTAACTTCATATTGGATATACGGCTTGTAAATATTTTGCCCCATTCCATATATTGCCTCTTTATTGATTGTTTCTCTTGCTGTGCAGAAGCTATTTAATTTGATGTAGTCACACTTACTTATTTTGGCTCTTGTTGCTTATACTTTAGGTAGCATATCCAAAAAATCATATGCCAAGAATGTCAAGGGGGTTTTCCCATGTTTTCTTCTAGGAGTTCTACAGTTTTAGGTCTTAGATTTAAGTCTTTAACTTATTTTGAGTTAATTTTTTGTGAGTGGTGTAAGAGAGCGGTTCAGTTTCATTTTTTGTATTTGGATATCCCATTTTCCCAACACCATTTATTGAAAAGACTATTGTATCCACACTGAGAATTCTTGACTCTCTTGTCAAATATTAGTTGATCAGCTATAAACCTGGGTTTATTTCTGGGCTTCAGTTCTGTTCCATTGGTGTATGTGTCTTTTTTTTTTTATGCCAGTACCATACTGTGTTGATTACTCTAGCTTCAGAGTATAGTTTGAAATTGGAAAGTGTGATGCCTCCAACTTTGTTCTTCTTTCTCATGAATGCTTTGGCTATTTAGGGCTTTTGTTGGTTCCATAAAAGTTTTAAAATTGCCTTTTCTAGTTCTGTGAAAGATGTCATTGGAATTTTTATAAGTATCACATTGAATCTGTAGATTGCCATGGGTAGTTTGAACATTTTAACAATATTAATTCTCCCAATTCATGAACATGGGATATCTTTCCATTTATTTGTCCCTTCTTCACTTTCTTTCATCAGTGTCTTAAAGTTTTTTTGCACACACACACACCTTTTAAAATTGAAGTACAATTGACACACAATGTTGCATTAATTTCTTCTCTTTTTTTTTTAAGATTTTATTTACTCAACTGACAGAAAGAGAAATCACAGGTAGGCAGAGAAGCAGACAGAAAGAGGGGGAAGCAGGCTTCCTGCTGAGTAGAGAGCCTGATGCTCTATTCCAGGACCCTGAGATCATGACCTGAGCCAAAGGCAGAGGCTTAATCCACTGAGTCACTCAGGTGCCCCTGTTTCATGTATTTCAAGTGTACTACACTTTTCATCTAAATGAAACTAACTGAAATATAGAGGGATCAAGCTTATTTCAGAAGGTATTGTGTGGAAGGAGATGGGTCCAGATTATGTCCAGGTGTGAAGAAAGAGCTGCTAATTCTTATAGGGCTTACATATAACATTTTAAAAAGCACTCACTTTTAAGATTGAGCCTAGGTTGATCCAGTTAGGTGAGGTATAATGAAGCTGATAATCTTTCTGAAGATGAATAAGTAGTAGTAATAAATTGAAAAGTAAGTTGAAGATTCAACTGAAGATCTTTAAGAGTTTAGAATAGTTTTCCTGAACCCCCTGTTTACCTTGATTCCTGCTTGGATATGGATTTCAGAGTCTAGCTTTTGTTGGTTACAAGTTGCTGAAAAGATATGTGGGCATTGATGCCATCTGTGAATGGCCCACTTAGGGAGTCATAAAGTCCCCACTTACCCTTAAATATCCCTTGGTACATCCTACATCAAAAAAGATGCATGCATTGTGCCTAAAAATTTTTATTGTTAATCCATTTTTAGTTAAAGTAATGCAGACTGCTATTGAGCTCATTCAGTCTAACATCACAGCAGTAATCTCTTAGTGATTGAGTTAACTCTGTTCTTCATAAAACATCTGATTTAATTGTATTATCTTAGCTATCTGGTAAAATTCTAAGGACATTTGTGGGAATGAGATCTTGGGTTGGGGGAGTGGGCTTTCTTGTGATGTACAGGGGTCAGTATGAAGGGACAAAGACACTGAGACAGAGTGGGAGGCTAGGAAATTTGGTATTATTATGAAGGTTCATTTGGGGACATAACTCTTTTGCTGAAGTTTGGAGAGTACCTAGGATTGAATAGGATCATGAGATGGAGGAATTTCCTGCCTGAGGAAAGAGAGTTATAAAAAAAATGAGGAGCTATAAATCTGCTATGTATATAGTATCTGAAGTTGAACTGATAGAGTGGAGACAAATTTACTTTCAACAATTAGGAGACTCAAAAGTAAAATTTCTTCTGATTACCTTTTATATAATATTAGGTGGTGGTATATTCTATTATCTCTCAAAATCTTATTATGGGATTCACTATGTTGCAAATAACTGGGTAAAAGGAGGAGAAAGAAGGTAAAGATGTATTCAAGTCATGGAATACCAAAATTAGCTATGATTCTGGTGAGAAAATGGCAACAAGGGACGTTGCTACTCACAAAATGTATTGTAAGATAAAACTGGAATGGTAAAGGAAGGTATATAAGGCTAAGTCACTTAAGTTGAAGGCAGTCTTAGAGGGAACACATGACCAGGAAAGAGGTCTTAGGACTGAATTGAGTCAAGAAAGTGTGTTCTAATGGAAACTGTCTTGTATCCTTAAAGTTTTTGGACTTTTTGCCATTGGTAAGAATTAAAAACCTTTAAAACTTATGGCTTGATGTTACACAGTGCAAGGGTTTCTTCATTTTGCAAGGCATGCTGGTACATGGTTCTTTTATTATTATGTGAAGTAGGTCATACAGTGTTTTCTTTTGAGAAGTTCATGCTGAAATGAGAGGAGCTGAGTGAACAGGTCACATAAAGGTAGGTCACCAAAGCAGAGTTGCAGAAGCTCAATAGGAAAGAAAATCTATTAGCTGAATATACAAATCTGAATAAACATAACGGTGAGAATATGAGACCAAGAGGCAGTTTAGGTCAGATGAAGGATGGAGCCAGGTGAGGGGTGCTTCTGTATATGCATATTCAACTCAATTGAAGTTAGAGTATCAGGGATGATGGAATCTCAGTTAAAGGCCTTCAGAGGACTTTCCTAGGGGAATAATAATTATCAATCCAAGAAAAGTCAAGCCTACCATCACAACTTCTGAAAAACTCAACTTATGACGAATAGGTAGCTTTTACCTAGAAATATTCCACCCATGTTAGCTTTTGCACAGATTTCTTTTGATACTCCATCTGTATATTTCTGCTAAATTCTCTAATTTGTGAATTTGTTCTTGACTTGGGTTTTCTACTCTTATCTCAATGTTCCTTCATAATCTGTCAGCTTGGCCTCAAAACCAGGTATGTCACAGCGATTTGTATAAATTTTTATCATTATTTCCAGTACTCCAGAGTTTAGCCCCTTGGCACTTCTCTTTGATACTTCTCTCCAACCTTCTTTTTGTTTACCTTTAATCTGCTCCATCAGTTAGGAACTAAAATGTGTTAAGTTGTGGAAAAATGTAAAATTTATAAGATATAAAACACCTTAGCTAAGTGATAGACATAGACACAGAGTATTTATATCTTGATTAATTCTATTTCATTTAATAATACTTTTCTTCAAAAAGACTTAAGAAGTACAATTGAGAAATGTCAATCTCTGCACATCTTTATTTTTCTTGTACATCAAATGTCTGGATTTGACAGTGGCATATTCACAGCATTCTAAAAATCTGATCAGCACAAGGGTGTGAAGTGCTTAGGAGGAAGGGTTAAAATTTGGTGTAATTTTCTGCTTATTTGCCTCATTTCTCCTTGATTTTCAAAAGAGAAAGATTTCAAGGGTAAGAAATGAATGACAAATAGCTAAAGATGTTCGAAAATATTATTGACACCTACACTAGGTACAAATTAAACTATAATCATCTCAGATCTGCTTTTTAAAAAATCTTTAATGATATGTGTATATATATGCCTTGGTGATAGTCTTAATGGGAACAGTTGGTCTTTCAGTTCTGATATTTACTGCATTTTCAGGAAAGTATGACTAAACTGTATACAAACATAGCATTAGAAGATGGTAAACTCAGTCTCACTGTAAAATATGTCCTTCATAGCAAATAGAACAACATTGTCATCTCCTCTCATAAAACAATACTATGAAAATTTTGAGGTTCTGTGGGGTTGGCGGTGTTAACTCTTATCTTCACATTCATTTTTGTTGGTTATGCTACTAATTGCTTTTTTCTGCAGTGATTCTGAAGGTTGTCCCTACTTTCAAGTTCATCCCTCTCTCAGGAGTTTATAATGTAGAGGTGGAAACTAGACACATACTTATGAAACAGGCAGTTGCAAAAGGCAAAAATGAGGGAGAGATGCCAACAAGTACAAGTATTGAAAAATGGCAATGGTTTGGAATAGCTAGAGAGGTCTTCAACAAAGATGGAGATCTTTATAGTAACCTGTAAGGTTGGGCAGAATTTGAATAGGTAGAAAGAATTGCATGTGAAGCTGGAGAGGGAATGGGTATTTAACCATGTTCTTGGGGTGTTAGGAGGTGATGTGAGAATGAATGGATGAAACCATATTGTGCTGAAACTTATAGGCTGCTTATTCCAACTGGACTTCATCTTAAGGTCAATAACAAGACACTGGAAATTTGGCAGAGCAGAATGACAAGGGGAAAGCATTATTTTAGGGGGATAAGTTTTGATTTTATAATAATTGTCTTAACTTTTCTATTCTGTGTACTTATAAAATACATAAAGCTAGGAAGAGGGAGTGGGTTACAAGGAGACTTAATCCCTATTTAAATAGATTATTTTAAGTGAATCTGAGGTCAGCTACTTAGGGAATTCAAGGACTGGAAGATATGACTAGAGTTTAGAGTCACAGGGAGGGTATGTTGGCTGGGTAAGACCCAGAGCCCAGCCTATGAACTCTACCCAGAACTCCTTCTTCTTTACTAAGTTCGGTTCCATTATGTCTTCAACTCCCTGCATTCTTCCCACTGTCCTTAAAAACTCTGTTTTAAAACTTATGGGATCTTAAGCAATTACTTAACAAATCCTATCATTAACAAGGCTTTTAGGCCTCATATCTCTAGCTTGGCAGTCAAAAAAATTAAACTACTCAAAATATTTCGTTCTGGAAGTTAATAATAAAGGTGCAAGTTACTGTTTTCCTGGAAAGCCAACAATAATTTATAATGTTATTTACCTAAATAGTAATAATGAAGCAATACAGTGTTTTATTTTATTTTTAAAATTTTATAAAATTCGATTAATTAACATATAGTGTATTATGAGTTTCAGAGGTAGAGTTCCGTGATTCATTGGTTGTGTATAAGACCTTAATGTCCATCACCCAGTTACTCCATCCCCTTTGGCCCTCCCCTCCAGCAACCCTCAGTTTGTTTCCTAGAGTTAAGAAGTCTCCTATGTCTCCCTCTCTGATTTCATCTTGCAATACAATGTTTTAAAATGTATTATCTCTTTTGATTCTCAGCATGGTCCTGCTAGGCAGGGAGAGCAAACACTAGACTGGCTAGAAGTAATTGTTTTGTGAAGCAACCACAGAGAGGAAGGAAACAGAACTTGACTCTTAATTTCATGTGCATCAGATATTTCTACAAGGGGCCTACTACTTATAGGTTATGTTTGGCTCTGTCGGTTTAAGTTGTACATATGCTTTCCTTCATCATAAAACTGAGGTTATACTTATTTCCTTGATTTCCAGGGTTGAATAAAACATAAATATTGTATGATTGACTTAAATGTAATAATTTTCTATAGATAGATCTCAATACTGTAGATTATTTCCTAATCATGTAATCTTTGAAAGAGAACCCTAATGGAGTTTCTTGAAGCAGGTAGCTTTTTTTTTTTTTTTCAAAAAAAGGAAAAGAAATGATTTTTCTTTGAAACTGTCATAGAGACATCTGAAAAGAGACTTTAGAATAGAGTGCTACAGTCATGAATGATTTGAGTGTTCAAAACCAATTTTAGAAATCATTTTTACCTAAGATTAAAGAAAGACACAGGTTTGCAGTGTACGAAGCATTTTACAAAGGTCTTGCCCATTGTTTGATGTTTTACATGATTTAGGGGGAAAATGGTTGTTTCTTCTTATGGCAGACCTCACATATAATAGAAGAGGAAACTGTCTAAAATAGTGTGATTTAAAGGGTATCTTCCCCCAAATAAGAGCATATTTACATATAAACATGCACAGACATATATGCACCTGACTTTTGGCTGCCTGTCTGTCATCTGTCTAGTTGTGTCTGTCTGTCTATCTATCATCTACCTATTATCATCCTATCATTACATATCTCTTTTACACATAGACTATTATAATCTGTAAAAGCCATGATCAAAGAGTTGGCATGTAGATTTAAAATTTGAGTATTTGTATATTAATGTATATGCCCATGTAAATATTCACAGTAACAAAGAGGGTAACTCTCTTTTATATTTGAGAACTGCTATAATCAGAAGACAAGTACGTGATACTAAAGGAGCTGTGTTTGAAAGGAGGTGGAGAGATTCTTATGGCATTTAGCAGGGGTCATCATAGGGTGTGTGTGTGTATGTGTGTGTGTGTGGGGGGGGTGTGATGATTATCTGGGCAACAGGGGAATAGCATGAAATTGCTGTGGGGGAAGAAAGGGCAGTGGGAGGGCTGAAAGGAAAGTTTAATTTCATCTTTTCCTTAATGCTAATGCTTCTTCTAATATCTTCTGTAATTATATTCCAACAGTGAATCTTTCCTCTATGTGTTAAGATTTTGGCCATTATTGATAATGTAGTGCTTTCAGGATAGTCCTAATATATAGTAACTAGATATATGGTTAACTTCAACTAGTCATATATGATATATATGTATGATAAATATATATGATGTATATATGTGATCCATTGTATTTGTGCTGGATATGCAAATATAAACAAGATCTTTCTAGCCTGCAAACTTAGCCACCATCACTATAACTGGATGTGGTTTGATGTAAGAAGAACATAGAGAGAGGCATATTAATTATTGGAACATAGGGAATATACCATTGGCTTTCTATTCTCAGATGGCTATCAGAGAAGGAAAAATGTTGCTGTATGAGAGAATAGCTGATTTGGAGAGGAAGAAATTAAGGGTTTCTCCTTCCTCTCCAGGAAGATTATAATTGGTCCTCAAGTGATCCACAGGTTTTACAACGTGGCTAGTGACATCAATAAATACAACCTCTGTAGAGATTTTGAGAGAAATACATATTTTTATTTCATATTTTTATCTTCTTAAGCTGAAAACCTAGCAGAATTTCTTGCCTCTAATATTGCTCAGTTTCAGTTTAATATTACCCAAATCCTATTTTAGCTCAGTTTTCTTCAAAGTTATACAGTCATTAGTCAATCAAAGTGCACCTGCTTTTCAGTTTCATACGGAGACACATGGAACTGGGGTTTTTTCAACCTGAGAAATGTCAGTTTTCTGGAGTTGTGAATGTGACCTGAGGAGTCTGGTTTTGCTAAGGAGAGATTTTTCTGAACCCTCATTAAAAAAAAAAAAAAAAAAGTGGTGCCTAATTTTTTGTATTGCCTTACAGTTTTTACAGTGTATTATCTCACTTTTTACTCACATCAAAACTATCACCTGAGAGTTGTTACCTCTGTTTTACTCCTGAGGAAACTGAAAGTTGAAGAGAATACATAACATGCTCAGTCATTGAGCTGAAAAGCAGCAGCACTGGGATTCACACTGGGTCTTCTGACCCCATGTCTACACACCTTTACTGGATGACCCACTAATGCTTGTCAAAGAATGTTCTGGTAAAATGCTTCTTTTCAGGTCAACATGATACATGTGATGTGTAAGTTTTACAGATACTAGAAAGTAACAAGAAAATTGCTGAATGTTAATTAAGAATTATGGTCAAAGAAAGACTTTTTTTTTTTTTTTTTTTTGTTATATAGGCAAAGCATGTTTCTTACATACCCAGCTGGTCATATTAGGAACAATCCATACTAAGAAAGCAGCTCTGTACCCACTACTAATAGGCTCATGACTACAGACAGGAATGTGAGGATCAAGACTTGGCTGGTGGAGCTGAAAGTATCCTGGAGAGCCTGAGGGAATTCATATGAGAAGTATGAGAAAATGGGCTTTGGGGATGATCAATCAGTTTACTAACCTTTCTCTGTGTCAGCATACTATCAGGCAGAAAAGGAATATATTTTGGTTTGCGTGGTATGTTTTCTTGTCAGATTTGCTGGAGTTTCACACTACTTAAAATGTGTTTAATTTTAATATGGTATCTGATACTAATGTGGATGGAATTAGCCAATATTCTGTAGAACTATAATTTACATAATTTTGTGATTTCTAGCTCTGGAAAATTATTTATCTTTTTTAAAGATTTTATTTATTTATTTATTTGACAGACTGCAAAATTATTGATGACTTTTAATTATCAATGACTTTACCTTTAAATTCATAGATTAACTCATAAAGTATTATTATTGATCAAATAAACAATATTTTTTAGTAGGTAATTGTCTTTTGTGAGAATAAAAATATGTCTAATGGCACATTCCTACATATTGTTTAAAATTTTATTTTCATTACAAAACTAAGAAAAGGTTGCATTTCAAATTGGTTATGTGGTTGAATTATTACCCTTCTAACTAGACAAAGACATGGAGCAAAACTTTGCTTTTGACTGGATGATGAAAAGCCGGTCCTCTTGCAGGTAAAGGATAATTAAATGTGTTGGTGGAAGATCTTTCATTGAAAGCCATTTCTTGTTCTTCAGGAAAATGAGAATTGGGGATCATTTGTTTAGGTTACTAGTATTTGAACTCCACTGAGACTGACAAAAATTCCTTAACTAAACTCTACTCAGGTTCCTTTGAACTCCTCTACACAGGACCTGATCTTTCCTTTCTTTTTTTTAAAATTTTAATCCTAGTATAGTTAATTTACAGTGTTCTATTAGATTCAGGTATACAATATAGTAATTCAGCAATTCCATATATTAGTATTCATTAGGATAACCGTATTTTTTTTAATGGATCAGTTATTTAATTAGGTTCTTTGTAAGAAATTTAGAACACCAATTTTAGAGGGCAAACTCCATTTCTGAGAGAAAACAGAGAGGAGGTAACCCTGAAGCTGAGGAACAGCTTTGATTTTTGGCAGAATTTGCAAGTCCACAGCTTTCTGATCAACCTTGTGCTACTCCATAATCTCATATTTCTCCTTGACTGTTTCAAAGATCTCACCTCCCTGGTGTCTGGGTTTGTACAGCTTCTCCTTCTTGAGATGTTTGGGGATTTTCGCATTGTTGATATCAATTTTGGTGGAAGTAGCAATGACAAATTTCTAGTGTGTTCTATGCAGAGGAACTCAATTGAGGGCCAGAAGTCCTATCACAAGTAGCAAGCCACTGCTCAGTTGCTTCAGGAAGACCACTCTCTTGTCTCTGTGGCACCCAGTGAGGATGATCAAAATGGTCTCAGGGGTAATGCTAGCTCAAAATTTTCTCACATGTTGACTGAAAGTTTTTTTGCTGTGGCTCAACAGCTTTTGAGGTACATCTTCAGTAGATAATACCTAGGCATTTTGCAAAGTTTAAACACTCAGATACCACCATTGTTGTCACCACTAAGTGGTTTTGTGACAGTAGCAAGAACCTTCTCCTTCCTTTTCTTTTCAACCCTGGATTTAACTGTTGAATACTTTCTCTTGTACATGGTCTTTCCTGAATACATAGCCAGTCATAACCAACAAGGATATTTGCCAATTCTGTTTAGGACAGGGTCTCAGCTACAGTGGGTCTTCCCTTCTTTGGCATTTTAGCCTTGAGATTATCCTTCTTAACTTTGCCAGCAGCATCAGCCTTTTTGGCTTCAGGATTCTTCTTATTATTTTCTAGCTTCTCAAGTTTTTCACCCACCATCTTATAAGATGGGAAAGAGAACTCAAGAAAACTGTACTCTTAATCCCCTTCACTTATTTCACCCATTCCCCTGCCTACCTTTGGTAACCAACAGTTTGTTCTTTATAGTTAAGAGTTTGTTTTTTGGTTTGTCTCTCTCTCTCTTTTTTTCTTTTGTTTGTTTTGTTCTTAAATTCCACATATGAGTGAAATCACATGTCTTTTTCTGTCTACTTATTTCGCTTTGCATTATACTACCTAGCTCCATCTATGTTGTTGCAAATGGCAAGATTTCATTGTTTTTTTTTTAATGGCTGAATAATATTCCTCTGTGTGTGTGTGTGTGTGTGTGTGTGTGTGTGTGTATCATATCTTCTTTATCCATTAATGGATACTTGGGCTGTTTCCATAATTTAATTATTGTAAGTAATGCTGCAATAAAATCATGGTACATATATCCTTATGAATTAGTGTTTTTGTATTCTTTGTGTGAACACCCAATAGTGATTACTGAAATATCATAAGATATTTCTGTTTTTAATTTTTTGAGGAACCTCCATACTGTCTTCCACAATGGCTACCAGTTTGCATGCCCACCAACAGTGCATGAGGGTTCCTTTTTCTCCACATCCTTGCCAACACTTGTTGGCCACCCTGCTCCTTGGCTATAGAGTCTTACTTTTTCTTGTTGTATTCAGAATTGAGCAGTCTCTCTCCCGTACTGCAAAACTCCCTTGCAGTTGTCCCTATACCTATTGTGATAGCTCCTGTTACTTTTTAACAAGTGTTGCAAATATTTTTTTTTCTTGAACAGATAAAAAATTTAATGATTAATCAGAGGTCAAATAGTTAATTTTTTGCTGTTTTAGATAATGGTATTGAGCCTTAAATTATTGAGTCCGTTCAAAAGCAGAAACTGAATCAAGAAGGCTGGAGTGTTTTCATGAGGTTGGTAAGCAATGTGACATCTAAGTCCAGATCCATTAATGGAAAGAATAACATGTCAGAATAAGTAGTTTAGACTTCATTTTGTAATAGGGACTTAATCGTGGTCTTTCCAGAAATGTTATTGAAGGTTCTGGCACCATGTATAAAACAGAATGTGAAGGAAGGAAAAGTGGAGGGAAATTCAGAGACTCTACCAGTGTTGCAGATGAAAAGTCATAAAGGCCTAAAGTAAGATAGTGGTGGTGAGATTAAAGAAGTAATGGACGTTACAGCTGTTATGAAGACTGAATGAATATTGACTACATGTTGGCAATCAAAAAAAGGGAAGTACTAGCACCGTGAAAATGTTTTCTGCCTAAGGTGTCAGGGGGATGATGTCCCATGAGGGAGGAAATATATTAAGTTCAGTAAAAAAATGTAGGTTCAACTATAGTTGAAGATATGGGGCTGAGCTTGAAAGATAAATAATAGCTATAAACAGATATGTAGAAATGATCAACATCCAGGTGTTACTTGAAGTCATGAGTCTGGGTGAAACTGGTAAGGGAGAAAACATGAAAGATTAAAAACAAAGCCATGAATCAGTCCTTGGGAAATACCTGTATTTGGGCTGGTGCCATGAGACAGAGTAGCTACCAACAAAGAAGAGAGATAGGGAATGGGAACGTAAGAGTCTGTAGTGAAAAACAGAAATGAGGATTTGATACAAGAAAGCTTCTGTCAAAATTGAGTACTGCAGAGAGAGATTAAAGTGAGAAAAAGCACCGAATTTGATGGGTAGGAGGCCTTGGAAGCCTTGGGAGAGAGGTTTCAGTGGAGCCAATGAGAATGTATGTTGGATTTCAATAAATGGAGGGGAAAACATAGGGAATTGCTAGTGTATTTTCCTTGCAAAGTTTGGCAGAGAAAGGAAGAAAACAGATAAGATTGTAGCTGGTGATGGAAGAGGTAAGGAAGGATTTGTTGTTCTAGAAGAGGGCATGAATATGTTCATGAGCTGAGGGGAAGAATCCTATGAGAATGTGTAATTAGAGAAAGGAGAAGTGGGGAGATCATTCATGAGCTCATCCTCACAGAAGGTGAGCCAGGTGGCATCAAGGGCACAACGGAGGGATTGTTCTTTTTTCCTCTGAAATGTAAGGTAATAGAGAAGACTTGAGTTCGTCAGGGAAGTGTTTTTGGTTTTGTGTGTGGTGATCTCAAACTTCACAATGATGTGAGATAGATGTAAAATGGATTTTATGTTCTAATTTTATTCTTTATAAATGTTCCTTAATCCACTTAGTGTTGTAACTAGAATGAACTAATAGTGGTACTATTTAATTACATAGTTATTAGTTATGGAGTGGAAGATTTCCCTCAATTTTATTTACTTATTTATTTATTTATTTATTTATTTATTTTCTATTTTAATAAGTATATACATTCTTCAAAGTTCATATATCAGAAATAACAAAATTAGTGGTAAAAAAATGAAATGAAAGTAGATCAGTTTTAATCTCAATTTTTTTGAGATTTCAAGATAATAAATTTGAATCACAAATGTGATTATCATAGAAGCACGCTTAAATTAAGATGTTATCTTGGTTCCCTTGACCTGTCCTCATTTCCTAGAACTGTCTAGCAAATGTCTCTGTGTCACTCTGATATTTCTGAGTGTCTCTCTGATATTTCCCCTTAAATATCTGAAAGGTCTTTCAAAGTCAGCCTATCCTTTGCTGAACTCACCATTTTTTTCCCGGTGTTGGCCAGCCTTCAAGCTGTTCCCTAATGATCCCTACTTCCTGGTATTCACCCGCTTGTGTGGTCCCTTCTCACATTGTACCAGGGTTGATCTGTGTGACCAGTACCATATGGCAGACACAGTGGCATGTCCCTTCTGTTATTAGGTTAGAAAATTCTGCAGCTTCTATTTTGAAAGCTCTCTGCTGCTTATGCTTTCTCTTTTTTGGATATCTCACTGAAGGGAGGGGCAGTGGGGGCAAGTAAGCTGCCATGATGAGAGTAGTCCTGTGGAGAGGCTTCTGTTACATGGGCCTGAAACCTCCAGACATCAACCAAGGAGGAACTAAGACCTGCCAATAATGACAAAAGTAAGCTTTGAAGTGGATTCTTCAGTCACGGTAGATCCCTGAAATGATTGCAGACCTGACTGGTAGCTTGGTTGCAAGAAGTAGAAAACCTGTTCCAGCACTACCTAGTTAATTTGTTCCCATGTCTCTGAAACTCTGTGTCTCCTGTTTTAAGTTGCTGCCTTTCGGGGTAATTTGCTAAGCAGCAATAGAGAATAATACATCTCTGACCAGGTTCTCTTCTTGGATTTCCAGTAGCACCTATCTTCTCCCTTCCACAAGCCAAGACCCTGCCTTCTCCCCTACTCTGCTAATCAACTTTAAAGTTTTGTTAAGAACCTATTGTGTACTAGGATACAAAAATGAACAAAAAAAAGATATTTCTCTTCATATAGAATTTACATTTTAGTGGGGGGATCAGACAATAAACAGTGAGTAATAGAAATGTCTGGTGGTGGGATAAATGCAGGTAAATGGAAAGGTGAAGCTAGTTTATGGAGGACAGTCAGAGAAGGCAACTTTGGTAAAGTCGTCTGAAGGAAGGGTCTGTGTGGATGTCATCCGAGGTGTGGTCTAGACAGTGGGCATCATGAGTACAGAGGTCCTGAGAAAAGACTGTGTTTGATATGTCAGAGGAAGAGCAAGGAGACTGTTGTGGCTGGATCAGAGAGGGTAAAGGAATATGGTAGGTATGGAAGGATATCAGAGAGGTAGGGGTGACCTTGTAGATCCATGGAAATGATTTTGGATTTTACTCTACATTACTTAGAAAGCTGCTGGAATGGTTTGAGTACAGAAGTGACAAGATCAGAATTAGGTTTCAAATGATCACTATGACTGTGCTGTTGAGAACAGATTTGTTGGGAGAGCTAGGAGTTGGAGGAAGAACAACAGGAAATGATGGTGGTATAGATTAGAGTGGTAGAGTTGGAGGTGGTCTGACATGGTCAAATTTTAGATTTATTTTGAAGTTTGCTTTGACAATGAGCTGATGGATTGGATGTGAGTATAAGAGAAAGTGAGGAACCACAGGTGTTGTCAGATGATGTTGAGATGCTCTGGTATACCTGAGGGAAGGGTTGTGTCAGTCTGTGTTCATCCTCCCAATTCTTATGTACCCAGTCCATCACCCCTCCCCACAACCTGCATTTCATGACTTCTGTACCTCAAGTAATACCTCAGAACTCCTGAGTGAATTCTTCAGAATCCCCTCAAAAACAACTGCTGTGGTAAGAGTGGTTGGTAACTCTGATAATACTGATCTTTGAGGTAATGTTAAACCTCCTCCTATCCCAAGTTATAATTAGACATTATATTTTTTCTAATATACTATAAAATGAACTTTAATGTATAAATGGTGAGACGTATGGCAGCTTATAGTATTCAGCATTTTTCATAGATTCTTAACTTCTTACAGCAATCTATGAGGTAGGAACTGTTATTATGACAACTTCATGGTCAAGAAGATGGAGGGTTTGAAAAGTTAGCTTGTCCATGTCCACACAGCTAAGTAGTGGGGGAGAGAAATAACATGTAATTCCATCTGATTCCAAAGCCAGCCACTTTCCAGCAGAACTACATTCAAAAGCTACTTTGCCTCTTTAAAGGAGCATGTCTTTAACATAATCAGTTATATAGCAAGATTATGTCTGTCTCACTTTCAAATACTTTTTCTTAAGTTACATATTTGAAGACTAAAATACTTATTAGTTGACAAATATTAGCAATGATATGCTAACAGAGCCCCAGACAGATGACATCAGTGCTACCTATACACTAAATGACTTCAACATATTCATAGTGACGGACTAATGACTGACTAATAAGAACTGACTGATAAAAATTGCTACTGGCTAAGTGTTTGTTCCCAAATAATCTAATTTTCCTGGAGAACTGGTGTGGGACTTGTCACAGATGCCAATACTGAAATAGCTGCCCCATTTGTGAGTCACCAACACTGAGAATCCAGACTAATAGGTTACTGTGACATTTCCAATTTGCCACTCATTCTCTAAATTGTTATGTTGTCTTAAGCTCAGGCTGGCATAATTTACATTATGAGCTATCAGAACTCAGTCACCCAGGTATTTTTATAGATAAAGTGAAGTTCAGAGGTCAAAATTAGAGAAATGCTTGTGCCTTTTTTTCTTAGATGTTTGATTTTCTCAACTATTTTAAAATTCACTACAGATGCTATTACATTATCCAAATAATGACAGTAATGCCAGTAATTCAATAGTCCATTTGCCTTCTTTTCATTATAAAATGATGTTTAACAAGTACTTTAAGCTCCTTGAAAGAAAATCACTATTACTGATGATGATGATTGCTACTATTTTGGTCACTTTTTTCCCTTTTTAGGATATTAAAAAAATGTCTGGGAAAAGGGAAATGTCTATTACTGTTTCTTATATAACATCTGCAGGAAGTGTTGTTACTTTTTAACAAAATGTTTGAAATCATTTTCTTTTTTTAATTTTTATTTTTCTAAATTTTAATCCAATTAACATATAATATATTATTGTTTCACAGGGTCAGGTCTGTGATTCATCAGTCTTATATAATGCCCAGTTGAAATCATTTTCTGTCTCTAAAGAAATTAGAGACTTGTAGTGATAAGACTCCAGTCATCTTCTTTCTTCAACAAACTGGTTGTTTTGTGTAAATTCTTATATTTTTCCAGTGTACTGAAGTGTCACATCCAGACACAAGATATTTTTAAATAATCAACTTGGATATAATGAATTCTAATACTCTTTTTTCCCTTTTAAAAAAATTATTTAAATTGTGTTAGTTAACACACAGTGCAATATTCATTTCAGGAGTAGAATTCAGTGATTCATCACTTACATACAACACCCAGTGCTCATCACAAGTGCCCTTGTTAATACCCATCACTCATCTAGCCCATTCCCGCCATCTACCCTCCCTCCCTTAATTCTCAGTTTGTTCATTGAGTCACTTATGTCTTGTTTCCCTCTCTCCTTTTCTTCTTTTCCCCTTCCTATATGTTCATCTGTTTTCTTTCTTAAATTCCACATATGAGTGGATCAATGATATCATTCTTATTCTGTGTTCAAGTGCTTGTTTCTCCACAAAGTAAAGATGGCAAACTCAGCACAAAAACGGCTAATGGGGCCATACCTCAATGTCCCAGGGTTTCCTCCCTTTGATTCCTCTCCTCTGAGTTGACAGAAATGGGAAGATTCCATTTAGTTGGGTCTGGGTTGCTTTCCATTACACTTTTCTCAAAGATGTTTTCTTGCTGAACCTCTTTCCAGGAATGAGGTTTGACCAGTGGTTTTAAGGCATTCATCCTTTCCACAAGTTCCTAAAGAAGCTGAAATATAGAACCTACCTCTACACCTTTCCTTTCCCTTGAGTCATCCAAAGAGGCCTGGAAGGGATGAGTGTTGATTTGTACTAAGGGAAGATTTAAATGGGAGGAAGGTAAAGAATAAAAGATGCAAAATATGAGGACTCTTCATCTATTCTTTTTTATTACACTTCTGTTACAAAATTAAGATTTAGAAGACTAGATTCTTTCTAACTCAAAAAATGACTCCGAAGTCCCAGTGGAGTATCTTTTGTTCTATACATCTATATAGCTCACACTTACATAACGTTTACTATGTGCCAGGCACTCTCTATTTGTTTTACATTATTGTAGTCCCCAACCAACCTTATGTGGTGGATACTATTATCTTTCGGAAAGGAAAATGAGGCCAGGACTGGCTGCATGAGCCTACAACCTGTGCAGTTGCATAGGACCTCAGAGGGACCGTGGGGTTGCTTTAATGCTATATTGTCACTGTCTTGAAATTCTTAATTTTTGAACAAGAAGCATTGCATTTTCATTTTTCCTGGGCATGGGAAACAGATGGGCAAAAGCAGAACAGAGGGAAACAGTGTAAGAACTTACTGTGAAATCATGCCATGTTATGTGGGTGTGGCAAGGGAGGGACTGGAAGAATATACCGCGTAGGGTTTGGATTTTACATTGTAGGTGATGATAGGGACAGCAGGACTCAGTTATGAAAATAAGATGTGCTAGTAGACTGCACACATTTCCTATACTAACATACTATATGTTATAGATCCACAGTGAACTTCTGCTAAACATTTAATGACCGTTTTACTGAACTCAGGAATAATATGAAAAGCATATGAGCAAAAAGCAATTATTGCTGCATCCTGAAAGGTAGTAGTTCATCTAAATGTGAAACACATAGAGCCATAACACTTAGGGTCTTTTTAGGGGACAGACGGGGTGGTTGTTTCTTTTGCATATTAGTTTGTTAGACTAAAAAGCAGAAAAAAAATGGTTACCAAGTAAAAAATAATGGAAAGATATTGGAAATAAAATTATTCTCCCATGGGATCATGCTTATTTGATTTTAGTGAATTTAATAGTGTGTTCTTCATGGATTGAGATGTATATGCTTTTCCTAGGTGATTTCTATGTCTTTATATATTCTTTGTTGCTGCCTGGAGCTCCCAAATTCATACCCTGATCTAGAGTGGGCTTCTGATTTGGAGACTCAAATATAAAACATCTCCATAGGATGGCTCTCAGATAATCCTGTTGAACAAGTCCAAAACTGTGTCCTTGACCTTCCTTTCCTGAAACTCTTCTTCCTCCAATTTAACTACTTTGCAACATGACAGCTCCTGTCACCCTTGCAGTTGCTCATATCAGTGAGTCATCCTTGTCACTCCCTCTCTCTCTACATCCAATTCGTTACCAAATCTTTGACTCTGTGCTTCATATCATCTATATTTCTTATTTATGTTGCTGTCATTCCCAACTAAGCTGCCATCATTTCTCACCTTGACTATTACACTGGCTTCTCTAAAGGTCTCCCTGCCCCTTTTCCTGCCCCCCTCAAGTTCTCCACATTGCCACCAGTAATCTTAGTTAAGACAAAACTTGGCTTATATCTGATCAAAACCACCCAGTGGTTTCCCAGTCTGATGACATCAAAACCCAGATTCCTTAGAAGGTTGAAGGAGTCTGTCCCCAGCCTGTCCTCAGTCTTATCTCATATCTTTCCTCTGAGCTTACCAAGACAGCAGCTACACTTCCTTCCCTTGTCATAGTTCCAGAAATGTGCTAGGCTTGATCCTGCCTTGGGCCTTGGTACAGGCTGAGGTCTCTTCCTAAAAGCTTTTCTGTAAAGATCACCTAATTCCTATTCATTGTTCAGAACTCAGAAGATACTACTTCTTTAGGGAAGTTCTCCTTCAATAACTTTAATCTGAAATAGACCCCCTCACTATCTTCTAAGTGTTCTGTTCATTTGTTTAATGTCTTCTTCTCTAATAGATGATGAGCTTTATGAGCGTCAGGCCGTGTCTTTGGTTTGTTTCTATCCTTTGGGCCTAGCACAATGCCTGATGCATATAGAAGTGTTCAGTAAATACTTAATAAATGAAATAACCATGGCCTTAATGTTGCCACTTGCATACTGTGTGTATTTTGTACCTTGACGTTTGTTTTTGGTGGACTCTCTTAAACATACTCACCTTCCTTAAATGCTTTCTTTTTTTTTTTCTTGCTCCTACACTGGTCCTGCCCCCACAATATTCCAAACTTAGTACTGCTATTCATCTCTGATGAACTGTTAGCAACTTAAGATCCGAAGGAGTGTTTCTACCTAAGTATCACCTACTGACATTATGAGGGTGGGAGGTAAAGGGTGTGTGGGTGGGTGTATATGGAACTCTGGGAACATGCCCAGGTGCTGACCACAAACATGGGATTTCTTTGCATCTCTTATTTTAAAGAAATTTTGCATCCTACTTAATAGTTACTCCATATTTGTTTTTACTGTAAAAAGTGCTTGGGGTCACTTCTGCAGCTTGTATATATTCCCCAGAAACTCTGATTAAGACATTTTTAGGCATTTTTAGCTTGGCTCAGTTTTCTAAACAGTTTCTTATAGCAGAGACCTCCAGAGCACTCTAAAAGGTACTCAAGTCCTGCCCCTACCTTTCTGATTTTCTTGTTCTGGTTTGCTTGCCTTGTTTCTTTTATCCCTTCACCCTAATTCTGCTTCTGGGCTGCTATTTGCATTTTGGGTGGAAAAATTCTTTATTGTGCTGGGCTGTCCTGTAATTGTCCTCCCTACCTGTCCCCATGGTACAGAGAGGTTAGAATCCCTGGCCTCCACCTACTACCTGCTGAATGTACCCAGAGTCATTGTGACAAAGCCAACTTCCCACCATATTTTCAAACACCCATTAGTAGGTTGTTCCTCTTCCATTTGAGAACCACTTCTCAGACTATTCACACCTTTTACAAAATCCAGAACCTTGATGATAGGTTTAGAGGTTAACAGCTATTTTATTCATTCAAAACTCAGACAACTAATTATTAAATGTCTGCTGTGTGCCAGGCACAGTTCTAGTCAATGGCAATATAGCCAATAATAGACTCACAACCTGAGGATTATTGTGTGGTTCTTTCTACCTACCAACTCGCTTATTTTTGTTTATTTTTGAACAAGTTTGCTCTCCTCAATGTATTGTTGAATAGTCCTCAGTTAGTGTTCTGATGATTTCTAGTTTAAATGTGATAAGGACATTGACATTTAGGATAGATGAAAACATTGACCAAAATAATACCAAAAAATTTAAAAACCAGAAAATATGAGTGATTGGTCCCTAATTGGCAAAACATTAGCAGAATGTTACAATTTAAGCATATTGTACATTTAAAAAGATTTTAGTGCTGATTAATTTTATAAGAATTCCTGATGTAATTTTCCTTCTTTTTGACATAAGTAGTTCAGTTTGGCAGCAGTGATTTTATCTGCTTTATGTGATTATTTAATTTCTCTGGGTTTACTTACATTGTCATGTCATTCTAACATACTTATGTATTATTCATGTGTAGTTGTACAATATTTGAAGAAGCTGCTGAATGCTATTAGAAGAAGCAGAGAGAGAGCCCCCAAATCTATTAAGTGAAGCAGCCCCACAAGATGGGGAAAGGAGGGGTGCTGGGCTGGTAAGATACTATTCTGGTGAGAACAAGGGGCATGCATGTTTCCAAATAAAGTGACATAACCTACGAAAAATGAGTATTAACCTGAAGTATTAAAATCAGGTACCTCCTTCTTTCCTCTCTGTTAACATTCCCTACAGATTTCAGAATCTGTGGTGACTAGAAGATCAATGGGAATATTTTATATCACTTTCTGTGTGTCAGCCACCATTTGAAATACTTTATATATGTTACTTTTTTTTTTTTTTTTTTAGATTTCATTTGTTTATTTGACAGAGAGATAGAGAGAGAGAGCACAAGTAGGCAGAGCGGCAGGCAGAGGGAGAGGGAGAAGCAGGCTCTCCACTGAGCAGGGAGCCCAATGTGGGGCTCGATCCCAGGACCCTGGGATCATGACCTGAGCAGAAGGCAGATGCTTAACAACTGAGCCACCCAGGCACCCCATATACTTTAATTTTCACAACAAACTTGTAAAGTAGGGTTGTCATCACCACCACCACCACCATCATCATCATTGTCATCATCCTTATTTTCCACCTGAGGGTACTGGGGCACTGGGAGATTAAGTGATAGGTAGTGTCAGAGATGGACTTCAAACGGAGAGAGTGTGGCTCTAAGGTTTGGGTGTTTAGCTTTTACACTGTACCACCTCTGGGGGTGAGGGGCGAACAAGTTGAGAGTGAAGTAGCATAACACTCTCCTTATTGATAAACTGTGTGTTAGATGCTTAATATCAGGACGGGTAAAACTATGTGGTTTGACATTTTTTACATTGAAATTTGATCTTTTTTAAAATTTAATTTTAATTAACTTATTTTAATTTTTTAAAAAGATTTATTTATTTTGAGAGAGAGAGAGAGAGAGCACAAGCGTGTGCACACATGACTAAGGGGAGGGACAGAGGAAGAGGGAGAAAATCAGACTCTCTGCTGAATACAGAGCCCAACTGGGGTTGGTCTCAGGACCCAGTCATGATCCTATCTAAAGTCAAGAGTCAGATGCTTAACCGACTGAGCCACTAAGGAGCCCCTAAATTATTCTAACTTTAACTCCTTTTTTGCATAAAAGTGACAATTCTTCAGTTTTGTTACAAATCAACATTTTACTCTTTTTAACCAAGGCATTATTTTGTAGAAAAAAAATTTGTACAATAATATAATAAGCAGTTATATTATATTTCTCTTAATTTTACTTTCCCAGAAAGATGTAGTTGAAATAAAAGCACAATTAATTTCAAAGGGAAATTATTAAATTCAGAAAAGGTCAAATATCAGCTATCACCTGTATAAAGACTGCCAAGATGTAAATACCTGAATGTTTGTTTCTTTTTTCTTCCCATCTACTTTGTCTCATTTTGTTTTTTACTTTCAAATTTTAGAGGATGTTTTACATACCTTTTTTTCTTTGTAGCTTCACTTACTCTAGCTAAATTGACAATTATCTCCAGGGATAAAAACCACAGAAACCATGATAAAGATACAGCCGAATGGCCCCTAATTGACTTGCCTAATCCAATAAAGTGTTTCCTTCTGAGACAATTAGAAGGTCAGAATGGAATACTCTGGAATGCAATACATTACATGAGCTGCTCTTAACTAATTTATAGACTCACTATTTGCTGAACACAAAACCTCAGTTGTTAGACTTTAACTGTTGTTTCTGTTAATCCAAAAGCAGATGTTTCACCTTTCACTCATTCATTTCTGCCCTTTGATTTCTAAGTTTATTTTCTCATCTGGCCACCACTGCTCTTATGGCTATATACGTAGGTAAGATGGAAAAAAATATAGGAAAATTATGTATCCATTCTTCTGGAAGTATTCTTTTTTGCTAATTACCTAAAAGCACTAAGAAATGTATCCGTTTGGCTTGATATTTTTGAAAACTAAAAATAAAGTTAGAAAAAATCTCTAGTGTGTGTAACATCCAGATCTTTCCGGTTAATTCAACATTCACATTGGTAAAGAGGACTAAATAATTTTTTCAAGGTATCACTCCAAGTATCCAGGGACATGAAAGATTCATGGCGATAGTTCAAATAATTTCAGCAACTAAGTGACACTGAAATGTGAATTGATGTACAAATGTTCAGTCAATGTAGTCAGAATAAATGAAATAAATGTAGAAGTATGAAAAATAACAGTTGTCTGCTTCTCTGCTAAAAGCTGCCTTTTATAGTGGACACTTTTGGGGCCCCCTCTTCTTTGATAACTATTGCTTCCTGTTTCCTAGCTATGTTTACATTTTTTGTTGTAACCATCACTACTATCCATCTCCAGAACAGTTTTCTCAACTGGAAGTCTATACTCATTAAACAATAACTCCCACTCCTCCACTCCCCAGCCCTTGGCAGCCACTTCTCTGCTCTCTGCTTTATGAATTTGACTTCTCTAGGTAAAACATATAAGTGGAGTCATGCAGTATTCGTCTTTTGTGACTGGCTTATATCACTTAGCATAAAGTCCTCACGGTTCATCCATGTTGTAGCATGTGTCAGAATTTTATTCCTTTTAAGTTTGAATAAATACTCCATTGTGTGTATATATCATATTTTACTTATCTATTGATGAACATTTGGGTTCTTTCTGCCTTCTGGCTGTTGTTTGAGCATGATTGTCCCTGCTTTCAATTTTTTTGCATACATATTCTAATTCCACAAGTGCAATTGCTAGACCATATGGTAATTTTCTTTAATTTTTTGACCCTGTTTTCCATAGCAGCTGCACCATTTTATATTCCCACCAGCAGTGCACAAGGGCTCCCATTTCTTCACATCCTCACTAACACTAGTTATTTTCTCTTCTTTCTCTCTTCCTTTCTTCCTTTTATAGTAGCCATCATCCTAATGGATATTAAGTGGTATCTCTCTATGGTTTTAATTTCCATTTCCGTAATGATTTGTGATGTTGAGCAGCTTTGCATGTGGTTATTGGCTCTCACTAGCAGAATGTTTAAGGAACTCTATTGATCAGAACTTTTCTCATTTTGAGCTTTCCAAGCTCAGGATGCTCAACTTATTCTTGTATTTCCTAAGACTCTTCAGTATCCTCCCACTCCCCTTTTTGCTTAAAGCTCTATTTCTGTTACCTGTAACCAAAATTTCTGATTCAGCTTTCCTAGGGAACTCTACGTTCCTCCTTGCCTCCACCTTCTTGCCTCCACTGATGTTATAAATCACCGCAGCACTTGATTTACCCACTATTTTTGTGAAACATTTCAGCTACGTTCTTACCATTTTTGCTTATTTTTGATAGAGAAAATTATTAGCTATGGTTCAGAAAAGATCCTAAAAATGTCATTTTTTACTTTAGTTAATAAATACGGGAGTAGCCCTTTTCTATGGGAGTTTCCCAGAGACATGTTTAGTATTGCCTCTTAAACTTGGGTTCTCTGTATGGAAGGATGTTAGGACAATAGTAGTTTATGCTGTCACAGCCAGTTAAGTCCACCTCCCAAGGCAGAGGAACAGCAACCTGGAGTGGTGCTGTGAAGGTGGTGGACTGTGGGGGAGGGGGTAGACTTTGTTTGGGTCTCCACATCTCTAGTAATGTCAATTCCTGGCCTTCCTGTTTTAGGATCTTGTATGGTAGAATGAGAATTAAATGACGTAATCTATGTACAGCACTTCATACAGTGCTTGGCATTTAATAAGAGATCAGTAAAGGTTAGCAATCTCCCTCCAAATAAAAGATATTTTAATATTAAAATTTTTAAATTGCCTTTGTTCTAGGGTGACTTTCTCCTGCTTGGCATTTAGGGAGGATGGCATAGAGACATTTTATTTCTTTTTAAATTAATGTCTTACATTTAATGTAACAAGGTGATTTTCTAATTATATAGTAATTAAACTTAAACAAAAGTTACAATAAGAAAGGGGCATTGACTGTGTCATGATTTAAATTTGGAATGAGGATAAGATCAATGCCTTGATTTTCCATAATCATCATAAGGGTCACATAAAATGACATTTTCTGTAATGGGGACTACATCTTCATTCTAACATTAGGACTTCTGAAGTAATGAAGAAGGAAAAAAATAAAGTTTTAGTGTATTTCACTGACAGCTTAGAAGATATGAATTAATATTCTTTAAGGATCTATAGAGTTTTACCAAATAATAGTTCAGTTTAAGTTAAAATGAAATTGCAGTGGTATTTTTCCTCTGAGAAAGACCTCCTTTGTCTGATCTGTCACTGTATCATCATTTATTCTTATGTTATTAGAATGATCATTCAATCATATTTTCTTCTTTTCGAGTTAGTTACAAGCATAAAGGCTTGCCATTAGCTCTCTCCCCACTGCCATGACTATATGAATGTATCGTCAGGATTCTGACAAAGCATGCTCTTAGATCTGCATCTATCTTTTCTATTATGTTTTTGGAAGGAAAGTGAGTCAAAGTGAGTATATAATTTATCAGTAGTAAGAAATTGCCACATTTGACCTTTTTTTAGACTTGTGTCTTCTTTCCTTAAGGAATGTTACATTGTGTTCCACCAGAACCACCAGTACAGATCTGGAAAAACTGTAATTCACCCTTAGTCAATGGAAATCACAGAACTGAGCCCTAATGCTGTGCAGTACTTACACACTCTGTCAGACATGATGATAGTTTCTGTTTATAGCTATTTGGTTGAAAAATGTTTGTATTCTTTGTTCCTTTTACTCTGGGGTTAGATTTTCATGAGAAGATAATGATTCCTCAAGACTTCAGTGTCCTTGTTCCCCCTGCCCCCAAACACCGAAATGTTCTGTGTATAGTTGTTAGAGTGCTACCAAGCAAGCCCTGTACAATTGCATCTGGACCGTAATACAATTCCAGTTAATGCTTTGAGAATTGGATGTGGTATTGTCATTTGCCTCACTAGTAAATAGATATGGTTTTTTTCTAGTTGGCAAGATGTCATCTTCTTAGCTATAAGGAGGCTCCTGTGGGTATCTTTGATCACAGAAATGATATTTTTAAGTTAGAGACATGACTTCACATAGAACACAAAACAGACTTGGTCTCCACTGGAAAGAAATGATTCCTGACTATCAACATAAAAAAAAATAGGTTTAAAGATACAGAATGCTAAGAAGTGTTAAGTCTAGTATCGTACCAAATCCAGCCACAAAATGAAAGAAAACAGTGTCATTCTTGAAACGGCCCCATTCTGCCTCAGGTTTTGTTTCTATCAGATGTAATCTTTACAGCTTAAAGGTTTGACAGATTTTTGTACCAGCTTCATCATTCCCTAACATCTTTACTTTACCTGAGAAAAAACTGTGATTATGAATGCTCTCAGGATAGGGTGATGCCTTACTTATGTCCACCTCTCTAGCATGCTCTGCTTTGCCTGACTCTTAGTGGAGTTCAATAAATGAGAGCTAAATGGAATTTTCACTTATTTTCTACTTTTCCATAGCTTGGATTTTAAAGACACCGTATCTGACGATACTTGACAATTTGTTACAGCGTTTTTGATCACAAATGAAGCTGTGGTCTGTATGCCTGATCTAAGAAGAATAAGAGGACTTTGTTTCTTGAGTAAAAACTTCTATTTAAGAACCTCTGTTAGCTTTTTTTTCCTTTTCTTTATGGTCTTTGAAAATCTCTCAAATTGTAGGAGCATCTGTTCTCACACATTTCTGTCTGCTCAGTTCCTCCAATTATATGTCCTATGGACCTAAAACTCATTAGATCTCAAGCTGAACCCACCATTTTTTTTTTCCTTTTAACCAGTTCCCTCTGGCTGTTTTTGTTAATATCATGCCTTTATTCCAGTCACTTCTTTCACTAACTTGGCCTTGTGCTTGACGTCTATACTTTCTTATACATGGCTTTTGATTTCCTGCCCAATACTTCCAATTCCACCTCCCCAACATCACTTACATCTATCTCCTTTTTTTTTTTTTTTTTTAAAGATTTTATTTGTTTATTTGAGAGGGAGAAGCAGAGTCCCCACTGAGTAGGGAGCCCGACGTGAGGCCTGATGTGGGGCCCGATCCTAGGACTCTGGGATCATGACCTGAGCTGAAGACAGACACTTAACTGACTGAGCCTTCCGGGAGTACCACATCCATCTCCTTTTCTGCACACCCACTGCCACCAACCTCATTACATCTTGTATGTTTTTCTATCTTCTTTCTGCTCTACTCTCTTCCCTTTAAATCAAGATGAATCATCTTAAAGCAGATGTCTAATTGTGTCACTCAGTCATTCACTCTTTACCTAAGGCCCCCGACTTCTTTTTTTTTTTTTTTTTTAAAGATTTTATTTATTTATCCGACAGACAGAGATCACAAGTAGGCAGAGAGGCAGACAGAGAGAGAGGAGGAAGCAGGCTCCCCGCGGAGCAGGGAGCCCAATGCGGGGCTCGATCCCAGGACCCTGGCATCATGACCTAAGCTGAAGACAGAGGCTTTAACCCACTGAGCCACATAGGCGCCCCAAGGCCCCCAACTTCTTATAGAAAAAGCATAAACATTCTAGCTATTATTCTAGAACAGAAGACGATTTTCACCACATGTGTAATTTAAAATGTCATAACTACATTAAAAAAGTGAAAAGAAATATATTTTAACTCAATATATTAAAATACTATTTCAATATGTCAATATAGAAATTATTGATATTTTGTATTATTTTTTCTAATTCTTTGGAATATGTTTCTAGCTACATTTCAAGGATTCGGTGTCACATGTGGCTAATGGCTACACTAATAGTGCAGCTCTGGGACTTCCCCTACCTTTTACAAATCTGTTCCTGACTCTAATTTCCTTTCCCTTCTATACATTCTATCATCTAGCCACACTGAGCTCTATGTTCATATCTGCAAACCATTCAAGTTATTTTGCCACAATGTCTTTGTGCTGTTCTGTATCCATGGAATGCTATTATTCTCCTCCCACGTCCAAATCCTGGAAGTGGTTTAAGGCTTTGTTCAAATGCCACCTGACCCAGGAGGTTTTATCCTCCCTCACATGAAATTAATTGTCCCCTCTCTGACTTTCCATAGTTCCTTTTCTGTGATGGCACTTAGCAATCTTAATTTTTCTACACACCCATCATATCTCCTTTCTAGGTCATCAATTTCTGGAGAGCAGTCACTGTGATTTCTTCTTCAGGTCACAAAGCTTTGTCCTGTGCTTTGTTCATAAAGGCATTTATTGAATGGTTGGGGAATCACAAGTTAAACCTCGCCTGAAGGTAGTTTTATTAACTGGGGTTAGAAATTATTGCAAATAGTCAGAAATGAAAAAGTGTACCTATATACATATGTAATTGTTTTGAATTTATGTGACATTTAATACAGTGCTTCCAAGTTAGCAGAAAATTCAGCTTTAACAACAACAGCATACTCATGTGACTTATATAAAAAAATAGTAAGCACATATTTTTACTTAATAAGTGCCAGGAGAATACTTTCATAGATTTCTTTACAATCACCTTGATTAACCATTCCTCGAAAGAGGATGCTATTGAAGGTTGCTTTTGTTTTACTTATCAATTCCTAGCTAAGGACTACAGGGAATCTTTGCATCTCTAGACCTCTCCCTGGGACATAAAACTAAGCTTGTCTTGTCTGTCTTTCATTCTCATTTCCGTCAGGATAATTGAGTCAGGCAATTGACTGTCTCTAAGGAAGTTTGATATTGGTGAGAATTAGATATAGTTTTGTTTGTTTCTTTGGTTTGGTTTGTTATCATTTTGTCTCTTCTTAAATTTGCCTTAGACTGATTCCTACCATTGTAAAATAGATTCTTCTAATATAAAAGCCTGAAATCTGTTAATTGATACACCAGAGCATACCAAGTTTATATATTCCAACTTAGCTTCTTTCTCTTTTTTTGAGACATAACTTGATGGAAATCTCTCCTTGGTTACTGAGTGTCGCAGATGCTGTTGGTTCTTCATTCATATCCCTGGGATCCCTTTACCTTTTCTGCTCATGCCAGCCTGACTTCCAACATCCAAGACTTTTGTACAGCCAGAGAAGTAAAGGGAGTAGCCCCTAACCAGTTACTGAAGACCATGGGGTTAAATTCACTCCAGCTATCTTGTGTCTTGGCTGGGAGGCATGCATTTTGCACTGTTCCAATTTCCTTTTAATCCTCATCAGTTTTCCACAGTGCTTGCTGCCTTAATAATACATCCTTAACTGTTTGCTTTTCCTTCCCTTTCTGTACCACCGCTCATCCAATGTGGGTGTCCTTACCCCTCCCAAGTAAATTAGATGCACTCAGTCCTTGACTCAGTGTCTGCTTTCTGGAGAACCTAAGACACCAAGCTAATCATAGCTTTAAAGCCTTTAGTGTGGTTCCTATCTTTCCCTCTTTTCTTCTCCTTTCTCACTCTTACTTCCTTTCCTCCCCATGACTTTTTTTCCTTTCCTTACCCAATATTTATGTAGTGTCTATTTTATGTTAATCATCCAAGAAACAGAAATGCAAACCAGTTTCCTTGTCCTCAAGGCTTTTAACTGATTTATGCTGAATCATATCCCACTGAATGTATCATGAAATCTCTACGAGTGACTTTGGCCTTTTTTATTTTTCTTTTAACTTTAAAAAAAGAAGAGACTATTTCAGCCTGTTGCTGATTGTGATGACACTAATTTTTGTTTCTTAAGCTTTTTTGGAGGAGCAAAAGATTTTACCCTCATTTGTTTCAGCTTATCTCTAAAAATATCCTTGTTAGACTAAATGGAACTAAGATAGTGTTAATTTTGATAAAACATCAGTGAAAGTCAACAAGAGAAAAGTATTTATTCCAAATACTTAATTCTAAATTACTGCAGGTCATGCATAGGTATGGTTGAGTTGATCCTAGGAGACTAACTTTGACAGGGTGCATTATTGGGTAGACAGCCATCAGTCATTTGAGAACCATCTTAACAACACAAATCCAGTAAGAGGGGGGAAAAAAAAATCAGTCCTGAAGATTTGGTGTGCTATCAGAATAACACTTGACTGATAACTTAAAAAAACAAAACAACAACAAAAACCCTTCCTATGATTGCTTTGTCATTTTAAATTAGGTAATGGAAAAACCTTTTTGATCTAAATAGGTATTAAGTGGTTTTCCTTTCATTATGTGCCAACTGGCATATCATAATAAAAACATAATAAAAGTCAAAGCAATTTGAATATAATACTATAAATCCTGGCAGTAAGATTGTTTGAAAAGCTTATTACCAACATCATTAGAGAAGAGTAAATAGAAACACATACTCAAATATAAACCAGGAGCAGAGAGTTTCAAATAATTTTTTTACATTCTTATAGCTTTTCTAATCCTATTGTTTCTAATAGAAAATCATTGTGTCATCACCCCAGAGGGAAATACCCATGCATTATAATTTGATACTCGATTATATTTGTTTTTACTATATATAAGACATGTAGCCCCATTTTATTTGCATATGATAGGAACAGCTAAAGTTGACCTAAATTATGTGAATTTAGATTGGTCTTTTCTCAGAGTAAATCCTTTCCTTCTATTCCTGTTATTCAGAGTCATCATCATTTTCCCCATGAATGTAGATGAAAATCTGAGTTTTATTTTTGACGTTTCCTGTTTTAGTCAGCTCAGGCTGCCACAATAAATGCTGTAGACTGAGTGGCTTAAACAACAGAATTTTATTTCTCACAGTTCTAGAGGCTGGGAAATCCAAGGTCGAGGTGCTGCCAAGGAGTTTCATTGTGAGGCTTCCTTTCTTGGCTTGTGGGTGGCTGCCACCCATCTTGCTGTGTGCTCACGTGACTTCTTCATGTGTTTAGGGGGATATCACAAAATTCCTTTTTTTTAAGTCTACAAAATATTCCATTGTGTATATATGCCACACCTTCATCCATTTGTCCATCCATGGACATTTAGGTTGCTTCATATCTTAGCTATTGTAAATAATGCTGCAGTGAACATGGATGTGCATCTATCTTTTTGAGTTAGTGCTTTCATTTTCTTTGAATAAATACCTTGAAGTAGAATTGCTGGATCATACGATATTTCTATTTTTAGTTTTTTGAGGACCTCCACACTCTTTTCCTTGGTGGCTATAGCAATTTACGTTCCTACCAACAGTGTGTGAGAGTTTCCTTTTCTCTATATCCTTGCCAAAACTTGTTATTTCTTGTCTTTTTGATAATAGCCAATCTAACAGTTATAAGGTGGTATCTCATTGTTTTGGTTTGCATTTCTCTGATGACTGATGACGTTGAGCATCTTTTCATGTACCTGTTGGCCATCTGTATGTCTTCTTTGGAAAAATGTCTATTCATACCCTCTGCCTGTTTTTAAATCAGATTATCATTGAGTTTTATGAGTTCTTTATATATTTTGACTGTTAACCCTTTATTAGATATATTATTTGCAAATATTTTCTCCCATCCAGTAGATTGCCTTTTCATTTAGTTGATTGTTTCCTTTGCTGTGCAGAAGCTTTCTAGTTTTATGCAGTCCCACTTACTGATTTTTGCTTTCGTTGCCTGTAATTTGGTGTCAAATACAAAAGAAATCATTGCCAAGACTGATGTCACAGGAGTTTACCACAGTTATTTTCTTCTAGGAGTTTTATTGTTTCATGTCTTATATTTACGTCTTTAGTACATTTTGAGTTAATTTTTGTTTATGGTGTAAGATAGTGGTCTGGATTTATTCTTTTTCACATGGCTGCCTCTTTTTCCCAACACCATTTATTAGAGAGACTATCTGTTCCCCATAATATATCCTTGGCTCCTTTGTCATAAATTAATTGATGATATATGTGTGAGTTTATTTCTGGGCTCTGTATTCTATTCCTTTGATCTTTGTGTCTGTCTGTTTTCATCCCAGCACCATTATATTTTGATTACTATAGCTTTGTAATATAGTTCGAAAGCAAGGAGCATGATGCCTACAGTTTTGTTTTCTCTCCTAAAATTATTTTGCTATCAGGGGTCTTTTGTGGTTTCATACAGATTTTAGGATTTTTTTCTATTCCTGTGAAAAATGCCCCTGGAATTTTGGTAGGGATTGCATTGAATCTATAGATTGCTTTGGGTAGTATGTACATTTTAACAATATTAATTCTTCCAGGGGTGCATGGATGGCTCAGTTGGTTAAAGCATCTGCCTTCAGCTCCTGGGTCCTGGGATCAAGTCCAGCATCAAGCTCCCTGCTCAGTGGGGAACCTGCTTCTCTCACTGCCCCTCCCCCTCCACTCATGCTCTATCTCTCACTTTCTCTCTCTCTCAAATAAATAAATAAAATCTTTAAAGAATATATTAATTCTTCCAATCCTTGAGCATGGAATATCTTTCCATTTATTTGTGTTCTCTTCAATTTCTTTTATCAGTGTCTTACAGTTTTTAGTGCATAGATCTTTCACCTCCCTTGGTCAAATTTTATTCCTTCATAATTTATTCTTTTTGATGCAAGTTTAAATGGAATTGTTTTTGAAAAATTTGTCTCTCTGATTGTTCATTATCAGTGTACATAATAGCCAGAGTTTTTTTGTATATTGATTTTCTATCTTGCAGATATCATGTTATGTGCAAATAGTGATGGTTTCACTTCTTCCTTTCCAATTTGGATGCCTTTTATTTCTTTTTCTTGCCTAATTGCTGTGGCCAGGATTTCTAATACTATGTTGAATCAAAGTGGTGAGAGTGGGTATCTTTATCTTCCTGATCTTAGAGGAAAAGTTTTCAACTATTCACCATTTATCAAATGCTTTTTCTGAAGTGATTATTTTCATTAATTTTATTTACCATAAATAAATTATTGATTGCTATTTCCCAAAATTGTAGTGCTAATACTTTCTAGACTTTCTTATTCTCATTATTGTAGAAAATATTTTTTTCTCACTCTAAACCTGTCTTCCAAAAATAGTTTATATTTTTCCAGATTGTTTTTTGTTTTGTTTTGTTTTGTTTTTTGTTTTGTTTTGTTAAATGATTTAAGTATCTTAAAACTTAATAGATACATTGATATATTCTGTTTCCTAAATACATGAATTAGAAAAATCTCAGTATTCGGTGTACTGTCAGTTCCAGACCAGAGACAGCAATGTTTAACTGAATTAGGAACTTACTAGATCCAGTGTTTCTTTGCCTAAACTTTAGAAGGGTTACATTGACCAAAGTAGCTACCTGTTGGTCAAAACACTGAATTGCTTATTATTATTCTGTTGGTTATGTGGTTAAGACACTTGAGTAATAGAAAATCAGTATTTTCTTAAATATATCCATAACATGTAAGATATCTTGTTTGTTTCTTTATTCATCAACATTATAACTTCACCGAAAAGCTATCAACTTGGTCTGATTTATTTCCTCAGAGCTCGTGCTGCTTTTGCTAATGGTCCTTTGTGTTCTCTATTTTCTTTGTAAATGCTTATTTCATTATTTTTACCTAAATTGAAAAAGGCTTTCAAGAATGTAATTTTCAGCCTCAGTCTAAGTATTTGAAAGACTATGCCAATTTCTCTTTTAATCATCATTTCTCCTTTTTTGAAACAAGGGCGAACAATTCATATGCCTGTATGTACCCTAACAACTCTATTAGAAGTTAATCTCCAGTGGTGGATAACTCTGTGCCAATTTTGCTTTCAAGCTAAATCAAATAAAGAGAGGTAAGATGTTTGAAGTGGAATGGTTTTTGGGGTGGACATATGTTAAATGAACATTTTAGTGACTTGCCGGTTTTTACTGAGCAGAGCATTAGAATTGATCAACTCTTACATGCTCATTACTAGACTTGGTGCTTAGTGGCACTTGCCATTGTAAGCTCTGAGTTTTAAGGGGAAAAAAAAGTATCTAAAACACGTACTCTTTTCCCTGTCATTCAGCAGAACTGACTTGAAAATGAGTAAGCGACATATTGTGAATTATGTCCTATTACTCAGACATAGAATGTCATGTAACACTTAAAATTTGCCAGTGTCATATGTCAGGCATTTTTGAAATACCATTGACAAGGTGGTTTTTGAGGAAGGCATATAACTTAATGTGATATGATGGCAGGCCTAAGCCATGGACACACTGAAATCAATTAGATGCTGTTTCTGAAATCAATGTTCCTAACCAAAAATAAGAGGAAAATTGAGAGCCCTAGGCACCTGGACACGGGCAGGCTTTGCAGTGTCCTCACAGCGTTAATTTAATTTGAGTGGGACTCTGTTTTTGTATGGATGTTACCAAGTAAAGATTATAGAAGTCTGGAACAAAAGAACTATATAAGTCATACACAGAGTAAAAGTGATTTGTGTAAGAAAAGAAGCAACGGTTTGAATTATTTACTAAAGTCATTGCTTTTCGTTGAGGAAATACTTGAAAGGCAAATTACTTGGCTTTGGGCCCAGTAATATAAATTAGCTCTGGGGAGGTCATTAGAAGGCATCCTACAGGTTGATAGACAGAGCCAACCTGTCAGATCACATCTTAGAGTAGTTACACACTTTATTGTTTCCAGATCCAAATTATACCTGGCATTTATTGTTAAATCCCAGGTGCCTTCATAGTAAAACCAATATGTTCTCTGCAACTGTGCACTTTGCCATCACCAATCAATGGTTACTCAGTTTCCAGGTATTCTTTGGAGCTGTGTACATGCTTCGCCCATGACCTTCTGGTAGAAACTGCTTCTCAGGACAGGTGGAATTGTTGGAATGCAAACGGGCATAAATAGTCATAGGCATAAAACTGCAACAAACGGCAGTGCAGAGCTCATTGGACTAAATTGATAGTGGATACAGTTAGTAGTTATCTAGCCATGGGACAAAAAGGTCTGTCAACTGACCTAGTAATTCTAAAAGCAGAACACTTCACATGCCCCAGTTTTCTCCTTTCATTTTAGAGTAGCAAGCCCAGTTTCCTTCTTAGAGTTCGTTGTAAGAATCAGTTATGGTAGTGATGACATATATTCAACTCTGAATCTTCCTTACTGTGACTAGTCTATGAAGAAAAAGTCTTGTTTTTGCAGTTGTTCTGTAAAACAATTCGAAGGATTTTTATTTTTACAAATAATTTATTTTCTTTCATATGCTTATTCTTCTGGACTTCTAGCATGATTGGTATTTTAGGAATATTTAGAATCGTTCTTTATATCATGCCTAGAAGTTTAAGTTTCCTGTTAGTCCTGACCACATGTGGTTTTGAGTTCGTATATGCTTAGGGCCATGCAGTCTGAGGAGCTGGAGCCTCCTGTCCCTCCTGGCATTATTTCTTTAAGGAACTAGTGATAACATAATGTTTTCGAGGGCTTGAGTGCTTTTGAATTATAGCTTCACTCTTTTGCCAAAGCAGTATATCATTTTAGGGGTGTATAATAGCTTTATTCAATAGCATGTGTGTGATGGAAGTATAGCTTCTGCCGCTATTTAAGAAAGTGCTATTTAAGAATGTGCTTGGTGTACCTGGCTGGCTTAGTTGGTAGAGCTTAAAACTGGATATCATGGTCAGGAGTTCAAGCCCCATGTTAGATGTGGAGTCTACTTTAAAAAAATGTGCTTGACTATCTTCTTTTAGAAGGTGGTTCATACAAATAGAATATAGCTTTTTTAAAAAAAAATTAAAATCTAATGTATTATTTGCCCCAGGGGTACAGGTCTGTGAATCATCAGGCTTACACATTTCACAGCACTCACCCTAGCACATACCCTCTCCAATGTCCATAACCCAGCCACCCTATCGCTACAGAATATAGTTATCTTTAAATCCAAATATCAATTATTTTTTAATATACTTAGAAGCAAACATTTAAAATCTAAATATATAATCTTAGTATTTTAATATTACTGCATTTTTTGCTTAAATAAAAATAAAAGATGTTAGATCAACTTCAGATTTGTTCCTATTGAATATATTCTACTTGGTATAGTATTTGGCTTCCTGTGACCTACTGTGGTAGCAGAGAGACTGGAAAGCATGAAGATCTTCTGTCCAAAGACACACAGGAGATTGAAAGACTGGGAGTCAGTGATAGGTTGGAAGTGATAGGCAAGGGAGAGGGAAGACTTAAGACGGATGCCATGCCTCTGACTTGAGTAAGTGAAAGGGAGAAAACAGATTGGGAGCAAGATGAATTTGGCTTTGGATATATAGAATATGAGCTACCTAAGGACACAGAGCAGAAATATCTAGTAAACTTATGCATTTGGGCTACAAACTCGGGGAGTCATTGTCATAAAGATAGTAGTTGAATTGAGTGAGGTAGCCTGCTTCTAGCCTTTCTCCACACATGCTTCCCAGGTGCAGAAGAAAAAACCCTGAGGAGCATCCAGAAATAGGGGTAGAACAGAAAGAGGAAGATCAAGTTGACTCAGAAAAATCAGCCGAAGAAGGAGGTGGAAGATCAAGGAGTCACAGTGTCAGAGAAGCCTAGGGACAAAAGTATGTCAAAGAAGTAGGGTGGCTAATGATGGCCCAATGCCACAGCAAGGTCAAGTAACACATGAGCTGAAATGTGTTCACTGAATTTATCATAAGGGATTGCGTCCTGGAAAGTATATTTCAGAGAGGCCAAGGATCAAATTAAAGCAGTTCTAGTGATGGCAGTAATGGGATGTGGCCATGATGCAGATGGGGGTGAAGGAGAGCAAATAATTGAGCTGTTAGACTGTAGCCTGGGTTAATGGATTAGTCAGGATTCTCCAGAGAGACAGAACCAAGATAAGAAGAGATTTATTATGGGAATTAGCTCATACAGTTACGGAGGCAGAAAAGTCTCGTGATATCCTGCAAGCTGGATAACCAGGAAAGCCTATAGTATAGTTCAGTCTGAGTCCAAAGACTTGAGAATGGGAGGGGAATATGAGAGTGTGGGGTGGGCTTGAGGGTGCTAGTGTAATTCCAGGATTCTAACAACCTGAGAATCAGGAGCTCCGATGTCTGAGAGCAGGATAAGATGGATGTCCCAGTTGAAGAAGAGAGAGAGAGAGAGTATATATATATATACTTGCCCTTTCTTGACTGCCGTCAAAGAATTAGATGATGCCCACCATATTGGTGAGAATGGACCTTCTTTACTTAATCTACTGATTCAAATGCTGATCTCTTCTAGAGACATCCCCATAGGCACACCCAGAAATAATGTTTTACCAGATATCTGGACATCCCTTAGCCCAGTCAAGTTGACACATAAAATTTACCATCACAGTTATCAACATGATACTCAAGTTACCTAGCATCATGGTAGTATTTGGAGTAAGGTCAAGGTGAACGTCAAAGTCTCTGTGGATTAGTTGGAGTGATCAGGATTGTAGAAGAAATCAGTGTTAGGAATAGGCAGTAACTAGTGAAGCTCAAAATAAACAGAATTTTTCTAAATGTAGTGAGTTAATGGTCTATATTCTCTTGTGTCTCTTCTGAGAAAATTAAACAAAAATTTAATTTGATATATGGTGGTTTAATATCAAGACACTGGAAACAAAGTAGAGCCATTGGGAAATATAAATGGGTTCTCAGGAGCTGAGCTGCTTTGTGTCCAACTTTCTAAGTATATATTAAAGATTCCTCTCATTTTTCTGTGTTCTGTCTGTATTTTCTGATTTTCCTCACCTTACTATTGTTTTGCACATAATACCCAGTGTCAGCCCCACCCTTGAGTTTCAGGACCTCTAATCTCTACTCCCCACCACTAACTCTCAAGAGTCTCAATGTATTTCAGTTCAAATGGTGAGGAAGGCATTAAAGCCTGCCTTGTACAGTTTATAAAGGACATTCCAATCAAAGGCAATGTCTATCTCACTCCTGGCTTTGAACGACTTGGGGAATAATTTAGCTTCTAGTTCATAGGTTTAGGGGAAGCCTGAGTATGTTAAGTGCAGAATGTCAGGGGAGAGGCAATTTGTTAACCACAGAAAGGAGGTTCCAGAATGGATTTAGTGAGGAGTAGAGCAAGGTTAGTTGGGAGGAGTAAAGCACTTAACCATATGGCCTTTGTCTAACCATTTTTTTGAATTATATGGTCCCTGAAAATATTTCACATCTTTAATTAGATTGTGGTGTCTTAGAGGGCTTAATACTATATCTTATATTTCTTCTGGACCCCATACCCACCGCCCCATAGGTACCCAGCATAATGCCCTCTGTGTTCTGTGGATTTTGGAACTTATTTTCTTCTTTGAATTATATTTAATAGTGTATATGTCCTATCAGTTACACAGTAAGTTGTTGTTTTTTTTTTAAGATTTTATTTATTTATTTGACAGAGAGAGATCACAAGTAGACAGAGAGGCAGGCAGAGAGAGAGGGGGAAGCAGGCTCCCTGCTGAGCAGAGCCTGATGTAGGGCTTGATCCCAGGACCCTGAGATCATGACCCGAGCCGAAGGCAGAGGCTTAATGCACGGAGTCACCCAGGCATCCTATACACTAAGTTGTATAGGACTTCATCTTTATACCTGCTGCATCTTGCTATACTCAGGCTTGTGCCTGGCCATTACACAGTTATTGACTGAATCAATTTAAATAAGGGGTAATAGGATAGAACAAAATTAGATAGAACATTGTTCCTAGTGCTTGGGATTTTAGCAACTTTTTCACACTTTGAGAGGTGTCACACAGTTTCATGTGATATTTAACGACTTCTTTCCATTAATGATACATATCCATTCTGTTTTTTCCATATTCTTTGATTTATTTTTAACAGACTCCTGGGATTAAAAGTCTGCCAGACAAAAATAAAGGTGGAAATGGTTACAGAATGTGCTGAAGTTACTTCCTCTGGAATTGTAAAGACAGGAGGAGGGATGATATGGCCAAAGGTAATTTTCCAAAAGAAAAGTGAGAGATGATATTTTCTAAATGCAGGCTATGTGATACTGAGCAACAACTGACTAAGTAGATTCTGCTGTCACTCTGGATCGCTTTGTGGCAAAGTTTCATGACTGCCTCTTCATAATGCTGGACACCCCTCTCCAATGCAGGGTCCATTTCTCTTCAGGATGATCAGTTAACTTTTCCTTACCTAAATGGTGAGGAGCTGAAGTTGTACAAGATTTGGAGGATGAGGAATTGGAAGTGGAAATAGTTGCTGTGTTTATCATAATCGTAGAATGAGACCAATTTTGGGTATCAAATTATAGATTATAATAGATATAGATAATAATAGAGTAACACTCAAGGTTCAGGAATATGGTTGAGACTTACGAAAACTGCCATATTTAAAGCCTTCTACTTCCTCCCTGTATGAATCATAGCATATGGCATAACTTTTAGGAGATTTATTTCATAGCATTTAACTCATATCATTTTCTCTTTATTTGCTGTATTCTTCACTCTTTTTTTTTTTTTAGATTTTATTTATTTGATAGAGATCACAAGTAGGCAGAGAGAGGGGGAAGCAGGCTCCCTGCCGAGCAGAGAGCCCGATGTGGGGCTCGATCCGAGGACCCTGGGATCATGACCTGAGCCAAAGGCAGAGGCTTTAACCCACTGAGCCACCCAGGTGCCCCTATATTCTTCACTCTTACAATCAAAGACATGGGCTGCATTATCATCTTGTTTAGTTCCACCATGCTATTATATAATTACTCTAAATAATGAGCGGTTTGAAGCTTAGCTATGAGCTGTGCCTGGTCACTTGTGGTAGTTACACTCTTCTAATTTCATCATGGTGAGGGGAATGGGCAGGCAGGCAGCCAGCATTTCTGCAGGCGCTGTCCTGACACCCAGCACTTTCTTATAATTCTGGTTGTAAGTCGGACCAATGTTCATATTTTGCTGGTGGTGATGTGTCAAGAGCATAATTCTTGAGGATGAATTATCTCTGCAGTTGATTTATTCTTTAAACAGTTATTTAATCAACTCTTCTATCACTGTTCCTCAGAATTTCTCCCTTCTTCATCATGTTTTGAATTATCTGATCACTAATAGAAGACATAGATATATTTCTAACCATGAATTATGTTATAACAAAAATACTTAGATTCCATCATCAAACATGTTATACCATCATATTGTTATGATAATAAGTATTTAATGAAAATTATGTGACATGTTTTTACAAATACAGAACATGCTCAGCTAACTTTCTCATTTGATTTGTTTCTAATGTGTTACTTGAAGAACTTCTAAAATGAAGAAAATGAAGATTGGAGAAACTTTTAAAAGGAATTTCCAGAATATATCTAAGTAAGAGTGGCACAAATATAACTCTTTATTCAAATGGAGATAAAGGAATTGAATAAAGGATTTAAAGAACAAAAATTCACCGAAGTTTAGCTATATTTTCTGAGCTATTTTTTATTTTATATCTAAATGTTTAGCTTAATTCTTAACTAAACCACTGCATTTAAAAAAAAAGTAAATCCCCCAGGTAATTTCTCTGCATGGGTCATTTCAAATAAGGCATTTTCTAGAATGCATTGGGAAAGTTACAACATGGGTTTGGTAGTTTTTCTTACCATGAATGTATTTTGAGCAAGTGAGTATCATATAACTTCCATATCATATTTTCAGTAAGAAAAATAAGTAGGGAGAATCCTTTCCACCTTTGAAAGGCCATTCTCACCTACGTGGAACTTTGATGCACAGCCTTGTATTTTAGCCCTTGCTCTTTTCCAGCTGTGTGAAATTCACCAATGTGCTGGTTTTAGTTCCCTCCAGGGGGCATACTGGAGATAAGTTTTTAATCAAAACAGGGGACAAACCGTGTTTAGAGCTAGTCCTTTCAAATAGTAGTTCTCAAATCTCAGTGCCTGACAGAAAGCCCTTTCTCTCATGTCCGGGGGACCCATAGTCCCCTACTGCTTTCCTCAGCAGTGTTTTGGAAGTTCGCACTGTGATCCACTGTGATCACTGCTTCCAGAACTTTCCAAGGGTCCTTAATGGCTAATTCCAGACTCTCAATTTCATCAAGCTGTCTCTTGTGTCAGAATGCTGGGTAAGAAAATCACTTTTCCTAAAATCACTTTAGTTTTTCTTGTTTTCTTCCCCTTCCCAGATGTTTCTGCCTTTCTCCTTGTCTTTTAACCCCAAAGATCCATAACCAGTTTCCTTTTTCTCCATTGCCACCCACGTTTTGTTGTTGTTAAATCTCAAATACTGTATTTCAATAGATAATATTAAGTTGAAAAAGATTATAGTTATCATCGTGAGCTCTAAGTTAACTCTTAAAAATAGTTTTATCATTTTTCTTTCAAATTTGGGAAGTTTTCCATATATGTCCATAGCAAAGGACAGACCCAGTACTTGGAAAACATGAGAATTCTTAGTGTAGTATTTGATGGCCTTAGATTGATTACCCAAATACACATCTCTCTCCACTAAGTAGAATGAAGGGAAGAAGCATAAATGAATAAATGAGCTGACTTTAAGGTAAGGAAAAAGAAGTAGAATTTTTTTTAGTGTTATCAACTATCTGTTGCGTAGGGTATTTTACATACATTATTACATTCAGTCTTCACATTGAAACTTGAATTTTTGTTTCAGGAGACTGAAGTTTAGAGAAGTTAAGCAACTTGTTCCAAGGCTAAAGCTTGTTGGTGGCAATACTTAGATTCAAAACCAGGTTTGTTGGACTCTAAAATTCATGTTTTTCATTATATTAGCTTTTCTCAGAGAGTGTTATGTGGAACACTGTGCCAGTGAGAGATTTCACGAAAAATAAGTGTTTTCTGTTTAATTAAGATCGACAACTTATGCAACCAAGCAACTGGTTTGATTTTGTTTAACCATGATGGCCAGACTTTTTACTCTGGTGACTTTTCCTTATGATTAATATTCTATGGAGTTCATATTTTTCTCTTGTTGTTTTAATTGTGAAACTTCTTGGTTCATCAGAGCCTGGTTGTATTATGGTTCTTCAGCATTCATCTGGGCGTTGTTTTTGCATGATTACTTCAGGCAATAAATCCCAAGCATCTAGGAGTCCTGTTGTGGTAAATTAAAAACGTGGTCACAAGTTCTTTGCTGCTCCTTTATCATGAGAACAAAACTATCTTCCCATCGTATGAATTTAGGATGGCTTTGTGATTTGCTTTGACTAATCAAATGTATCTAAAGTGGTGTTGTATGACACCTTGCTGCCTCTTGGAATGCTGCCATAAAGTTTATGGAAGGAAGCTGATCTTGCCTCTCAGAGGACAAGTGACCATGTGGAGGAAAATTGAAATTTCCTTACAGCCAGCCAGCAGACTGCTGGACATATGAGTGACGCCACCTGTAGTTTCTGCTGGAGGTGCGGCCTGTGAGTGAAACTTCTTGGTAAAACCTGAAGGATCACCTAGCCAACCCAGGAATAACTGAGAAATAATACACCCTTGTTTTTAGCCACTAAATTCTGGGCTGGTTTGTTACTCAGAAAGAGTTAACTAATACACATGTAAAGACCATACCTGGTAATCTGAGAATGTTGATGTTCTAGCTGTAGGATATTTCTTGGTTTTAAGAATTTTATATTTAGTTTATAGTTAATCTTGTTGAAATTAATATTTTATGTATTATATATGCTGTCCCTTGGGAGATAATTCTCCATGGGTCTCTCATGTTTCTACACGTTTTGTGAGCAGAAACATTGTCAGCTTTTGTTCTAGGCTAACTTTTTAAAGATGTTTGTATAGTGAACAGCCTTGGAAGATACAGATAGTATCTCCTTAGGGGAGAAGGCAGATTTGTTTTTCATCTGTGACAATAAAGATAATGTCTTTCTCAGAGGCAAGTGTTAGTCAGGTTTGCCTAAGCTCAAAGTTTCTCAACTGGGACACAAGCCTTCCATGTGAGCAGTATCTACTTGATCTCCTCCTCATTGCTGCCTTGTGACTTGGAGACTAAGAGGAAACATAGTGAACATGGAGCTCATGCTTCCTAATGTGTCATGACTGATCAAGTTCTTTGTCTGTGATCTGGGCATCTTATGTCTCCTGCCACGGTTCTGAAACGGTGGCAAGCTAACTTGTTACTTGCCAAGCTGGAAAAATCTCAGACTCTCCACGGTTCTTGAAATGATCTATTTTGAACTTAATGCAGAACACAAGATAGTTGATGAAAATTGTATGAGCTTCTGATGTATTTTCAGGGACAGATTTATGAGACATTCTGCTTATTCCTTCTGAAATGTATAATTATTCATAAGCATCTGTATGTTGGTCCCTCATGAGTTCAATGATTAGATTCATTAGGAGTTGTATTTAAGAAGAATGAGTTTTTAAATTGCAGTTATAATTATACATTTAAATGAATAAAACATTAATATTTTGTTAGTGACTGTTAAGTTCTGCTAAAACAGTGTGAGCTATGCTAGATATAGTTTGTTTTTTAAATAATTGTTTAATTTTCTGTCTGCACTTTTTCTGTTAAACTTTTATTTTTGTGTATTTATGATTTCTCTACCTCCATCTCTTTTTTTTTCACATTAATTATTTCAGTGGTTTATTTAGTTTATTTTATTTTCAAGAACACCACTCTTAAATTTATTAGTTCTTTTTTTTCTGATTTATAAGTCCTACATTTCTGACTTTATTAATCTCTTCCTTCTGTTTTCCTTGAGGCATTTTTTTGTTCTTTTTGCTAGCTTCTTGAGATGAAATGTTTAATTCACTTTTTTCACTCTTACTTGATGCTTAGCATTACAAATCTTTGCTGTGTTCTAAAGACTCAAATATGTACTTTTTCACAATTATTATTTTTAGTTCTGGTTATAATTTTTTTTTTCTTAAACTAAAATGTTATGGAGATAGAACTTTGACCTGTCCTGGTAACTGTTTTGCCTGTTTGTTTTTTCTTTTTCCATTTTTTAAATTTCTGGAGTTAGTGCATTGTGATCAGAGAATAGACTTTGTTTTGTTTTAAGATTTTATTTATATGAGATAGAATGAGAATGAGAGAGAGCTAGAACACACAAGCGGGGGGAGCAGACTCCCTTCTGAGCAGGGAGCCCGATGAGGGGCTTGATCCCAGGACTCAGATCATGACCTGAGCCGAAGGCAGACGCTTAACCAACTGAGCCACTCAGGGACCCCCAGAGAATAGACTTCGTAGCAGATGCAATTTTTGGAATTTTTTTGAGGGTTTCTTTGTACATAATGTGTGGTCAATTTGGGGAACTATAATAGAGGTCCTTTTTAAGTAGTTATTTTCTGTTGTTAATGTGAAGTTTCTAAACTCAGGGTTTCCTGTGGGCTAGGATTTGAATATGAGGACAAAGGATAAGTAAATATCAAGCAAGCCTACTAGGTGTTTGGTGTAATATGGTGAGATGTACAAAATAGTAAAGATGACCTTTGATGCTCCCTATTGACCATGAGGATGTTGAACAACTTTAATATCATTTGCTGAGAATATGACCATAAAAATCTTAGTTTTAGGCTGGTGATGATATTATCCATTTGGAATAGCAAGTTAGATCATTGCCTAAAACATATAGTTTCTTCTAGGAACACAAAAAGAATTTGCTGTTTTTCATCTCACTTTAGTTGTAAGCTTCTAGTTGTTTTCCATGGCCATAGCTAAAATCAGCCCTTTTCAGTTGATCACGAGAACTTGGAATCCACCCATAATTTCTGCCATTTAAACTGTTTGCACTGGGAGCTGAGAATGAATTCTAGAATAAGACTCAGTCTCATTATCCTGATTTCTGACTGCCTCCATCTCGAATGATTTTTGGAGCTAGAGAGATCTGGATTTGAAGTCCAGCTTTACCCTCAATTATCTGTGCATCCTTGGGTAAGTTGTATAACTTACCTGAGTCTTTTTGTTTTCTCTCTTATAAAAATGGAGATAACAAAACTCACCTGCAATGTCACTTTGAAGATTAAATGAAATGTATGAAAACTGGGACATTGGCTTATACTGTTTCATCTCTTCCATGAATTTAGGTCTTTGGAATAAATGCCCTGGGGAATGGAAACTCAATCTTGACAATGTAACTTAATCAGAGATTCAAATTCCCTTCCTTAATTAGCAGTTTCGGGCTTCTGACTACAGGAAAAGGTTTACTGTTTTCATCATTGTTGAGGAACACTGGTGTCCTTGTTCAGTGGTAGCACATTGTGTGGCAGCTATGTGTGGTGACATAGGTACCGACTCTGGGGCCCCAACAGCTGGGTCCAAATCCCCCCACCCTGTTTCTTCTTCCTAGCTTTGTGACATTGGCCAATGTAATTAATCTTTCCAAGCCTTAGTTCTCTCCTCCTATAAAATTGGAATAAAAATAGTGCCTGACCCCAAAGGTTGTTGTGAAGGATAAATTCAATAAAGCCTGGGAAGCACTTAGCCCTGTACCAAGAGCATCTGCACTGTCATCACCTCATAAATGTGTTACATATAATTTTCTTGGGAAGACTCGTTATTGAACAGTTAAAAATAGCTTGTTAGACTTGAGTAATGATAGAAGATAGTATGGAGATTGTTTTTTCTTCTGTTTTCAAATTCTGATGATAAATATTTAAGGTAAAGCATATTAAAATACAGAAACAAAGCATTTGATTAAACCATACATCAATCTAAACAAGGGGCATGATGCTGAGGCTTTGTGTAGCAGTTATGGTTGCCCTGGAATTAAAAAAAAAAATACAGGTCTGCTCCACAATATCTATCTTTTTATAGGAAAGGCTAGAAATACGGTTTATAGGAAGGGTAATAAAATATAGGAAAGGCATACAAATATAGTAGGAAAAATACTAGGGGAATATGGAAAAAATGACAATTCAGCTGTAGCTAGTTCATGAAAATAACTCACCCTTCTTGCAGGCGTTGTTTCTAAGTGATGTTGGGCAGTGCTGGGTTACTTTTCACCAAACCATAGGAGCTTCTGGCTTGAATTAAAATGTGTAAATTGTGGCACTGGGGCTTTCCCTTAAAGAGGTCTTTGGGTTCCAGCTGTTACAAATTCTAGATGCCTCTGGTTGTTTGAATGATACATCACAAGGGACAGTTCTTCTTTCTGAAGATTACAGAAACTCACTAATATCTTTAAATAGAAATAGCAGATTTATGTAAAGCCATTTATCAAAGCCTCCTGGATGATGAGCACCAGGGCTGCCCTGTGTCAGTACCATGAAACAGTCCTGCAAATGGGAGACGATAAAAGTCCCCTTTCCCAGTGGGACTTCTCAGCATGGCCCAAACCCAGGTGTTCCGTTCTCTCCTATGTATTCATGATGAAAACAAAAATAAAGGAAGAGGTGATGTAAGATGTCACACCAGCATACAGAATATGATTTTATCACTCCAAAGAAGCTGTTTCCTTAAAATGGAATTCCTAAGCTCTAGGAAGATAGCTAGAAATGTAGTACCATATTTTTGGGGAACAATTTTTCATGTCTCTCTCATGATTGGATTCTTCTCTGACAGCTAAGTGTTGACAGAAAATAAGGCAGAAGTTAACCTGTGTAAAGACCAACCTTTCTTCCTACTTTCATATTCTAGGTTTTTTTTTTTTTTTATTAGTTGCAAATATGAAACCTTTCCTAATAGAATTGTATTCCCATGGAATCTACCAATAATCACCTGGGCTGCAAATTTCCTTGATTTGGCTAAGTCTGCTCATGTTTGCAAGAGATCTGTGTTACACTGATGTGGCAGGGACTTAATTTCCAAGGAAGTATTATCTATGTACTCTGGCAGGCGGTGAGGGAGTCCAACATGTAAGCCGTGGGCTGTGACTGTAGGGACTTGCGACATAACTTGATCAGTTTTATGTAGTTTGATTCCCTTGGGAATGCTGATGAAAGTTACAGTCCCTTGCTTAAAAGAATATTTAATCCAACCTTTGTAGCAGTGCCTCTATGTGCTTCACACCTTTCTTTAGTCTTTTCCTCCAATTATAATCCTCAGCAAAACATGAAGGACCTATTATGGACATTTTTTTGCTTTGGTGCTGATTGGTGGAATGATGTGGCCCATCAGGAAGCTTGAGAAACAGTCTTGTTGAAGAAGAAGCTCCCAAAGAGACAGAAATAGAAATCACCTTAAGTAACTTCTCACAGCAGCAAACTCTCAAGGGAGGAAAGGGAAGTCATGGAGCAGTAGGACTGCTGGGGAAGATCACAGATGCTAGTCTGCCTTGCAGTCATACGGGGCAGGTACATCTGTAGACCAAACACTCAGCCATGTAATAAACTTAATTTTCCTGTCATTGGATATAATATATATTTTCAGCTCCTATTCCTCTGATGAGCGGCTGTGTCATTTCAGCCATTTTGGGTTTTGCTTGGTGCTCATAGAGTGTGAAAGACGGAGGTGGGTGCCAGAGAAGCACCTGTGCTGAGGTGTCAGCCCCTGACGAACAGGGGTGGAGACATGGGTGTGAAGGGAGGATGAACCCAGTGAAGCTACTTCATCTGAAATTACAAAGAATGAAAAGCACGTCAGGTAATTTGTGATCATATCATCTCATTACACGTGAAAGCATTTTACATCACTTAAGTGTGAGGAGCTTTCATATGGAAATCCAGCTTTCTGACTTCTCTTGAAAAATCAGAGTCATACTGGTGCCATATTCCTGCAGTACTCATTCATTTCTTTTTTTTTTTTTTTTTAAGATTTTACCCATTTATTTGACACAGAGAGAGAGAGATCACAAGTAGGCAGAGAGGCAGACAGAGAAAGAGGGGGTAGGCAGAGAGGCAGACAGAGAAAGAGGGGGAAGCAGGCTCCCTGCTGATCAGAGAGCCCGATGTGGGGCTCGATCCCAGGACCCTGGAATCATGACCTGAGCCGAAGGCAGGGGCCCAACCCACTGAGCCACCCAGGCGCCCCTTCTCATTCATTTCTAAATCTCTACATTTATGGTAGTAACCAGGCTCTGAGGTCTCATTTTGTAATCCATGATATAAGAGGTTTGGATGGAGTCTTGAGGGAAAATTAAGATATTTAAACAATAACAGAAGAGCACTAAAAACATTCAAGCAAGGCAATGAAATGTGGGATGAATGAAATAGGGGTTGGGGATTAAACAATACACTTCATATGATGAGCACTGAGTAACGTATAGAATTGTTGAATCACTTGTATTGTACAACTGAAACTAATATAGCACTGTATGTTAGCTATCCTGGAATTAAAATAACAAACTTAATAAAAGTGAAAAAAAAACATTTAAGCAAGGCAAAGAAGGAGGATATGAAAGATATTTGATGTACAATAAGTAATCAAGTTTAAATATGGGGTGAATGCACGCAAAGGTGGGCAGGACATGAAATTACAGAGATAGGGAAGGATAAGAATGGGAATTGGAGACTTTGTTCTGTGAACTATGGAAAGTCATTGATGAATTTTAATTGATATGCTAGCTAATGTTTGGGTAAGTTTTATATGGGCATAGTGTGGAATAGGGCAGAGAAGATACAGAAAGGTAGAAAAAAAGGGTTAAAAATTGACTTAGGAAATTCTGTTCTTTTGAAGGTCTTAACGCTTTTGGGAGCAGCAATTTTTGGTAGAAAATTTTTACATCGTTGTCTCATACTATTTTTGACTGCTAGAGGCTTATAATTCAAGTGTTCTGCAGCTTTTTTGGTCTATGTTCAGTATGCAGCTGGTCAGTATTTGCCATCAACTTTTGCATGCATTCTTTGGTTCTGATTTTTTTAAACCTCGCAATTCATTTTGTTGCATGTATAAAGTTTGAAGTTAGTGACTGTTCAATAGAAAGAGCAGACTGCAAGCTCTGGTGAAACTCTGCTGTTGCCAGCAAGGTCAGCTTTCAAACAGCATGACCTACAGCGTGATGTGTAGGTCCACTGAGCACAAATGGGCTTGAACCCATCTCTGATTTGGACTATTATCTTTTGTTGATGTGAAATTGACTACTGTGGAGTTGCCACTTAGGCAACTCAGAAACAGTATGTTTCTTAGATTTTTTTTTTACTGCTTGCTGTGCGTGCATGCCTAGAACTGAGTTAGTTTTATATAGATTTTTTTCACCTGAACTGCCTAAAGTGTTCTTTAACAATGGTAAATTTTTGTTAAGGCAACATTTTATTCACTTAGCAATTGCTTGTTGCATCTAAATCTCTGTTAGAAAGAATCTTAAGTATGCATTATGAATATGTTAATGGTCAATATCAATTATAAAGCACTGAGATGATAATAACTATAATTTACTGAGCAGTGTGCCACATACTGTGGCTATAAATTTGATCTAGATCTTTACAAAACTCTAAAGCACTACGAGAAAGGTATTCTTCCTGTTTTACAAATGAGAAAAGTAAGGTCCAGAGAGATTGAGAAACTTATTCAAGATAACACAGATAGTAGATAGCAGAGATGTTTAACTTACTGTTTTGTGTCCTAAGTAGAATCACAGACACAAAAGCACATTGAGAATTTGGGTATGTAATAAAATGAAAACTGCAATAACACTGAATTGTACTTTAGTTAATGCCAAATGAATTCACAGTATTCCAGCAGACAGCAGAGCTCTTACTCTTGGCAAATATCTTGCAAAGTTAACATATAGCAATATTGGATTTGTTTTATGGGATGATGATGTTACCAGTTCAGTGTTACCAGACAGGCATGAATAGAGTTACTTTTCTGAAGGAGTGATAGATTTTTGCTGATTCAACTATACTTTTCTAATTCACTCTACAACAGATGGATGCACATTAGCGAGGGGGCTGCCTTCACTGAGGACTGAAGGTTGTAGGGTGCTGTCATTACCATGTTGGCTCATATTCTAGAAATGTCATCATTCTAGTTATCAAGGCTTAAAACCTTTATGGATTTTCTTTTACTAATTTATTTTAAATCATTGCATACTTTGTTAAGACAAGTGCTTTTTAATGTCATTAGCCATTAGTCATTTGGAGAAGAATTTTCTCCTTTAGAGTTCAGAACTGTCTTGTCAGTGGTTCATGGGCTCTGACAGTTCACGCACTCTGATAAGTGGATGTCAGAAGGGATTTTGGTCATTCAGGGACTTTCCAATGAGTTTCAACCCAGTATTTATAAAATCAATAAAGCGGCTTAATCTGGGGCAGCTTGAATAATTTCAGTATACCATCTAATCTCAAGATTCATTTTTTAAAGCTTTTTATAAAAGAATCTCTTCATAAAAGATACTAAAATGTTTCCTTTACAGGGTAAGATTTTGATATGTCAGAGACCCTAGTAAGTGATATTCAGAAATGTAAGGAATTTAATGCAACTCTTTCATTTTATTGAATGGTATTGTATAGCTTTTGTATAATGAGACACTTTTGAATTTGTTAGGCTGTGGTTCTTTTATGCATTTAAGGAAAAAGTGTTAATTATGTCATGTGAAAATTTTAGAAGAAATATAATGTCTTAAATTATTAAATTATAATATGTTATCCTTAAAATGTGAGATATGTTGTCACTAATATCAACAACAATATTATCAGAAATATTTATTACCTTCCCGTGTCTTGGTTTATTGTGTGCTTGAACATTTGTTCTTATAAAAATGTTAGTAATGAATTTTTAAAGTAATGTGACTGGAATATGCTTCATTACTTTTTTAAAGTCCCAGATTGAGACTTTTGGAAGCTGTGATTTGAAAGCCTTCCTCTAACACAGTTTCTTTTCAAACTCAATTTAGTAGCAGTAACAGCACACAAAGATTTGAATGAAAGAAGTACGGTATTGGTTGCACTTATCAAATTATATCAGCTCAATCCTTAGTTAGGCAGAGGCTATTGTGAAAACTTGGCTCATAAATTTCTATCTTTCCTTATATCAATCAGTTGTTTTTGCAAGCAAATTGGAAGGGCAGTGAGTTGTGTGTGGGAGTATAGGTTGGTGCGGATTTCCTGGATTGTTTTTTGTCACATGCATTAAAAATCCAAAAACGGTTACATTTTTTGACATGGCAGTTTCATTCCTATGAATTTATACTAAGAAAATAGAGGGATCATGCACTAATAGTCATATGAGGATGTTTATATTTTTTATAATACTGAAAAAGTAGGAACAACTTAAGTATTTAATAATTGGGAATGAGTTAATTATATTCTCTATACATTATAATTATGTAGAGCCATTAAACCATATATAGTACTAATAGTAATGTTTACATTTACTGAATATTTACTATTTACCACTTAATGCCCTTAAATACATTTCAAAATTTAATCTTCATACCAATCAAATGCCTTGGAAATGTGTTACAATACCTGAAAGCCACATATCTAGTAAATGATTGGACTTGGAATCAGACTCAGGTGTGACTGTTTATAAGGCTCAAGTCTATCAGACTTTATGAATATTTAATTATACATAATTATACATCTACACATACATATACATCTCTATACATAGAGAAATATACATAATTTATTGCTATATTATCACATTAAAAAATCTCCAAATGAATGGGAAAAAGATGGAAATGTGTTATCAAAGTGAAAACAGTTATTTCTGGGCAGAGGGACTGCTGATAATTTTTTTTTTGTTTCATTGGTAGATTTTACTTGTTTTCCAAGTTTTATGCAGTGAATGAGCATGTGTTGATTATGAAATTAAAAAAGCAAGGTTTTTTCCCTCCCCCCCAATATGTCTGCCTGAAAATGTTAATTGCAGCATGATTTATAATATGATCTGGAACAACTTAAATGTCCAACAATAGGGTTGCTTAATAAAATATTGTTTGCCAATTCTGTGGATTAATACAAAATAAAATGATTTCTATTAAATGATTTCTATTAAATACATGCAACTAAATAATGTTCTGTGAAGTCAGGAAGAACGTAAAATATTATTTACTGTAAGATGACTATGATCTACATTAAGACTATGATGGAAATTCTGTATGCACATGGTGAAAGACTAGAATCTTTAGAATCATCAAAGTTATTGTGGTTTTCCAAGGCTGGGGAGAAAAATGTTTTCTCTAATGTTTATTATTATTACTATTAATGAATATTATTATTAATGAATAATAATATAAAATAAATAATATAAAATAAATTATGTATATATAATATAAAAATAAATAACCTCTATGATGTGGTAAGCAACTGGATACACATGAGGGAAGACCTCTAAATGAACTTGATCTGTTTTGCTACCATGCAGAAGAGTTTAGTTCTAAGGGGCAATAGAATTAGGTGCAGTCTGACTTCACAGCATTCATTCTCCTAATATTATTCAGTATCATCAGAAATCCCATGACTGCAAAGGCAGAACAGTCTCTGGTTTTCTTTTCCTTTGCACTTGCCGAGGTTCTTCCTACAGATTGCTGCCATCCCAAATTAGAAAGCAACCTGAATAAAAGTTCCCCAGACAGGTTGTCTCTGCTGCTTTGACAAATGCTGAGTGCTCACTCTATCCCTGAGGTCACCGCAAATGACAGGCTGTGAGAAGTGAATAGAAAATGCTTCCCTAGCACTCTCTTATCTCTGGTTTGCTGAGTAAGAGAGGCAGAGCAGAAAGCCAGCGGCTTCTGGAGAGAGGGCGTCCACAAAGGCGAAAATGTCTGTCTCCCCTGGAAGTAGATGTGCGATCTCAGCAGGTATCTTGCCTTTGGGGTATTGGAATGGTAGCTGGCAGCTTGCCTAGCTTTGTTTCAGAGTCTAGGTACAGAGGAAGCCAAATGTCAAGCTGCCCATTTCTGCACCAAGTGACATACCTGTCTTGTTCCTCTCCTTTCTAGGCTGCTTCCGGTAGGAAGGTTGTCATTGGTATAAAAACGCATTATTTGAGTTACTCAGTAGGGCACCAGAGACCGTGAACCCAGCAACAATAAGTCAGTGTCTGCCAGTACTGCAAAATTTAGGGGTTTTTTTTCCTTAACATTTTAGCCCATTATTGATTTTTCTGAATTGTAAAAGTAGAGAAGTACAGACTTCTTAAGCTGCTGTGACAGGACAGGGATTGATTTTGGTGATTCATGGGATCTCCTACAGAATGAAAGAAACAGATAGATATGCTGCTCAAGCTAGCGGTTGCTTATTGGGACACGGAGATACACAAGTTCAATACATTTTCAGAGATAGAAGTTACCCAAGTGATCATGATTTTCAGTGCCTTCAACTGAAGATGTTTAAACTGTAATGTGATTTTCACAATAATTTCAGAGCACTAGAAACATCTTAAAGAATTCTGATCTAAAGAACAAAGGCATGGTGCCTGGGGGAACACATAAAGTTTGTGAATCTATCTGTGATCTTCCTTGGTATCCTTAACAACAAATTTTAATTTCATCAGTAAGAGTCAGGTAGAAACATTAGTGTCTGAGTTTTTGGACTGACATATAGTAGTGAACATATGAACATTTGAGAAGGATAATAAATTAGGAAATATGAATGGATTCCATCACTGAAAAATCATTTAATCCTTTAAAATGGCATAGTAGTAATAGACTTTAATGGACAACATATTTTTTAATTTCTATACCATTCTCTTCTTTCTTTATTTTTTGGTGCTATTTCACTTTTTAAAAATTTTTTAATTTTTTTTATTAACATATAATGTATTATTAGTCCCAGGGGTACAGGTCTGTGAATCACCAGGTTTACACACTTCTCAGCCCTCACTATAGCACATACCTTCCCCAATGTCCATAACCCAATGGACAGTATACTTCTTAAACACTAAAAAAAAAAGGGTGGCTGCAATTATACAGAAAATCCGAAAGAGTCTCTAATGGGCTTTTGTTGTGTGTCTTCTCCTACCTATTTCCCTTGCTTTTCTACCAATAGTGCCCTGCCTTTCCAAAATGTTTTCTTTGGGGGAACCACTCTTTTTCCTTTCCAGTCATATCATTTTTGGGGCGGATTTTCCCCTTTCTTAGCTTCATGGTTAAGTTTTCGTAATCTTAAATTAAGCTGGCTGGCCATTCCATTTTTCCAGTCATAGTACCTGGCTCATAGATGGACACAAAAACCAAAGACATTAGAATGGAAAGGAGATATTTGCTACGTTTTGTGGAAAAGAGAAGCTTCTACTTTCCTCTACGGTAGTTACTGGCACAGGCACGTGAGTCTCTCAGGTTTATAACCATGGCATCTATTTGGGTACCTCTTCAGGTAGTCTTGTCTGATGTGTGTGTGTGTGTGTGTGTGTGTGTGTCTGTGTGTGTGTTGGTGGGAGAGGCCACTGAGCACTGTGTAGTGCCAGTACATGAAACTGAGGCTATAGAAGGCAGTACAGAGAAATAATGGTAAATTGGATCCTGAGCAAAATTTTTTTGAGCTGGATGATCAGTCTTTGCCTGAATTACTTCTGCTTATAAATTACCTTTAGTAAACTCATTTGATTTTTGATCTCTTACAACTTAAATAGCCCTAGCTGATATAGCTCCCACGATTTTTGTAACAGGAAGTTCAACCATATGTTGAAAGAGAACGTAATTTGCTTTCTTAGCAAGGTGCATCTGTTTGTTAGAGAATGGCACACAGTTAAATGTTCATATATTTATCTCAACGCACTACATTCTAGAGAGCAGTGACCCAGGAATCCAGGGTCAGATTGCTCAAGTGTCCCCATGCTGTGTGTAGGACCAGCTATTAAACCTTAGCTCACACTTCCTCTCATTTTACCATGGTATGAAAGGAGAGAATTGAAGTCAGCTTAATTCAGGTCAACAAACACCCATTCAGTGCCTAGTGAGATGAACTTTTTGTATGCATTTTGACTACCCAGGATTTAAATCTCCTTCCTGTTTCAGAATTGCCTGAAAGAAAAGAGGAGGAGGAGGAGGGGGAGGAGGGGAGAGGGAAGGGAAGGGGAATGGGGAGGAGGACGGGGAGGAGGGAGAAGGAAGAAGAAAAAAACTATGTATATGTTTCTCAGTCTCCCTTGCAGTAATGGGATGTGATCTGGGCTCTGCTAAATGATGTACTGCCCTAGAACTTTAGTCAAAAGCTAGTGATGTGAAGAAGCTGGGCCTATGCAGAATCTGATGGAGGCAGTGATACTAACCAAATTCAATAGTGGTTGTAGTTTTTGGGGTAGTGTCTTCCGTCATTTTTGTCAGAGGTACAAGGTGTTGAGTTTATTTTCCAGACCAATGGCAGTTATTCTTTCGCTGGACTATTTCTGTGGATTATTGGTTGGTTAGTTGGCCTTAAGACTCAATGAGTCTGAAGTATTTGGGAAAATGAAAATTTTATGTAGTTGTGCTGAACTCCATTTGGAGAATAGCAGTATTTCCTAGAACTTTAGAGAAAAACCAGACCCTTTCCAGCAAACAGCTGATTTCCTTTTGGGAAAGAGTTCCTGCTTTGCTACCACCCCTGGGAGAGATGAAAGCCTTACCATAGTTCATTGGTTGAACATGCAACAAAAGCTACCCATTAATGGGCATATCGAGCCATAAAGCTCCACTGCTGGAGCATGTGCAGTTATCAAATGACATGGAAATATGGACTGAGATCTAAGCAGATCTTGAAGAAAAACAAGAAATGTGAATAATAGACTCACACTTACTGTGTGCCTGCTTCTTTTAACCCATAGCTTTGGCTGCATAGGAGATTCACTGAAGTCAGTCATCCCAAGGTGCACTGGCAAGTCATTGCGGTTCCCTCGGGTGTGTCTGTGGGACAGTGAAGGAGGGAGATATTCCTAATAGGTAGAAACTCAAACTTCGTCTTCATTTTCTGGAAGTAGAGATAGTTGGAGGCATGGTTTTGTCTCATTTATGAGATGTTGCAATCAGTCTGGCTGGATGGTCAGGAACTTAAAAGAAACATAATTAAAGGAAGGTTTCAGGAAGAGTTATTAGATGGACCTCTCAGAATGGACCCAGAGTATGAGAATATTGTATTTCGTGTGATTGCTAACCCAAAAGCCCTCCCAGCAATGAATTCACTTGTTTCAGCAAATGTAACACAATTAATGCTTCCATTAAATATAAGAAAATGTCCCTAACCTCATTTGTTAGCAGGTAAATGCAAATTAAAACACCAGTAAATTCTCACTGAACACCTAAGAGAATGGCTAAATGTAAGAAGATGGAAAATACTGTCAGTGTTCCAAGAGTCACATATTGGCAACTATGTGGAGTAATCAGGACTCTAACCTTGCTGATGGGAGTGTGAATTGAAAATTTCCATTTTGGAGGACTGTTTGTCAGTATCTACTAAAATATAACATATGTACATTCTTTGACTTAGCAATTCCGTGTCTAGTTACATACTCAATATAATTGTGTGCATGTGTGCACCAAAGACACCTAAAAGACTACTTGTACAAGCTGAGGATTTGCAAAATCGAAACCTAGAAGCAATAAAAATATCCACTAATTAGAATGGATAAATAAATGATTGCATATTTCAGCAATTGAATGTTATATAGCAATGCAAATGGACAGACAATTGCCGCATTTAACAACATGGAGGGATCTCACAAGCACAATGCTGAAAAAATAGGAGCTAGATACAAAAGAGAACATAGTTTTTGAATCCATTCATAGGAAGTTCAAAAACAGCAGAACTAGCATGATGATAGTATTCAAGGTAGAAAAGGGATAGTTACTCCAGGGGAGCTTTTGGGATTGTTGATAATATTTTATATCTCCATCTGGTTGTGTTTGCATGGTTGTGTGTATCTTTGTAATCAAATTGTATACTTTGGTACACTTATATATGAGATATATTACAACAAAAATGTTTATTTAAACAGTAAAATATAGACAGATATAATCACAGAATATATGATAGCATTTTAAATTGAAAATGTATTAATGACTGCAATGGATTGAAAAATATCAAATAAAATTCTTGAGTTCATATTGGTAAGACCAGTAAACAAAACCCATTGGTCCTCTTTGGTTGTTACTAGGGCACCAATATCCTTTTAATGATTCTATTTTGGATTAAATGAGCCAGAACTTCTATTACTTGCAACTGTGATACTCCTACTAAGTACCAGGGATCAGGTTAGGCCCAGGAGATTCACATTGAATTAAGGATATCAACATTCTTAAGTTAGCATTCTGAGCTGAGCAGCCCGCATGACAACTAATTCTGGAGATCCAAATCTCCTGAAGGCTGTACTTTTTGGTTGGCTGTGTCACCCTTTCAGCTCTTCATCTAGAATTGCTAGGCAGTTATCTTTTTCTTATCTAATTAAAGTTAGAGAAGTTTGTCATTCACTGGATCTGTGAACGTCCTTGTCGTCTTTGAATACCTGACCCCAGACGTCTGATTTTAGGTATTCTGAAGCCACTGATCAGTAGCAGAGTTAAGGGGCTTCCATGGCTGTAGGTCAGTTAGCAGTGAAGCTGTCCGTGGAGAGCAGAGTGGTTGCCCCATCACCTTTTGGCCTGTCATTTTAACTCCTCGAAAAGGATTGAAAGAAAGCAATAGAAAAGCATAGTTTGAACAAATGTGTAAAATTCTTTAAACAATTCATTCTAGATTTCTGAGGAGGTTAATACCTACTTAACTACTCATCTTTATTTCACTTGTTTTTCAAAGATAGAACCTTAGTTCTTATTGGTGCTTTCAGATGCTCCTTTGTTAAACAATTTTAAGCTCTACCACTTATATACTGGCTCAGAGCCCAGTCAGGAGATAGGACTATAAATCTGAAAATTATTGACTAACTTCTGTGACCTTGGATAAGTTTATGCCATCTCTGTTTGTCTTCTCATATTTGAATTGGTATAGTAATATCTGAACTGTGTTTTAAGGGAAGGTAAAAGTTACCTTGTTTGGAAAAATCTTTTTGAACTCCTTGGGGAAATAACTAGGAATAAATAGACATTTCAAATGTCTTCATATCACTAGAATGTATCAGATGAAAGACTTATCAACTTCAAACACAATAGTTAATATTATTCTCATGTGGAAAGTCCTTAATGCTTCTACTTTTTGTGAGTAACATTAATCTTAAACCCACATGGAATTAAAGCTGTTTTAATTAAGCATATAATTTGGCACTTTCTAACCTTAATTTTGGAGATGATAAAGCATTTTATAATGGACAATGAATTTAGCACTCCTGGGGATTTTATAGAAATGATTAGAAAGGATAACTACCCAATTATTCTAGATGTAGAGCTGAAAGATATGCAGTAGCCAGCCAAAAAGTTGCACTTCTGAAAGGCTTTCTTTCTGGAAATGAGTATTTGGAAAGTTGCTGATTCAAGAAGAATCATTTATAATGTTGAAATGGAGGAATGTATTTAATCATTCATTCAACAAATATTTATTGTGTACCTACTCTCTGCATTGTTCTCAGCATTGGAGATAGAGTAGTGACACAGCCATTATTCTTACACACATCACATTCCAGAGGAGGAAGGAGAACAAATCGACAATGCTCTTAGTTAGGGCAGACTAGTATTGCAAACAAAATACCCCACTAAGTTTAGCTGAAAATTCTGGACAGACTAGAAGGTTTATCAGTGTACTAACAAGAGATTAAAGAATTATGGGGCCAGGATGGAAGAGAATAGGGGTTGAACAATATCATTAGTAACTTTGACCTAATGAATATTACTGCTTTAAAAAATAACTGCTTTTCTCATTCTGCAGAATATACTTTCCTCAGACATACATATGGAGCATTTACAAAAATGGATTGTAGTAGGACAATAACGCAACTCTGAATAGTTTTGAAAGGATAGAAGGCGTGGAGAGTATAGTATTTTACCATAATGCAATCAGAAGTAACAGAAAAAAGGTGACTAGCATACCATTATATGTTTTGAAATAAAGAGAAACATGTACAAATAACCCATGGATCAAATTACAAAATATATGATGGGAATTAGAAAATACTTTGAATTGAATAAGAGTGAATAATAGTGAAAATACTATATATCAAAAGCGAAATTGCATTTAGAGGGAAGTTTATAGCCTTACATGCATATGTTAGAAATGGAAAAAAAAAAGAAGAAGAAAAGAAAAGCAGAAATCAATGAGCACAACCTGGATGCCAAGAAATTAGAAAAGAATATCAAGTTAAACCCAAAGAGAATAGAAAGAAGGAAATCAGATTTGGAAGCAGAAATTGTGGAAATAGAAAGCATATAGACAGTAAAGAGCACCAACTATAATCAATAAACTCTTGGTGAGACTGGTCAGAAAACATAAGGAATGCACAAATAACCAGTATCAGGAATGTAAACAGATCCTGCAGACATTAAAATCACAAGATGGATACTGTGAATAACTTGATGTCATGTCTTTGAACATTTCAGTGAAATGGATAACTTAGAAAAATACAGCTTACCAAAACTGATTATAAGAGGAAATAGAACAGTTGAACAGTCCTATATGTATTAAAATAATCAGATTTTTAAATTAAAAATGGCCCACAAATGAAATTCTAGCCCACTGACAAGACATGCTCCCCTCCTTTTTTTTTTTTTTTTAAAGATTTTATTTATTTATTTGACAGAGAGAGAGAGAGAGAGATAACAAGTAGGCAGAGAGGCAGGCAGAGAGAGAGGGGGAAACTGGCTACCTGCTGAGCAGAGAGCCTGATGCGGGGCTCGATCCCAGGACTCTGACACTATGACCTGAGCCAAAGGCAGAGGCTTAACCCAATGAGCCACCCAGGTGCCCCCAAGACATGCTCCTTAACAAAACTTTGGTCAGGCTCCTCCATATCCTCTTTTTGACTAGACATTGACCTTTGTACTTGTTCATCTTGACATCACCCCAGTATCACCAAAAGTCTTGCTTACTCAATTCAGCAACAGTCTCCACTTTCTATGATCACTCTTGATACTGATCAGATTCCTCATCTCCAAACTTTGGTATCTGATACCCGGTGGCCTGCCTTTGGCAAGAATCCTAAGTCAGTTTAGCCAAAATTCATGACCTATGAGGTTTCCTCCTAATAATTTTCCACCCCCTGACCCCACCCTGTCCTTGTCTATAAATCCCTACTTGTCCATGCTGTGTTGGAATTGAATCAGATTTTATACTGAGGTCTCTTCTCCTCTATTGCAATAGTTCCTGCATAAAATCTGCTTTCACCATTTTAATTTCGGTCTGGCTATGGTTTTCCTTAACTTCACTGTTGACTTGTTATAGGATCCTCCCTTCTTTACTTCTGTTCACATGCATTTCAGATCCTTACAAAATCCAATATTAATGTACACACAATATCATTTCAAGAAAATGGGATGGCGTATTATTCTGTGTAGATGAATGTTTTTGTGATTTGTCCTGCATAACCGACCACCTGGACATGCACATACACAGGCAGGCTAAGGAATGTTGTTTGTGAGACTCGTGCAGTGTGAATAATCTTGGGAGTCTGATGTTTAAACTATATTATCTGTCTTCCAAGTCAGAACCGCCCCTTCTGTTCTGGATGCCAGGAGCTATAAATCTTATCTCATATCACCTCCTGCTCCATGCTTGGCTGCCCCCCAGAATGGAATCCATGAAGGGAGGCAGATACACATAGCCGAGGTTCCTTGAAAATATAGAAACATGATAATGTGGAAATGCACCTTGCTCCACACTGCATGTAGGTGAACAGATGTTTCATTTCAAACCCTGTGATTTGCCCTATAATAGTGGCTCTTATGGGGATGGTCAGTTGGAAGTCTCCCCTGAGGGGAGGATCCTCTACCCAGGCCTCTCTGGCGGGACTCCAGCCTGGCTCTTTCCATGGGGTTCCCCGGCTGATGAGGTTGGATGTTCTAAGTACCTGATTTGATGTAACTTTGCCTGATTCTCACTCATTTCCTACTATTACCATCATCCATGTGTCGATTCCTTTCCTCTCCTGTTTCTATTAGGTTTCTATAATAATAATAATAATAATAATAAAGTTTTCTTTCTTTTTCAAAACTGAAACATGGTGATTAATCTTTTGTGCCGACCATAGTTTTAGTGGGGGTGGGGGATCAGAAAAAAATTTCACTGTTGATTTTTCATGAGAAAAGAAGCTATTTTCATAAGAAATAGAAGCTCTAAATCACAGAATATATCTTTTTCTTTTTCTGTTGTGTCTGCTAATTTGACCGTAACTATGTAAGTCTAATTCTCACAACAGCCTTATAAAAATAGATGAGAAAATGATGGTTGAGAGAGGTTCAGTAATTGTTGTGGCACAGAATTATTGAAGTCAGCTTACAAAATATAGCTCTGTCTGGAACTACCCAAATTTCCCCCTCTGTGTGATACTGCCTCTTATTTTGTAGGTCAGGGTTGAACAACACCAACAAAGGAAACTCACTAAGACCTTCAAGCATTGTGCTTCATCGAGAAAGAGAACATGGACTTACGGTTAGAAGAACTTGTGTTCTTCCACTGGTTAGCTATGATCTTGTGCAATCCACTTAACTTTGTGCCTTATATTTTCAAACGACATAAGATTACAGTGAAAATTAAATGAAATTATGTATGTGTAGAGAGCAAAATGGAGCCTCTCATGTCAAGCAGCAGCCTGTGTCAAGCGATGACGCAAGCAGCTAAGGTACTGTAGCTAGGAGATACTGGAGATATCCCCGGGACCAATGTCAGCTGACTCCCCAGAACTGATAACGGGCAGAACCAGAGGAGGTTTGCAGAGACCCAAAACTGATTAAATCCCCTTACAAAGGGAAAAATTTTGGCAGCAAACTCTCAGACTCTTCAGACTTGACCCCTCTATGTCTGACCATTTAAAAAAAGGCAATTGCCATCAAAGGTTCAGCCTGAATGATCTCCCAACAGAACCGAGAGAGCCTTCGCTGCTTGAATGTCCGAAGCAGTAAGTGCCTAGAGCTGACCCAGGCCAGACTGAGGCCTTATCTCTAATGCGCACCCACAGACTGACTTAACGTTTTATCCATTCCCTTCCTGCACCCTACTGTTAGCGTGCTTGTTGTGTGGCTTGTTTTCTGTCCTGCTTTGTGTGCTGTGTAAGAAGCCAAGTTTAATCACGTGGTGAATTGTCATTGCGTTTGGAATACCGAACCTGCTTTAGAATTGTAATTCGACTTTGCTTTACAACCAAATAAAGCTGACATTGTGGAAACAGTCAACTTGAGTATGCGCCTTCATTGCATGACAAGATGTGACCGTTTTTATCATTACCACCAGACACTTGATAGATGCTTTAGGTTCTTCTTACTTGAATGAAATGACTAAACATAGTATGTAGATCTGACCTCTGAATATTTCCTCATGCTGTCTTCTAACCACTCAGAAAAGGTCTGAGAAGTGTCTTCTAAAATATAGGCATTTCCTGCTCCTTTAAAATGATCTCTTAAACTTGTTATGCCTCCCTAAGAGAGAAACACTCACCTTCATTTCAATTCTGACATCAATATGGACATCTAGATGCTAATGCGAGAAGTTTCTTTGAAATAAGTATTTTAAATAGGATTTTAATAAACTCTTTCCCTGTTTCTCTACTTTCTCATTTTGATCAGCAATGCAAGAAAACACCTAGATGGCGTTGTCAAGTCTCATCCATCATCAAAAATGAAGTCAGAAATCTGAATGAAAATCTTGAGGCACTTCCAATAAGTAAATCATTCGTTTTTTTAATCGTGCTTCTGTGTTATTTTCTTTTCTAAGATCTTTCAAATATGATGCAGATGTACTTCCAAAAAGACAAGAAAATAGTTAACTTTTCTAAACTCAGAGTGAGGTAGGAATCATCAGACCTCTCAAGGCATTGTTCTCTTCTTGCTGAGTTGTATTCAAAGCACTGATGAGTAAAAGGAAGGAATTAACGATGAAGTAACTCTGTAGCAGGTGGTTAAAAGAGAGAGGGATTCTTCAGCTGAGTTTTAAGTATGAAATCATGAAAATACAGCTTTTAAACTTTTAGTGTTCTAAAAGGGGAAGAGCATTCCAGTTCCTTAGTATACTCATAAAAACTTTTCTGAATCTGATTATACTTTCTTATTACTGGATAATAGTTAAGAGTAAATTAGCAAAAATCTGAGTTCATTGTTTTTCTGTATATATATTAGAGGGAGTTGTAAAGCAGCTCAAAAATTACCAACTTTTAGTCAAAGAAATCTGTGTTGAGGCCCCAGCTCTGCCACTTACTTTATTATTTAAGCATGCTAAGCTACTTAGTTAGCTAAGCTAACTACTACTAGCTCCACAGTTTGTCTACACAGCTTATAGTCCTTCTACTAAGCCTTGTGCCTTGGAAGCTGGATATACCACAATCTTAGAAATGATGGAACTTCTAGCTCTTCAAAATGCTCTTTTTGAAAAATGAATCTATATTGTGAAGTATTATAGATTACACAAAAAAATTGGGTTGTAGTTTTCCTCCGAGTTAAATTCCTCCTATATGATTTCTATTCCTTTCTTTTCCTTCAAGAGAAGCATAGGAAAATAATTCTGTTTATTGAAATTCTAGCTGTTTGGTTTCTAAGAGTTCTAAGAAGTGTGTGTGTGTGTGTGTGTGTGTGTGTGTGTGTGTGTTATGAATTCTAAATAAGTCAGTTTTTTATTAATCAGACTGAAACTGGTTTATATTTTCCCTTTCCTATCAGTCAAATCTAAAGTCATCAAAATGTTTTAAATAATTATGTTATTGCCACCAGACTGTTGTGCTTCACTGAAAACAACAGAAATTATATTAAACAGTATGGTTCTTTTACTAAAATTTTTCATCACTTATGAGGAATTTCTACTTAGCTTTTTAAGAGGCTTTTATGTTTCTCTCAGGCACTATCCTGTCATTAATTGTGATGGAAATTGAAGGATTATTATCACTATACTAGACTAGCATGGCTACTTTTTCATATTAAATTGAGTTATGAGTAATAGAGAAAATATGAGGAAACAACAGATTCAGTAAATTTTTTGATTCCATAAACCTTATAACATAAATATTAAAATTTAAAGAACACATTTCTTATGTGTTCTTATGTTTTTTAAATTTTAAAAATTCAAATGTGCCTGTGTGTGTGTGCGTGTGCGTGTGTATGCAGACAGTCAGCTCATGATTTCAATCAAGGAGTAAGTCAATGAGTGAGTGAGAGTTGACCAAAGAAACAGTGATCAATATATTTCACATTTGTGTGATTTAGAGACTGAATGTAAAGTCCCACCCCTGAATAAAGTGTAGATCTGTTGTGTACTGGTTTTACTTTCTTTTTCTCATTCTTACCCTTGTCACTGTGCCTTCTACCTGCCACTCTTCCTGACTAGAAAATTTCATGGTTGGTTACGTAGCTTTTCCATGTAGCATATTTAGTAGGTTTGGTGTATTTGTGTGAAAGTATGTGTGAATATATATAATAGCATTGAGAGTAGATCAATACTCCATTAAAAAAAGTAAAATAAAAAAAATTCCCTCTGAAAAATATAGGAAATAGTCTTTTAAAATGAGCTAAGTTGGCAAGTTAGTAAGTGAAGAATAATCAGTGTCCAAAGCTAAATGAAAGCAGGAAATTAGAAAGGTAAGTGGAGCATTGAAACTAGAAAGCAAATGGAGCATGGAAACCAAATTTTACTTTGCAGTTACTTGCCAAACCCAATGAGTTATACCTTGTTTTCAGTCTTGCAGGGTACAGCAGTGACACAAGGCAAAGACCAGGGACTACTATGAGTCCTCAAAGTACCTTCTCTACATAAAACAGGAACACTAAAGGTGTATACCTTCAGCTCCAAATAGTTCTATAGGCAACATTCACACTACTTAGATGGTTGAGAAACAATAAATCACTAAATCAACCAGTTTAATGCAATTCTGAGTGGTGTCCTGAAGTGCTTGGTACATGGTGGAAGCATTTATCAAGAGAAAGGCAAAATAAAGACAGACAAAAAAAAAAAAAAGAAGCTTTTGTAACTAACAGAGATTGACTTGAAGTATAAGGAAAATTATTCTAGTTGTATATATACAAGTACTTTTGAATAAACCTAACACAATATGAGCAAGAACTTTATGGGAAAAAAATCATAAAACTTTACTACTAGGCATATACTAGACCCCAAATCTAAGTAAATAAGATAGGGAGACTCAATTTCAAAGGGCCAACTGATCTATAGATGAATCTATAGTGCTAATGTAAATTGATCTATAGACTTAACACATTCCCCACAAAATTCCCACAGGTGCTCTGGTGGAATTTGATAAGCTGATCCATGTCTATAGAAATGAAAAAGTCTCTTAAGGGGCAAAACACCCTTGAAGAAGTATCATGTGGGAATACGTGTATTGCCAGATAAAAGGAAACTCATAATAAATTAGAGAATGTGGTACTGGTGCAGCGTGAGATAAAAAGACCGATGTGTTTGATTGCAGTGCTCTCAAAAAAGATGCATACAAATTATAAAAACTTAATATATAAACTTCATTTTGATCAAAGCTAGCACAATAGCTAAGTGGGGGAAAATAAAGAACTTAATTAAAAATGATGTTGAAGCAATCAGAAACCACACAAAAGTTTAAAGTCTTCTATGTGAAAAGTAAAACTATAAAACCTTTGCAAGACAACATGACAGAATATATTTATAACTCCCAGAGTACTGAAAAATTACTTAAATAGGCCAAAACATGCATATATCATAAAGGAAATGAAAGATGAGTTTCACTAAATTAAAATTAAGAGCCTCTGTTCACCAACAAATGTTCTGAAACGAGAAGAAACATAAATACAGAAGGAAGGAAATATTTGCAGCACACAAATCAATAGATTATAATTCAGCTCAACAGATTCTATGATAAAAAGATAACCCAAAAGAAAAATGGGTCAAAAGCATGCATTAACATTTTCACCAAAGAGGAAACATGAATGACCCGTGAACATATGAAATTGTGCTCACCCACATTGGTAACCATGAAAATGTAAGTTAAACCACATGCAGACACCATTTTGCACAGTCTTGTAATTTTAAGGTGAAGATGTAGAGTGATGTGGATTCCGAAGGCATACTTGTGTGAGAAAGTTTAACAGAGATTTGAGTGATTTTTGCACCTGCCTCAGGAGATATGGCCAAGAATATTCAGGGCAAAAACATGGAGGCAGATGAAAAGTCCAACACCAGTAAAATGAGCAAATAAATGGTGGTACACTCATATACTAGAGTACTAGAGAATCATGGATAATGAAGAATTAGAGCTATGAAGTACCAAAATCAGTGACTCTCAGGAGGAATGTAATGTTGTAAGGAAAAGAGAAAGTTATAGAAAAATGCAATATGACTCTATGTAATGTTCAAAACCATATAAAATGAACAATATTCTCTTAGGGGAATAAGACCTATGTGGTTAAACTTTAAAGAAGAGCAAGAGAATGGTACACTCAGAAGATTGTGCTTAGCTCTGAGCAGGGAGTAACTGGAATGGGGTTAGGGAGGACGTGAGGGGCCCTCCAAGGTACCCTCTTCTTACTTAAATTAGTAGTGGGTACACAAGTATTTGCCTCACTTTTCTGTATAACTCCTATGCTGCTTATAAATATTCTTTTGTATCTATTCAATATTTAATAAAAGATACTGAAAACAAATTAAGGCAGAAGCAGTTTTGAAATGGTTGAACAAATCTTGATTGTCACATGGGATGGATATTCACAGATAGAATTTTCCCAGAGCCTGGCTCATTGCTTTCTGTATGACTTCACACAACTAGGCCCCTTCACCTAGTGATGGTACTTCAGGTTCCTGGCTGAAGAGTCTCTTAATCCCAACCGCAGTTAGGAGATGGCTTTTGGCATACTTGTTAGCAAGAAGTTGACTCTATACTGTCACTTCTGTATTGACCCAGAGGAGGAGACACTTTGCACAGAATTTGTGCTTTGGGATCCTCCTGTTCCCCAGGCATATGGGGGCATTCACTGAGTCTTGGAGCTGACTCTGTGTCTTTCTGTCTTTGGGGTAGTGAGGACTCTCATCTTTCCAGTCAAGCATTTATAGTTACTTCAGGAGAAATTTATCTCTTTCTCTTCTAACCTAGAAATAATGGGTGGAAAAAAAAAGCCCAAACAAATAACAACATTAACAAAAAGCAATAGAGAACAAGTATTAAATAAAACAAAATAATCCTAAATCTTACTAATGAGGACAAACAGAGCCTGTTTCTAATAATTTTGTGTGAGGTTGTATTAAAAGGAATTGTCTGGGTTTTGGTTTCTTCTGTGCCTCTAACCATAGTTGCCTAATATTGTAAAAGCCACAAACTTTCTCAATCAAAGTTTCTTGGTCTTTTGAGTATTTATTATCAGCTAGACATTTTAAGTTACATATATGTCATCCTTAAAATTATTCTGTAATGTAGGAATTATTATTCTTGATCTGTAAATGGGCTGAGGCTCAGGTTAGTTGTTTCAAAGTCAAGCAGCTTTAAATGGTAAAGTTAGAACTCAAACCCATGTCTGCTGGCTCCAATGTTAGACCGGTCCCTTCCATTTTATTCTCCTTTTCCTCTTGGGAGCCACAAAATCGAGGGCTTTGGGATAAATCATTGCCCTCCATGCTTCCTCACAGCTCTAAGTATTTATAGTGCATGCTCCAATCCTCATTTGACATTGTCTGGTTAACACAATGCTGTAAATTGTTTCCACCTTATTGTAATTGAAGAACTGAAGACAACCAACCATGCACACTCCAGTGGAGAACTCATTTTTCAGGCTGAGACATCAATATCCGACTTAGCAGTCTTCAGTTACCTTTTGAAGGAGGTTAGAAGATACTTCTGCTCTCATTTGACTATTTGTAACTTGAAGAACCCAGAAGAAAGTCTAGTATTTCTAAATAAGAATTTGGTTTTGCCACATTTTTAGAGTGAAAGAAACAATCTGGAAGATAGGTTCTGGTCACAAAAGAGTTTTGGTATCTCTGGGACATTTCAATATTTAATTGAGAAAAGTCAAAACCACCTTTGGAATTAAGATTCTATGGTTGTGAATTTTATTCAGACATCTTTTGCTTTAGAAAGTTAGGGTTTGCCAGGGGGAGGGGAGACATTTTGATTGCTAATATAAGTTAGAAAATCCCTTCTTCGGGTGCTATTTCATTCTCTCAGAATGGCAATTTGCTTATGGAGATTGTCCTACAGAAAAATTCCATTCATTTGATTTGTTTAAGTTTCAGGAGAGGCATCGTATGCCTAGAAATGCTCTCTGATTTAGTTTTCTAATGGATGGAAAGTAGGGCAACTCTACATCTGTCTCAGAGGCTCAAGTAAAGAGTAATTAATTTCTTAAAAATGTCATTCTAAAAAACTTACCTGCCTTTCCACTGAAACATAGATGTCTGTTTATACTTCCTATGGAACAAGTAACAATTTGGAATGTAAGGCAAGTAATGGTTTGAAATTAAGGAGTCTAGACTCATGTTCTCGCTCTGTGACCACATGGGTCACCTCAACTCTCTGGACCTCTTTTTGTGTCTGTATCATGGGTTTGCCATGTCCACCTTTCAGGTTTTTTCCAAGACTTGATTTAGAAAATGTTTGCAAAGTGCTTGGCATGTGAGAAGAGTTGTTCCAAAGGGTTGTTGGTATTATCATTACTGTTATTGCATTGTTGTTACTATTGTTGAAATGCACCCCTTCTCTCAGGAATAGTTTTGCATGTTTTTATATTAACTATAGGAAAGTATTAAGCACATGGGCTATAAAACCACTCTGGTCTAGACATTTTTGAGAAAGGAGTTGAGACTATTGTATGGGCTTATATTTTACAAAAGATGTCAAGAATGTCAGGGGCCTGTGATTCAGCCATTCCTCCCCTCTCTGATTATATGCTTTAATACTAGCTTTGGCATTAATTCAAACCGAAGAATCTGCAGGGTTTTCTTTTTTGCTGACTTCACCATAGTAGCAGGGTAAAGCCCCTTTGTGTAGTCTATGTCATCTAAAAGTCATTATTTCTTTTGAATTGGACTAAAGCAGTAAAAGATCATTATAAGAATTTCAGGTTCTGTCTGTAACCTACTCTGTCATTGCACTTCTCCAATTAATTTATATTTTTATCATAAAAAATGTCTGGTTTTTAATCATGTTCTTTAAGAAAATGGGAGGTGGACATATTTGAAAGAGAAGAGGCAGAGAAGATTTTGTATCTCTATAGATATGCACATATTTTATATATATAAAAATACTTTTGATACCTTAGATATCTTGGAGAACACTCATCCTAAAAATAATGCTGACCTTTTAGCTGAAATATACTAAAAAAAGGAAAGAAGTGTTTACTAGTGACAACATTTCAGGATAAGCAAAACACAGTGTAGGGAATGGGTATAGCAGTAGTATGGTGAGAAAAACAAAAAGAAATGAAATCCCACTCAATACTGTTTGATCCAACAAGCATATTCTAAGTGGCTACAGAGGATATGGAAATGTAATACATGCTTTCCAGGTGGTTCCAGCCAAGGAAACAAAATTGTAAGACAGTAAGTTAATCCATGGGTGGTAGTGTCAGTCACAGGAAGACTCTGATAGGAAGTCATCCCAACAGAGAGAAGGAAGTGGTAGACACTGCCGTGTGGTGGAGGAAAGAAGAGGTTCAATTTTCTCGAAGCGGGGCTATTTGGCTGGTGGGATAGAAGGACCACTGAAGCATCTTAAGAACTTAAACTCTCTGGGCTTCAACTCAGTCATCTATAAAATGAAGGATGTCACCTGAGTGAGATCTAAGGTCACTTTTAGCTTTTTAAAATACTGTTCTGTGAAATAGGAGAGGTTGGGTGAATAGGTAGTGGGCTCATTTAATTCTCAATGAAGAGTTGATTAACTCAGTTTTAATCTCCTTTTCTTAGAATTCCAATGTAATCTCTTAGCCCCTGTTTTATTAATGTGTATACAAGTCTCAAAGACCAAATTAAGATTGAAAACCTTTTAATACAAAGTCTTTACAAAAAATAGAATCCATGTGGGAAAATACAAATAGCCTGATTTTTGAAGTCAGGTAAACCTGTGTTCTGATACTGGCTCTCCTATTTACTGGAGAGAAGTCAGAACATCTTGAGGTGGGGTCCCTGGTCTGGCAGCATCACTAGGGAGCTTGAATCATATAAATTCTCAGGCCCCAGCCCAGCTTCCTAAATAGAGACACTCAGGGGAGAACCTGGCAGTCTGTTTTCCAACAAGCCCATCAGGTAATATCGGTGCACCCTAGCATATGAGAACTGCTTATGTATGATATGGAATTGATGATTCCTCTTTCCATGTAAGAATAAGAGTAGCAATTTAGATAGTAGTTGTCAGACTTTAATGACATAGTATATGTTACTTGGCACGTTATAGGTCCTTAGCAGATTATAACTATTCTTTTCATTATCTCACTAACATTATAATAACCATTGCTATTTCCAGGACCATACCTCGGTTTAGAGCTCCTTCTCACTGCTTACAAACTGAAATCTAAGTTTGGTGAAGCAAGTGACATTGTCGAGAAGTCCTGTCTAGAAAACACAATATATCAGGTGATTGTTTGGACTTTCCTGTTATTGGTATGGAGCACAGAGTATGTGGGGGCATTCACGGATCCCTTGAGTATGTCACCCTTTGCTGTGGGGGCAGAGGAAGGCACTTGAGAGACTGTGCTCTGGGTGACGGAGTTCAATGTCATCGTTTACTGAGACGAAGCAAATCCGGGGGCTTTAATGAATCTCAGTTTTCTCCTCTGTAAGACTGGACTCATAGTGTCTCCCCACTAGGTAGTTGTGATCATCTGGTTAAAGCCCTTTGTAAAACTGGCTAACACATCCAAGTTCAAGTTCGACAGAGTGAGATCATCATTCATTAAGTTTAACAAATATTTACTTGAACACCTGGAACATAGAAGACATTGCGCCTGAAAATACTGCTCAGAGACAGAATCTGCCCTTCAGTTGAGTCATGGCATAAATATTTGTGACTTTTTCATTCATGAAGCTAATGAATAGTCTCTGTAGAAAATTGATTTGTTCCAGGAATCCTTTACCTCTTGGGAAAGCTGAACTTTATAAGGCCCCAGGTTTGATGAAGATGACATGAAATGACAATCCACAAACATAATTTGGTGCAGACTTTTCAGGAAAGCAATTAATATGTATTCAAGGTCATTTGAATTATATAACCTTTGACCAATTAATTTCATTTCTATGATTCCCAAAAGCTATCCTAAGGAAAAAAATACCCCAGAAGCTATAACAAATATTTATATAAGAAGTGTTTATTATTCTATTTGCAATAGTGAAAAATTGGAAATAATGTCTAACAACAAAGAATGATAAGTTGTACGTGAACTCAAGGGTAGTGCCGTTTAGGGTGCATTAAGTTGAACATAACCCAAGGAAGCATTGAAAGCAAAGAAACCGCGTTACTTGTTACAAGTAAGGAGACAGGGAGATGGCTCTCAAAGCAGTCTCCTCCAACACAAACTTTAGAGCCACTTGGTGTGGCCAGAGGGCAAGCTTTTGGTCAATTATTCTTAGAATTATGAAGTGGTCACAACAACTTAGAAAAACCTTTGTAATCTTTCACGCATGACTTAAAAGGGGTTTGCTTAACTCTGCAAATTCCTAAGAACATTTATGATTTTCTTTGTTCCCTAGCATGCGCTCTGTTGGGCAACTTGGTGAGCTTCCCAGGAACAGGGCTGTTCTTAAGGATTGGGGACTCTGAAAAGCAAACATGCTCGGAGCGGCTTATTTTTCATTTCTCCCTGCAGTCCCAGATGAACTTATCCCTTACTAACAAAGTGAGTTATATTAACATGCAGGATGGAATACCACGTATATTTAATATTTAATAAAGGGCTAAAATACCCACAATGGAATATTACCTGAAAAATGAAATCATGATAGATACATTCAGAATGATTCCAATGAAAGAACATAGGTTCAAAGAATAAATACTTAAAGGAAATGGACTAAAAGTTAGTCCTTGGAAAAATGGCAAAGAAATGGACCAAAATAGGTCCTTTGATGAGTTATTTCATATTTTACTGAATATTATAAATTTTCTAAATTGAACATATTTTTCTTTTATAATCAAAATTTCCCTGAACATATCCCCCCGATCCCCCATAGGATGTATGAAAGAAGCATGATCTCTTGCCTTAACTTGCTTGTTTTTAAAGGAGCATTCAGGAACTACTAAGGAGATATGAGTATTACATCTCTTATATTATATGTAACTATGATAAGTGTTTAGATATGATCATGTAGATGAGGAGTATCTTTTTTAATTTAGCAGTTGAGTCAGCAACTCAGAGTAGCAGTTATCCATTTTGATAAATGTGATCTATATTTTGCAAATACAGCAGTCCTGTCCTCATAGGTGAACTTCAGGTAAAGTAATCCTTTCTTAGGTCTGGAATTCACTCCTAACCAGTTTAACTCCTCTAACCTACCTGTGATTTCTTGGTATTGCAGTGTTATTGGATGTGAAAGTCTGTTACCAAGAATATGCACAAGATCCTCGAACAACACTTCAAGAGGATTATTTAGGCACAGAAGGGTAGAATAATGACACATTTTTAACACACTGACTCAACTTCTACATGTTAATTCTACTAGACTTTGAGGTGGGCGTAGTGAAAGCTCACTTGCAAAGAAGTACTAAAAGTTACAAAAATTTTTTAAAAAGTGATTTTAATCAAAATAGTAGCACTTAGCAAAAATCAAACCAGTAAACCAGGCTTATTTCTGTGTTTGCTGAGGTTTATCTGATGTTAACTCTTGAAATATTTATTTTTTAGGCAATGAAGCATAGTGGAGTAACCATAGTTTTTGAGTCAGAAAAGATTCTGTTTTGGATCCTGTCTTTCTCACTTTAGATCTTTGACAAGTCATGTATTCCTGTAGGTCAATTTATCATGAATAAAATGGGAATATTAATGCCTATCTTACAGAGTAATTTTGAGAATAAACTGTTAACTAAAAGTATACATGCTAAGTGCTTTGCACAGCTACCAAACATGTTACTATTTATAGCATGTTAAATAGCTGTTACTATTTTATTTTTATTGTAAGAAAAGCTCTCATATGTATTGCTTTTCTGTCTTCTGGAGGTTGGTAAATATTTGCATCATTATAATGAGACCCAAAACACCAACTCAGGCACAACAAATAAATAACAAGGATATCTTTTCTGCATGGTCATCTCTGTTCTGTGTTATCTCAGTTTATGTTGCTCTGTAAATTTGAAATGCCCAATTTACTTATCTCCTTTCCCCCCAAATGCCACTCTGTATATCCTTCCACACAGCTCATATTTTTATTGTCTGAAACCTTTAAAAAACATTAGCTATTTTTATTGTCTGTATCTTATAAAAAACATTAGCCAGAGGAAAAGAAACCAAGACCTCCAATAAACCTTTGGTACCTATGACATGGATTTTGAAAATATCTCAGCAGTTTCTGCTTTTTCTAGTATCTCACTGTTTTTCCTAGTACATCATTTATGAACACACACACGCACGCATGCATATATATAATATTTTCAGCTGTCACTTAGGGGAGCATGAGCTGGACGTATGAGTCTCAAGATGAATTCCAGTAAACAACTTGCCCACAAATTGTTCCAGGAACTAATTTGTCTCTATTTGGAAACTCTATTTGGAATCTATGTACAGGGTCTTGGATGCATTTGAAAAGAGAGCAGGCTAAAGCACTTACCCCTTGAAATAAAAAAAGGTAGACCAAATATATTCATTTGTTTTAAATCCATGTTCATATCTCTCTGGTGAAGTCATCTGGTTCATTCTTTGCCCTTTTATACTGACAAAAACCTCTGCTTGGGAAGCTGGGATGGGGTGTTGCAGCACTGAGCTCTGGTTATGTCTGGACCCACTCTCATGCTGATAATGAGACTGGGATTTTCACCTGAGGCCTTTGCTTTGGGTCCCACCCATGTGTGAAACTGACTCAAAGGTTCACTTTGATCCAAAGCCTTGGCTAAAAAAGAGAAGCACTGGCCCTTTTGACCATGCACAGGTGATAGAAATCTCATCTTCTTTTTCTGTTTCTCAGAGGCAAACGTTGTTTTGCGATGTTGGGAGTCTGGTTTTCTTTTTCTGACCTTTTTGCCAGAGTTGGGATACTTTATTTTATCACGAAGCACCTAGGACAGTAATGATGGCGGTAACATTCACAGCAAATTTTACAGGTTCCACGTTGCTTTTGCAGGTGGTGCCTCAGAGTGGTTTCGGTCATTTTCCCACAGTGCCCACTCAGGAGCATGGTGACATTTGCAATTCAAATTTGGTTGGAAGTTTAGGCCCCTGACACAAGGGAAGGTTACCGTCCAAAGAAAGGCTGGCTTTTGTGTTGGTGTTTTCATTTTTTGCTTTTATTGTTATAGTAATTTGAATAAAACTGGCTGCGGCCTCCCAGCTTTCAGTATCAAGATTCAGGCCCCTGTGTGGGTTTCCAGGATGCACTGACACACCTGATCATTCTCCAGGCTTCTGGTTGGTGTGAAGAGCGGCAGAGACACTGCAAAGCCTCATGAGATCACACAGCGGTCTTCATAGGCTCATGCCTTTCCTGTGCTCCCTGTATCTGACATGTTGCTTCCCCTTTCCTTTCATAAGGCCTCTTGCATCCTTCCCCTCTTTTTATTCATCCCATTGCCACCTACACAGCCCAGGCTGCTTCCTTTGTGCTCCTGCTAAAGAGCCTGGGCCCAGATTGACTGAACTGCTGAAGAAATGGGGCCTGAGTCATGTGCTCAGACACACTTGTCCTTGACTCTGGGATGTGGTTGGTGAGCTAGTCTTTGTTCTTTGAGTTCTGGGTGAATGTAGATGATGCCCATTGTTCTTTTTTTTTTTTTTTTTTACTTTAAAGTCACAAGCACCGAAGGGGTTCAAAAGTAAAGTTTATATATTCAGTATAATATGAAGTCATTCATGCATAGACTTAAACTCACCTTGTACAAATAAAACCTGAGTATTTATTGTTCTCACATAGTATTACAGCTTGTTATATTAATTTTCTGACAGATTCAAACCCATATATTTCCTCAAATTGTATTACATATTTTCTTCCATTATACACATTTCAAAAATTTTTAGGCTCTACCACTTCTGTCTCTCAAAGGCATTGTTACAAGGAAAAAAATATTGTAGAATTGTTGCAAAACATGCTTCCAGGGAATTCCTTATGCTTGTCAGTTGATAGTGTGTATTACCCCTTTGTATACTCATTTGATGAGAGTTTAGATAGCCTGGATTTAGACAAAATATCTTTTTTTACAACAGTGCTTAAAATCCAAAGATTTCATACGTGCCTCTGGTGGCTCTCTAGTAATGAAGTGTCATCACAGGTTTCCATTTCTAAGCCCAGTATGGAAGAGATTGTGTATGTTTTTGTCACATTAAGTTTACAGTCTTGGTAAGCTACAACCAGCAAAATGAATATGACCACTTCCATTATACTATGGTAAAAGAAAATACCCTTTGCCATGTCCACTTATAAGTGGTTGACAATGGTCTCAAAGATCTTATACATCCAGTACCATAGGATGGGCAGAGAAAAGGCTTTAGCCTTAGACAGACTTGGACTGGAATTCTTGGTTTGTCACACTGAGGCCCTGTTTCCTCATCTTTGCAATGTAGTATTATTCACTGTAAATGAAATATTGTATATGAAGCATCAGTGCACACTGCCTGCCCCAAAAAAGGTGACACTTAACCAATGGTAGATTGTTCCTTCCAGAGGATTCCAAAGAAATTGTTATTCTTAGCTTCAGAATAAAGATGAGAAAGTTGTGTTTATATGTGAAGGAACAACATCTGTGAGTGGGAGGGAGAGTGAGTCTTGAGTGGCACCTGCTGAGCTGGGTGACTGGCTGTTCTAGAAGATACTACCTTCTCCTCTTCCCCAACCAGCTGTGAAAGCACCCTCTCTGGTCCCATGAGTACTACTGTTGATAGTCATTGATGGATTCCATGTGCTAGCAGTCAGCTGTCCCTTTTGTTAATCAGGAAACCAAGTGAGAACTAGCATTCCATACCCATTTATGTTGAAACTTCAGCTGAAAGTAATCTAATGTAATAGCTTAATTTAAAGAATTCATCATGTTATAATTAGAATTTGCCCACTCCATTAGAACTATGATCTAGCTCTTATTAGATCTAGTTGGTTCAGGAAGCTCTGAAAGGTAGTCAGTCTCATTACTGATTTTAGTGCTTAAAAGGAATCCTTTAATTTTCAGAGAAAAAACTTTTTGAAAGTTCTAAGTTTTATTTGCAGCCTAGGGAGCCCTCGTTGTCCTTTTAGCCTAATGTAGTTGTTAGTTCTTATTGTTCATTATTATAGAAAATAGCACCCATAAGAGCAGTGTGATAGTGGCAGGGGATGGCCTTCTCCAACCGTGTGGGGGAAATCTTTTTTTTTAAAGAATTATTAAAGCTCTTTTTTAATTTTTTGTACATTCATTGTAAATGGTTGGATATTTTTCATTTTAAATTAAAAGTACATATTTGAAGAATAATACAGATATCTATTTTGGTAAATTGTAACATAAAACAGAAGTTTTCTTTACTCCTTTTGAGATTACTGAACATATATAAGCTTTTAAATGGAATATTTTTGAAAGATACAAAGAATGACTAATTTGCTTATACTTAGCTATGTGGAGGGACTTCTTATACTCTTTAGTTAAATTTCAGAAACTAAGTATTTTTAAGACAACTATACTTTACTTAAATTTGAGAAACTAGGTATTTTTTTTTTTCTCGGTTGAATTTTTTTTTTTTTAATTTTACTTTTTATAAACATATATTTTTTTCCCCAGGGGTACAGGTCTGTGAATCGCCAGGTTTACACACTTCACCACACTCATCATAGCACATACCCTCCCCAATGTCCATAATAACCCCACCCCCCCCCAACCCCCCTCCCCCCAGCAACCCTCAGTTTGTTTTGTGAGATTAAGAGTCACTTATGGTTTATCTCCCTCCCAATCCCATCTTGCTTCATTTACTCTTCTCCTATCCCCTTAACCCCCATGTTGCATCTCCTCTCCCTCATATCAGGGAGATCATATGATAGTTGTCTTTCTCCGATTGACTTATTTCGCTAAGCATGATACCCTCTAGTTCCATCCACGTCGTAGCAAAAGGCAAGATTTCATTTCTTTTGATGGCTGCATAGTATTCCATTGTGTATATATACCACCTCTTCTTTATCCATTCGTCTGTTGATGGACATCTAGGTTCTTTCCATAGTTTGGCTATTGTAGACATTGCTGCTATAAACATTCAGGTGCATGTGCCCCTTCAGATCACTACGTTTGTATCTTTAGGGTAAATACCCAGCAGTGCAATTCCTGGGTCATAGGGTAGTTCTATTTTCAACATTTTGAGGAACCTCCATGCTGTTTTCCAGAGTGGTTGCACCAGCTTGCATTCCCACCAACAGTGTAGGAGGGTTCCCCTTTCTCCGCATCCTCGCCAGCATCTGTCATTTCCTGACTTGTTAATTTTAGCCATTCTGACTGGTGAGAGGTGATATCTCATTGTGGTTTTGATTTGTATTTCCCTGATGCCGAGTGATATGGAGCACTTTTTCATGTGTCTGTTGGCCATCTGGATGTCTTCTTTGCAGAAATGTCTGTTCATGTCCTCTGCCCATTTCTTGATTGGATTATTTGTTCTTTGGGTGTTGAGTTTGCTAAGTTCTTTATAGATTCTGGACACTAGCCCTTTATCTGGTATGTCGTTTGCAAATATCTTCTCCCATTCTGTCAGTTGTCTTTTGGTTTTGTTAACTATTTCCTTTGCTGTGCAAAAGCTTTTGATCTTGATAAAATCCCAATTGTTCATTTTTGCCCTTGCTTCCCTTGCCTTTGGCGATGTTCCTAGGAAGATGTTGCTGCGGCTGAGGTCGAAGAGATTGCTGCCTGTGTTCTCCTCAAGGATTTTGATGGATTCCTTTCTCACATAGAGGTCCTTCATCCATTTTGAGTCTATTTTCATGTGTGGTGTAAGGAAATGATCCAATTTCATTTTTCTGCATGTGGCTGTCCAATTTTCCCAACACCATTTATTGAAGAGGCTGTCTTTTTTCCATTGGACATTCTTTCCTGCTTTGTCGAAGATTAGTTGACCATAGAGTTGAGGGTCTATTTCTGGGCTCTCTATTCTGTTCCATTGATCTATGTGTCTGTTTTTGTGCCAGTACCATGCTGTCTTGATGATGACAGCTTTGTAGTAGAGCTTGAAGTCTGGAATTGTGATGCCACCAACTTTGGCTTTCTTTTTCAATATTCGTGGTCTTTTCTTGTTCCATATAAATTTTAGGATTATTTGTTCCATTTCTTTGAAAACAATGGATGGTACTTTGATAGGAATTGCATTAAATGTGCAGATTGCTTTAGGTAGCATAGACATTTTCACAATATTTATTCTTCCAATCCAGGAGCATGGAACATTTTTCCATTTCTTTGTGTCTTCCTCAATTTCTTTCATGAGTACTTTATAGTTTTCTGTGTATAGATTCTTAGTCTCTTTGGTTATGTTTATTCCTAGATATCTTATAGTTTTGGGTGCAATTGTAAATGGGATTGACTCCTTAATTTCTCTTTCTTCTGTCTTGTTGTTGGTGTAGAGAAATGCAACTGATTTCTGTGCATTTATTTTATATCCTGACACTTTACTGAATTCCTGTACCAGTTCTAGCAGTTTTGGAGTGGAGTCTTTTGGGTTTTCCACATATAGTATCATATCATCTGCGAAGAGTGATAGTTTGACTTCTTCTTTGCCGATTTGGACGCCCTTAATTTCCTTTTGTTGTCTGATTGCTGAGGCTAGGACTTCTAGTACTATGTTGAGTAGCAGTGGTGATAACGGACATCCCTGCTGTGTTCCTGACCTTAGCAGAAAAGCTTTCAGTTTTTCTCCATTGAGAATGATATTTGCGATAGGTTTTTCATAGATGGCTTTGATAATATTGAGGTATGTGCCCTCTATTCCTACACTTTGAAGAGTTTTGATCAGGAAGAGATGCTGTACTTTGTCAAATGCTTTTTCAGCATCTATGGAGAGTATCATATGGTTCTTGTTCTTTCTTTTATTAATGTGTTGTATCACATTGATTGATTTGCGGATGTTGAACCAACCTTGCAGCCCTGGAATAAATCCCACTTGGTCGTGGTGAATAATCCTTTTAATGTACTGTTGAATCCTATTGGCTAGTATTTAAGTGAGAATTTTTGGATCTGTGTTCATCAAGGATATTGGTCTGTAGTTCTCTTTTTTGAGGGGATCTTTGTCTGGTTTTGGGATCAAGGTGATGCTGGCCTCATAAAATGAGTTTGGAAGTTTTCCTTCCATTTCTATTTTTTGGAACAGTGTCAGGAGAATAGAAATTAATTCTTCCTTAAATGTTTGGTAGAATTCCCCCGGGAAGCCGTGTGGCCCTGGGCTTTTGTTTGTTTGGAGATTTTTGATGACTGTTTCAATCTCCTTACTGGTTATGGGTCTGTTCAGGCTTTCTATTTCTTCCTGGTTCAGTTGTGGTAGTTTATATGTCTCTAGGAATGCATCCATTTCTTCCAGATTGTCAAATTTGTTGGCATAGAGTTGCTCATAATATGTTCTTGTTATTGTCTGTATTTCTTTGGTGTTAGTTGTGATCTCTCCTCTTTCATTCATGATTTTATTTATTTGGGTCCTTTCTCTTTTCTTTTTGATAAGTCTGGCCAGGGGTTTATCAATCTTATTAATTCTTTCAAAGAACCAGCTCCTAGTTTCGTTGATTGGTTCTATTGTTTTTTTGGTTTCTATTTCATTGATTTCTGCTCTGATCTTTATGATTCCTCTTCTCCTGCTGGGTTTAGGGTTTCTTTCTTGTTCTTTCTCCAGCTCCTTTAGGTGTAGGGTTAGGTTGTGTACCTGAGACCTTTCTTGTTTCTTGAGAAAGGCTTGTACCGCTATATATTTTCCTCTCAGGACTGCCTTTGTTGTGTCCCACAGATTTTGAACTGTTGTATTTTCATTATCATTTGTTTCCGTGAATTTTTTCAATTCTTCTTTAATTTCCTGGTTGACCCATTCATTCTTTAGAAGGATGCTGTTTAGTCTCCATGTATTTGGGTTCTTTCCAAATTTCCTCTTGTGATTGAGTTCTAGCTTCAGAGCATTGTGGTCTGAAAATATGCAGGGAATGATCCCAATCTTCTGATACCGGTTGAGACCTGATTTAGGACCGAGGATGTGATCTATTCTGGAGAATGTTCCATGGGCACTAGAGAAGAATGTGTATTCTGTTGCTTTGGGATGAAATGTCCTGAATATATCTGTGATATCCATCTGGTCCAGTGTGTCATTGAAGGCCTTTATTTCCTTGTTGATCTTTTGCTTGGATGATCTGTCCATTTCAGTGAGGGGAGTGTTAAAGTCCCCTACTATTATTGTATTATTGTTGATGTGTTTCTTTGATTTTGTTATTAATTGGTTTATATAGTTGGCTGCTCCCACGTTAGGGGCATAGATATTTACAATTGTTAGATCTTCTTGCTGGACAGATCCTTTGAGTATGATATAGTGTCCTTCCTCATCTCTTATTATAGTCTTTGGCTTAAAATGTAATTGATCTGATATAAGGATTGCCACTCCTGCTTTCTTCTGATGTCCATTAGCATGGTAAATTCTTTTCCACCCCCTCACTTTAAATCTGGAGGTGTCTTCGGGTTTAAAATGAGTTTCTTGTAGGCAACATATAGATGGGTTTTGTTTTTTTATCCATTCTGATACCCTGTGTCTTTTGATTGGGGCATTTAGCCCATTAACATTCAGGGTAACTATTGAGAGATATGAACTTAGTGCCATTGTATTGCCTGTAAGGTGGCTGTTACTGTATATTGTCTCTGTTCCTTTCTGATCTACTAGTTTTAGGGTCTCTCTTTGCTTAGAGGACCCCTTTAATATTTCCTGTAGAGCTGGTTTGGTGTTTGCAAATTCTTTCAGTTTTTGTTTGTCCCGGAAGCTTTTAATCTCTCCTTCTATTTTCAATGATAGCCTAGCTGGATATAGTATTCTTGGCTGCATGTTTTTCTCGGTTAGTGCTCTGAATATATCATGCCAGCTCTTTCTGGCCTGCCAGGTCTCTGTGGATAAGTCTGCTGCCAATCTAATATTTTCACCATTGTATGTTACAGACTTCTTTTCCCGGGCTGCTTTCAGGATTTTCTCTTTGTCACTAAGACTTGTAAATTTGACTATTAGGTGACGGGGTGTGGACCTATTCTTATTGATTTTGAGGGGGGTTCTCTGAACCTCCTGGATTTTGATGCTTGTTCCCTTTGCCATATTGGGGAAATTCTCTCCAATAATTCTCTCCAATATACCTTCTGCTCCCCTCTCTCTTCTTCTTCTGGAATCCCAATTATTCTAATGTTGTTTCGTCTTATGGTGTCACTTATCTCTCGAATTCTGCCCTCATGGTCCAGTAGCTGTTTGTCCCTCTTTTGCTCAGCTTCTTTATTCTCTGTCATTTGGTCTTCTATATCGCTAATTCTTTCTTCTGCCTCATTTATCCTAGCAGTGAGAGCCTCCATTTTTGATTGCACCTCATTAATAGCTTATTTTTATTTCAACTTGATTAGATTTTAGTTCTTTTATTTCTCCAGAAAGGGCTTTTATCTCTCCCGAGAGGGTTTCTCTAATATCTTCCATGCCTTTTTTGAGCCCGGCTAGAATCTTGAGAATCGTCATTCTGAACTCTAGATCTGACATATTACCAATGTCTGTATTGATTAGGTTCCCTAGCCTTTGGTACTGCCTCTTGTTCTTTTTTTTGTGGTGAATTTTTCCGCCTTGTCATTTTGTCCAGATAAGAGTATATGAAGGAACAAGTAAAATACTAAAAGGGTGGCAACAACCCCAGGAAAATATGCTTTAGCCAAATCAGAAGAGATCCCAAATCATGAGGGGTGGGGAAGGGGATAACAAGAGGTTCAGAAAGAAAAAAAAAAAAAAAAAGAAAGAAAGAAAAAAGAAACAAAAAAAGAAAACCAATAATGAAAAAATATAAAAAGGAAAAAAAAATATATATATCAGATAAACTAGTTAAAAAACGTTAAAAAAGAAAAGGGTAAAAGTTAAAAAAATTTAGCAGAAGAAGAGAAAAAAATTGAAAAAGAAAGAAAAATTAACTGCAAGGCTAAAGAATCATGGGGAGAAAGCCATGAATTCCTTGCTTTGCTTTCTCCTCCTCTGGAATTCCGCTGCTCTCCTTGGTATTGAAACTGCACTCCTTGGTAGGTGAACTTGGTCCTGGCTGGGTTTCTTGTTGATCTTCTGGGGGAGGGGCCTGTTGTAGTGATTCTCAAGTGTCTTTGCCCCAGGCGGAGTTGCCACCGCCCTTACCAGGGGCCGGGCTGAGTATAATCCGCTCGGGTTTGCTTTCGGAGCTTTTGTTCCCTGGGCGCTTTCCGGAGTTCCGGAGGGCGGGAATGAAGATGGCGGCCTCCCAGTCTCCGCCTGGAGGAGCCGAGAGTCTGCGGCCCCACTCCTCAGTGCGCCCTCAGAGAACAGCGCCCAATTGCTCCCGTCACCCTGACCTCCGGCCGCGCTCCGAGCTGACCAAGCCTTTCAGAAAGTGGTTGATTTTCTGTTTCTAGAATTGCTGTTCTTCTTCTCTTCGATCTCCCGTTGGATTTGTAGGTGTTTGCAATCTTTAGATAAGCTATCTAGCTGGTCTCCTGCTACCTGAAGTAGTCTCAGTCTGCTACTTCTCTGCCATCTTGACTCCTCCCCCAACAGAAACTAGGTATTTTTAAGACAACTATAAACAGGAAGAAAACTTAGGTTACTCTTTGTTATGTGCCGATACCCTATATAGTAAGAGTGTTTGTTTTAAATAACAATTCTATCAAATATGGCTACTAAATGATATTTAATTGTTGTACATACATCTGTCTTCCCCAGTGGACTGCACAGAGATTACACATTTCATATACTTGGGTATTCTCAATTCTAACTCAATATTAGGTATTTAATAGGAATTTAATATCTGATTTAAATAATTGTGATGTGCTATAAATGTTGGTAAAGGGCACCATATGTATTGGTTAAAAAAAAAAAACCAACTTTTTAAGGGGTGCGTGGGTGGCTCAGTCAGTTAAGTATCTGCCTTCAGCTCAGTTCATGATCCTGGGGTCCTAGGATCAAGCCCCACATCTGGCTCCCTGCTCAGCAGGAAGCCTGTTTCTCCATCTCCCACTCCCCATGCTTGTGTTCCCTCTCTCACTGTCTCTGTCTCTGCCAAATAAATGAATAAAATATTAAAAAAAAACTTTTAATAATTAGCCAAGGGCATCATTTTTCTTTGATATGTACACCTAGAGTGAATTGAGCTGAAAATTTGGCTGAAAATTTAAAGAATAATTTGTATTTGGAGAATTTATTTAGATAAGTTAAAATATATTTATATTTATATATTCTCAGTTCAGTATTTTAGGAATAAAATAAAACATAGTATGGACTATGTCTCTAGCATTTTAACAGTGCTATCAAATAAGAATTAAATATGTAGTTAGAAAGATACAATCCTGTAAACAAGTACATGTACATCATGATTATGAATCCAAGGGAGTTCCTGATTTTTCTTTCCATTGGGATGTTTAGAGATTACACAGAACACGTAAAAGATTATACATGGCCTATTTTTATACCAGAAGCAACTCTACCAAGCGAAAACTTAGAATACTAATTTCAGTTGCCAGCTGGCCCTGCTTGACTAGGAGCATTTTTTGAGGTTTGAAACTTTTCTTCCAGTTTATACTGTAATGAATGGGAAGAGCTGTGATTTTTATTGGAGCCTCTGCTGTTTGTTGGAACAACTTTACACAGATGAAGTATTAGGCAGACAAGATCAATCTGGAGCTTTCAGTCCTGATTTGATCTAGTTCTAGTAAATAAAATCTGAAGGCCATTTATTACAAGTTTTTTCTTACAGACTTTTAAGGTTTATTTCACTATTCCTAAAGCACAAATTTATGAAACTAGGTTAAAATGGTGGATCAGCTCTAGATACAACAACATGATAAATTTTCTACATTTCATTTTACTTTAGGTCATTGAATAGGTGCTATATATTTGGGGGACTGTGGATTTCAAAATTTACACCAAATATATGGTTCTTTGAATATACTGGTTAAGTTTTTAATAGTTGCTAATTAATATGGATAAATATAATTAATGATTTAAAAAAGATTACTATCCTCATATCTTCTTGGGTTGATTTGCTGAAAACAGATGTGAAGCATAGGCTTATGACACAGTCCTAATAAAACAGAAAATATGACATGTATTAGACTTGAGGAAGAACAACTTATTAAACATTTGGTCAAGGGAGCCAGTGCTTCTATTTTCTGTGACATCTATGTTTACCAGTATATTTGAGACTTCTTGTGACCTGCTCAATAGCCATTTTCATCTTTTAAAAATAGTAATAAAGTCCTGACTTTTCTAGGCAGAAATATGCTCCACTAAAAAATTGTATTTCTCAATCTTCATTATAACTAGACTTCATATAGCTAATAGAATCTTCATTATAGCTAGGCAGGAATATGTTCCACTAAAAAAACGTATTTCTTAATCTTCATTATAGCTAGACTTCATTTAGCTAATAATTTACTAATAAAATTTATTTAATAAATAATACAATTTGTTGCATATTTCTGAAACTCCTTAATTGAAAATCAGATAATTGACATGTTTTGTTTCCCTCCTTAAATTATCTGCCTCCTGCTACCTGCAAGTGCTAATGATGGTTAGAACTCCAGCAGTCATTTTGGGCCAAGAAATAACTTTGAAAATGGAGATTGTGTGTTTTATATCATGGGAAAGTATAAGATGAGTTGTTTCCCTTAGTTTGACTAAGCTTTATTTTTATTTTTAAAGATTTTATTTATTTATTTGTCAGAGAGAGAGAGAGAGAACGTACAAGCAAGAGGAGCGGCCAGCAGAGGGAGCCAGTGAGCAGGGAGTCTGGTGTGGGACTCAATCCCAGGACTCTGGAATCATGACCTGAGCCTAAGATAGATGCTTAACTGACTGAGCCACCCAGGCATCCCCTTGACTAAACTTTCGGTAGGTTTTTTCCTGCCTAGAGAACCACTGTATCCCTTTCCTTACAGCATTAAATTTTGAAAACTTTCAGCTGTAAATTCTTTCTCTACCCCACTGAGATATAAATCTTATCGCATTCCATTGACAGATTTATAAACCAGGAATGTTACTCTCAAGGACTAGGGAGCAGTCCCTTTAAATGTAATAATCAAGACAGATAGCCATCCTATTTCCCAATCTCTGTGGAAGGGAATGCAGGGGTCTAACTAACTAGCTAGCTATAATTATGAAACACAGATGGCCTGATCACATTGACCAACCACCTCCCCCCTGCCCTTATGTCCTCTAGTACCTTCTACTGGCCCACCCCAGTACTTAAAAAATTATCCTGTCTTTCATTTCAGCAGAGTTGAGTTCAGTCTCCCCTATTGGAATAATCTTGGATAAAATCTTCCTTGTCTGTTTAACTCTGTCGAGTGAAGTTTTTCTCTGACAGACTAGAATATTTATTGTGGCAGGGGAACTCATCTTTACAAAAGAATGTTAGTTAATAAATGAATAAGGAGTGATAGAATTAGACAATTGCCATGTTGTGACTCTCAGTGTAGTAACCCCTTAGCCAAAGATCATCAATGGATGCTGTAACTGTTAGGTGAAAAGTTGTAGGGGAACAGGGTATTTCAGCATGGTGCCAAACTAATAATATTCATGTCACTTACAAATTGCAAAGGAACAATATACCAATACAAAAGAGAGATCTGGCAATTGTTGGAAGATAGAGTATAAGTATCCTATTAACTGAGAAGGTGCTTTGAGACCAAAAATCAAAGCAGGGAACTCCATATAGTGTACACAGTGTTTTATTCAGCACAACTTACCAACAGGAAGGATCAAACAGATGGTGATCAGACAGCTGTGCAGCTATTGTGTGCAAAGTCCAGACCTTACTCTACAGATTTTATAGTGAGGGGACATGCAGAAGGACCCTGTAATGAGATCAAAGGATTCACATGTTGTTCAAAGGCTTTGCATACTCCTAATGGACAGCTAACATTTAATTAGATCTTGTGGTGCCATCTTTGTGTCAGAAAGGGGAAAGACTGTGTCATCTTTAACAGATTCATGGGAGGCCAGAGCAAGCCTCACCTCATCCCTGCCTTGGCGTGCATTTCTAAGGTATGTATATGAATCTCCAAGGGGCCCAGAACCCCAAGAGAGGTCATCTAGCAGACATGAACAAGAGTACCAAAGATGGAGTCAGTATTGTCAGTACTCCTACAGGAAATCACCAATTTCAGTGGTCCCACTTAGCATCACTAATAAGGTATAACCTGGCATTATACGCCTCCTGATGTAATATAATATAAAAGATGCAACAATATATATATATAAAATATGCATAGTGAAATTTTCTTGCCAAGAATGTTTTTCTGAATCCAACCAAGTCTCTAGACATAAGTAAAAGTTTACAGAAAGCTATTATTCATTTATTTTGAGAGAGAGGAAGGTGGAGGGAGAGAGAATTCCAAGCAGGCTCCATGCTCAGTGTGGAGCCTGATGCTGGGCAAGATCCCACGGCCCCAAAATCAGGACCTGAGCTGAAATCAAGAGTTGGATGCTCAACAGTCTAAGCCACCCAGATGCTCCAGTAAGCTTATTTTTTTTAATGAAATATCTCTCTTTCAGAAGGTAGAAAGACTAATTAGAAGAGTGAATATTTTCCTTTAATCTTCATAATTAGAATATAGTAAAGTCCAAAGATAAAAGGGGCCTGCATTTTTCATGCTACTTGGAATTGCTATCTCTAGACTACAAAACTATGGATTTATTTTTATGTGATACAGAAATGAACTTCTTTCTTACATAAGGCACAAGAGGTTAGAGCTTTAATTATATGAAATAGAAATTGATATGAGCAGCAAGTTTGGGAATCTAAATCATAGTTCATCTAATTCATCAAAAATCATAAAAACATTCTCTGCCACATTGGAAAAACTCTGTTCTCCATTTAAGTGAGGCAAAGCCACTGAACAGAAGGAGTGGGTGGATAAAATCGACTTATACATATTTAAAACTGAGTGGTCCAAAAATAGTGGAGGTTTGTGTATTGATCACATAATCAAAAACTAATTAGCATCACATAAAAAATATTATGAATAATAAATAAGTAGCTAGATGTCCTTGAAAACATGAAATCTTAGAAATATAAAAGAAACAAAAAGATTTTAAGTCCAACCTTCTCTTCCCACAAATATGAAAACTATATTTCTAGGAAGTAGAGTGACTTCCCCAAGGTTATACAGCTCATTAGTAGAATAGTTGGAACTAAAACTCAAGCCTTCATGTTCTCAGCGTGTTCTTTTTCCAGTGCCAGGTATAAATAAGTGAAGAAGTGAACAAATCCTAAAGGAGTTGAATCTACTTTAGTCATTCTATTGAAGTAATAAAAAGGGACCATAAGTCAGAAGAATTTCCCTATGGCTTAGATGACATGTGAATGGAACTTTGAAAAAGAAGATAAAAATATTTTTCAACATTGGCAATAAATTAACTTTATTAGTTTTGTAAAGGCAAGTAGATATTTGATGATACATTTTCTACCCAATGATTACTTTCTCTGCTATTTATTTTCAGGGAACAAAATTCTCTGTCAAGGCTTACAATTACTACTCAAATACCTCTAAGGATCTTCCTTGCCTGTCTTCCCCAGTTTCATGTTCTTAATGCATATATTGATAATGGATTGTTTAAATGTTAAACTTACTGTTTGGAGACTGTTAAGAATTTACCATTTGGGATAGGGTTTCCCTTGAAACAAAAATCAGTCACATGTACTGGGACTTGAGAGCTTTCACTGTTTACCAGACATTTGTGTAGCATGGAAAGTTTAATACAGTAGACAAGTGGGAGAAAATTATCTTATACCATATGGCCCAAAGCAGCATCTCTTATTTCTTACCCATCCCACTGTCTTATAATTCTAGTGTCTTCAAGCCAACATGTATGAGAACCAATTTCCAGCATCTTTTAAAATTGAGGTCTTAAAAAAAAATGTGTTATTACAAACAATCCACCATAAGAATGCAGCTTTATATATGTATAATTTTGCAATTTACTTAGTAATTTAATTTGTACATTAATTCCTTAGTATTAAATGTGTAACTATGTATAATTTTGTAGCATTTCCCTTAAATAATTAGGAGCTCTATGAGCAAAACAATTAGCATCTTCTAACTTAATGGAGTTTTTGATTTTAATTTTCCTGTTGCTTGTAAGAGGAATGGAATAGATCTATTTTGAGATGTATTTAGAACTATGTTCAAACATTTCCATTCTGCCACGCTGAGTAAAATGGTTGGGATTCCAATAGATATGAGAATCAGAACCTCTTAAAAGATAATTGTCTGGGTGCCTGGGTGGGTCAGTCAGTTAAATACCTGCTTTGGGCTGAGGTCATATTTGAACAGGCTCCCAGCTCAGTGGGGAGCCTCTTCTCCCTCTCCCTCTACCTCTGTCTGTCTCTCCCTCTGCCTCTCCCTCCACCTCGCCCTCCGCTGGTGCTCTCTCACTCGCTCACTTTCCCTCTTGCAAATAAATAAAATCTTGAAAAAAAAAAAAAGACAGTTGTCATATTTATCCAATATTTCCCTCCTTTCCTCCTCTGCTCTTAATGTCCAAGTCATAGGCCACAAAAAAGGCACAGATTGGGGGTTTTAAAGCTGGAAGTATTATCAGGGACAAAGATTAGACATGGTTTCTTAAGATTAGTCCACATTCACTTTTTTACATGATATATGTTTTCATTTGCCTGTACTAACATAAGGATGTATCTTCAGAATGTAAGGATATACAAAATTATATTTATATATTTATTTAAATTCTCAGATCTTAATCACTTTTATGAATAATTTCTAATTTAGCAAAGCAAGTTTTTGCTAACTGAAAAATAGTGATATTGCTTGGAAGTCAACAGGAGAGATGAAAAAATGTTATATATATATTTTGAGAAAATAATATGAATTTTTTAGCTAAGGATATATGAAAAAGTTTTATAAGCTTTAACTGTTTATTCAGCATTTAACTAATATTATTTAAACTATTAAAATGTTAGATAAAATACTTTAAAAATATTTTTAATTTAACTAATTTAAAATTATTTTAATTTAAATGGAAAGATGCCAAAACGATTATTCCTTAATAAATTTTTTTTTTTTGGAATTTCAGATGATTTTATTAAATCTATGAATCCACACAGTATTTCAGTCATGATCTTGGCTCATTTATATGAACATTAAATGTCAGATTGACTTTGAACATTGTAAACATTTGGGCTCACAGATCTGGAAGGGTCCTCAAAAAGTCTACTTGTCTCTCCATCATTCACAGACCAGTTGTGCCCTTTAATCATTTCAGAAAAGGAGTTTTCGATTTTCTTTATTTTTTAAAAAAATTAAATTAAATTAAATTAAATTCGATTTAATTCTTTTTTAGTGTTCCAAAATTCATTGTTAGGCAGCACACCCAGTGCTCCATGCAATACGTGCCCTCCTTAATACCTACCACCAGGCTCACCCAATCCCCCACCTCCTCCTCTTCAAAATCCTCAATTTGTTTCTCAGAGTCCATAGTCTCTCATGGTTTGTCTCCCCCTCCGATTTCCCCCAACTCACTTCTCCTCTCCATCTCCCAGTGTCCTCTGTGTTATTCCTTATGCTCCACAAGTAAGTGAAACCATATGATTAATTGACTCTCTTTGCTTGCCTTATTTCACTCAGCATAATCTCTTCCAGGCCCATCCATGTTGATACAAAAGTTGGGTATTCATCCTTTCTGATGGAGGCACAATACTCCATTGTATATATGAACCATATCTTCTTTATCCATTCATCTGTTGAAGGGCATCTTGGTTCCTTCCACAGTTTGGCGACTGTGGCCATTGCTGCTACGAACATTAGCCATCAGGGAGATTCAAATCAAAACCACATTGAGACACCACCTTACACCAGTTAGAATGGCCAAAATCCTTAATAATTTTTAATAGAATATGTAATGTTTGGGAACTCAAGGTTTGGAATTAAAGAGATCTGGATTGAATTCTTGAAAGTGCTCTCTCTAAACCTCAGTATCTTCAATCAGACCCCAAAATAATAGCCTTGTGGGGATGTGGTTAGGGTTTTGTTTGTAAATTCAGTGTTTGCTAGATATTTAACAGAGGTTTTGGAACATAGGCAGAACTCAAGAATGTCAACACGTTGTTATTATACTACCATTATCATTACTATTAACATTACATGTATATTATCAGGTCCTGTATCCCGAGAGATTCTTGACAGTACAGATGTCCTCATAGTGCTCAGATGTCCTCAGCCATGACAATTGTGCCTGTAGACTTACTGTTGTCTTTTCTTAATTTAATGACTTATAATAACACACTCAATGTTGTAGGGGCTATCATCCTTGTCTAGAGGTTTGTTTTTACTTTACTTAAATCCATTAACTGTATAATGCCTTTATAGGAAATGTCATGGTCTACTTTTTTCTCTGAGATCAAGAAATACATAAATGCTTCCGTTTTCCATTTCCACATATTCTGTTTAGTACTTTTGGAAATGTCAGAGTTAAGAGATTTGTGAAGTCAAATGGCAACAATGTGAAGGGAATCAGTATGTCAAAATAAAATGGTTTGGCTTCTCTTTGCTTTTACTTCAGGCATCAGAAGTTTTCAAACAGTAAAAAATTTCAGATTAAAGATGCTACGTAAGTACTGAATTTCAACATGTGACACTGAAGAGTTAAATGTGAATATTACCTCTGTGGGGAGGGATCAGAACCTTAGGCAAGTGGTGATGCTTTGACAATGAGAATATTCAATAAAAATAAAGAAATATAGAAAAATATTATAGTTAATAGATTATTTTTTGGATAGAGCAGATTGCCATGTTATATCTTTTCTATTATTAGCTGGAATCTGGCAAGGGCTTTTTAAATGTTTATATTAGCTCAATCCTGAATTGTTTTTGAGTTAGAATGGCCAATTGTGACAAATTATACTCAATTACATGACTACTTGCCACCAGAGACTGAGGTAAATTGGATTTGTTATTAGAAACCAGAGCCAGTGCCTCGGTAAGCCAAACTACTCCAAAATTTTGAAGGACTGCAGTGTTTTTTGTTGTGTTTTTTGTTTGTTTGTTTGTTTTTGGTGCTGTGGAATGTCTTCTCTGTAAACTGTGTCTCTCTGTCTCCATGTGTATTTATTTGCTCCTAGAAAGATAAAAATAATGCACATAAGACAATGTGAGTTTAGATGGTATGGAATTTGATATTTGTTAATATAGATTAATGTAGTGGTACCCCAGAGAACTTGTCAAAAAGCTAATACCAATGAGTATGCCTGATACCTAAATTGACCCTTGGAGGATTGGTATTACCTAAATATCACATTTGGCTAAAATTTCAAGTGATTCTTCTATACAATAAAAATTGAATGTGGGGCACCTCGGTGGCTCAGTCGATTAAAGCATCTGACTTTGGTTCAGGTCATGATTTCAGAGTTCTGGGATCCAGCCCTGCATCAGGGTCCCTACTTAGTCCCTCCTCCCATTTGTGCTCTTTCTGCCTCTCTCAAATAAATTAAATCTTAAAAAAAAAAATTAAATGTGTGTCAGGTCGCCAGAATATTTATACTTTTGATATGTTTACACTTGAGGGTAATTTCCAGACTCCAGGATAGAGTCATAGCCAAACCAGTGTTTTGTTCTGAGGTGATTGTACTTTAAGTGGCTGGAGAAAGATGATTAAAAAGGTCCCTTCTGCTAAAGGACAATAAATCTAGTCATAAATTAGTGGATTATTCTTGCTTCAATGTTAAGATTGGAGAAGTCGAGTTGAGAGGGGGTAGAGAGTAGCAACATTGTAAATACAGATGGATCATTCCTGCATATGAATGATAAGTGATGTAACATTCTTAAAAAGCATATCCTTTCAACTTCAGATGAAATGCTTATTTTTTTAGGTGTGTATTTGTTCTAATAAATGATCTTTGTAAAGGGGTTTTGGTAAAACAGCATCTGAAAGTTAATAGTGTTTTAGCAAGATGACATTGCTGCTTTTGAGGCCCTATCATTCGGCCTAGAATTTCTAGAGTTATTAATGTTGAGGAAGTCAAAATTTCCCACACAGTCTTTGATTCCAAATGTCAAATGGTTGGTTTTGCAAGCAATTTCTTGTTTTCTTGTTTTGTTTTGTTTTGTTTTTTTGTTTTGTTTTGTTTTTTTCTTCTCACACTTTGCTTTCTTCGGAATGATGTTGGCAGATTCCACAACCCATGTGGAATCCTGGGCCAAATGAACTGCCATCTAGATTCTAGAGGTAGAGAGATGTGGGATGAGAACAGGCAGTACTTCTCTCTTTATCTCTGGAAGTTCTCAAGGATGAATATTTTCACAGTATACTACAACCAAAACTCTAGGTTTAAACACATGATTTGGATGGGCTTTTGATTTATTACCTTTGTCCCTGCCAGAAAATTTGATTCTCTATGTGGGAAGCCTAGATGAGGTAGACTTGGAGCCAGGTTTCAGTTTAATATAAAATTCATCCAAGTCTTCTTAGCTCTAAGAGAGAAGCCATTGTGTGGCTTTTTCCTTTAGGTTTATGCAAATTTATAATACAGATTCTGTTCTCCTCCTTTTCAAGTGTGAGATTTGACCTTTGTGGATTTAAATGTCATTGCTTGCTTAGGATTATTCCTTTGTTATTTCTTAATGCTTTTTATAGCAAAGATGTTTAAAATTATTAATTGCTAAATTTCATATTATATAATTAGGTTTAGGTTTGATTTGTATAGTTTGTCAATATATGAATGTTTATTTAACTTGCTTTGAATTTTTTCCCTTAAGTAGTTTGGGTTTATTTTAAAAGTATTATTAATACAATATGTTTTTATAGAAAATTTTATACATCATAAAATTCTAAAGAAGAAACAAAATATCCAAAATATAATGCCCAGAGATAAGTCATGGTTTGATATGTTTTTACTCATTTTTTCTTCTTATGTATTATACACATGCACATACACATACAGACACACAATATTTGTTTCAGAATAAGGGATCATACTGCATAAACAGGTGCCTTGTGTTTGTTATTTCATTTTGTATCATGAACATTCCTCATTTAGTATCACAAACAATATTATATCATAAATGAGTTCCACATTTTATTCATTATTTCTTGAAAACCCAGTTTTTAGTTGCTGTGTACAAAAGTTTTAACTTGTATTTTCCCCTAGGACCTGAGGGAGCATTGAATGGAGTAACAGAGCTACAATGGATTTTCTACCAGGTCAACAACTTGGTACTATAGAAACTTGTTGGCTGTGTTACAATTCTGTTTAGTTGCTTTGAGACTACTTGTAAATATTAAAATATCAAAAATGTGCTAAATAATTAAGAAGTGTAATTTCTAAGAGAATTTTTTTGATAATATATAATAATGCATGCACTGTACCTGGATTTACAGATTTGTGGATTTTCAGTAAATGACTCCTTATGGATTAAATTCAAGTTAAATACTCATTCTTCGTAACACAGACATTTACTGAGTGTCTAAAATGTGCTAGGTGCTATTCTATGTGCTAGAAGTAAATCAGTGGGCAAATTAAGTTACTGGCCTTCTTAGAGCATATATTTTAGTGGAAAAAAATAAACAAGTAAAAAATAAGTATGTATATTTATGGCAGGTAGACATAAGTGCTATAGAGATAAATTAAGCATGGAATATTACTTAGCCATCAAAAAATGAAATCACGTCATTTGCAACAATGTGGATGGCACTAGAGGGTATTATGCTAAGTGAAGTAAGTCAATCAGAGAAGGACAATTATGATTTCACTCATATGTGGAATTTAAGAAACAAAACAGGAGCAGAGGAGAAGGGAGGGAAAAATAAAACAAAATGAAATCAGAGAGGGAGACAAACCATAAGAGTCTCTTAATCATAGTAAACACACTGAGGGTTGCTGGAGAGGAGGGGGTGAGTAAACTGGGAGATAGACATTAACGAGGGCACCTTATGTAATGAGCACTAGGTGTTATGTAAGTCTAATGAATCACCGAACTCTGCCTCTGAAACTAGTAATACACTATAAATTAATTAATTGAATTTAAATAAAATATATAGCCTGTTGATAAAGTGAAAAAGATAAAGCAAAGTGAAAGGACTGGTTTGATGTGGTACTTTTTGGGTCAGCCTGTTTCAGGTTGGTTGGTCACTGAATACCCCAGGTATACCCTAGGTATACCCTAGCGGGTATTTGGCCAGGAGAACTGGTATTGTCTTTGTTAGAAATATAGACTGCTTCCTCTCCTTTCATTAATCATACTTTTATCTTATGGAATAATTTTCCCAAGAGAGCAGTTGGCAAAATTACTCTTTGAAAGATCAAACAAATCCCCCAAATCCAAAGTCCAAACAAAACCACAAACCTGTAATGTCTTGTTGGTACATTCTAAACCCTTCATTTTAGTGTGCAGGGCACTCGGTATTCTGGTACCTGCTTCTCTTGCCAGCCTCATCATTTACCTGTTCCCAAGATGTAACTTCCACGTCACACACATAGATTTATTTCTTGACCATTAACATGTTCTATTTCTTCTTCAGGCATTGCTTCTCTCTTTCTTTTGGGAATGCCTTCCTTTTTACTTTTCCAAATACCGTTTTTTAAAGACTCAGTATCAGTCCACTTTCTTAAATAATTATTGAAGTTGGATTTGTGGAGAATGGTTTTCTTAGATGGTTATTCTAGAGACATTTAGAAATATATTCTTTTAGCATTAGATACATAAAAACTTCTCTTGGATATCCATAATCTGTTTTCTTACATTCTTAAGCACTTAATGGTCAACATCATTTAATTAGTTTTAGCAAAACTATGCTGATTTGATCTTAGTAGCACTCATATCTTAATTGTTCATTTGGTGGTAGTCAGTTTGTTTGTATAAATATTCATTCACCTTCACTCCCTGCATCTATTCATCAATCCATCTGTCTTTTCTCCATCCATCCACCCACCCATCCATCATTCTTTTCTATGCATCCATCCTTGTGTGCCTCCATTTATCCTTTCTTCTGCTCATCATTTATTTATCCATGAACTCATCACTTTACCTCTGCTAGTACATGCACGGACACCCTACTTTGGATATGAAATATATTCAAAATAGCATTTATATTTTTTCTCTTTAACTGTATTTTAACCTCAGTATAATTACCACAGGTGTCTGTGGCTAGGATTCTAATATGGTGACACATTCATATAATAAATGTTCAGTGAATATTGGTAAAGAATAAAAAATCCTAAGTGGAAAACATTAATGAAATGTTTGTGAAAGAACCTTTTCTAGAGCATCTTTTTTTTTTTTTTAAATGAATGAGTTAGGTCCTGTTGGAATTCAGAGGGAACAATAGAAATTTTCTAGTTCTATGATTTAATGAGTCTCATGGTAGCTGGTAAAAACAGTACTAAGTCACTTTACTTCTTTGTGCCTCTTTCAGCCTATTTATAAAATAGGGATACCTATCTTTCATCTCATTTCGTAGAAAGATGGAAGGACAAGATAAAAGGGTACTTCTAAAATACCCTTTAGTTCTTTAGAATAGAGGAAGTAGGTGCTATAATACATATTTAGCCTTGCAGAAAATGCACTTTCTTAAGTTAGTACTTTTCAAATTATTTTTTGCAAAGTCTAAGGATTCCTTTCCTTAAAGAATCTCCAAGGGCAACTAGGAGTGTGAGATAGCGGGTTGGGTTTGGCAGGATATCCACTGTTGCTTCAACCAGAACAGACACTCATTGGTATGTTGTATGTATGCTTCCACAAAAGTTCCCCTCTGGGGAAATGCCTCAGTCTCCTCTTCTGTAAAGTGGAAATAAAAAGTAGCTCACATTCAGAAGTCTGTTATGTGGATTACATGAATTTTTATAGGGAAAATGCTTGGAGCAGTGTCTTGTATGTGGTGTTAGAGAAGGGTTAGCTATCATTATTATTATTTACACATTTTTATCTGACATTAAATCTTCTCAGCTTCTTGTGCTTTTTTGATGTTTGCTACTAGAAAGTCAGCCCTTGGAGAAATGGGTGTGATTTTTGTGTCGTTCAGTGATTGTCCTGAGTTCTGAAGGCAATGGTAGCACATAGTAGACTCTCAGTATTTGTTGAATGAATGAATCCTATTTTCTTTTTCCTTCCTGGCTAGCTCTTCCTCTCTCCCTACTCTTATTACACCTTCTTATAACCTTTTTCCTTTCTGACTTGATACTTCTATTGTGTTACACGCATGGCATCTGGATGTATTGGGCTTCTGGAATTCTATGTAAAATAGAAATACTCTGCACTTGACTACAAACTTCATGACAGTAGAGACCCTTTTTGCTAATAATTTTATGCCCACTGCTTGGCACAGTGCCTAGCCTACAGCAGAGCGTATAATTATTTTTGATGACTAAAAGAATGAATGTGTCCATAAATGAAATTAGAATGATAGTCTTCTTGGCTACTCAGAAACTGGGTTTTTGGCTGTGGTATAGATTTGAGATAGAAAGTTCCAGTAGGAAAAATATTGTAACTACAAGATAATATTGTTATTTTGCATATTCTGTTATATATTGTGACAAACCACCACAGGAAAAAGTTTACAGAACTTGGAACTTGTCTATTTTACTTCACCTTTCATTTTAAAGTTGTTAAATTTTCTAATTCCTAGCTTAGATAAAAGTAGAGAAGATTAAAAAAAAATAGGTTACAGAGTATATAAAATGTTCCCTTTTGGAGTATCCCTAAAAGAAGAGAGTTATAAAATGTATGTGTAAAACCATCTGTTTTTGCAAATTAAGTTGATTTGACATCTCAAAAGCAGAGTGATTGTTTCAATTTGCAGGGCCCAAGGACTTAACCTGGCAGAGTCTAAGAATCTGCTAATTGGATACTTGACTCCTGAAGGCACATTTGATTTCTAAGTGCGTGAGGTTGTGTGGTCCCCCAGAATATTCAAGGCATCTTCAAAAAGCTGATGGGGTTTAGATCCTGCAGTGATTGATGCTTACAGTAATGTGCCTCCTCAGGAACAAAGGCCCATCCCATACATAAAACAATCCTGTTGAATTACTCAGTTTATTCTAGGTCACTTGAGTTTCCTTCAGTACTCTTCATTCACTTAGAAAGTTGGTTTCTGTGTGTCTCCTCAGCAATGTTTCTTGAATTATTTCTGAATATCTAGTCTAAAGGGATCATGAATAATTAAACCTAAGAACAAAATTTACAATTAAGCCTAAAAAATCTGGTCTTGAATTATTTGTGCTTAAAAGCATTCCACCCAGGTTTCTGAAGAGATGAGTTATTTTAAATTGTTAATTTAAAAACTTTGAATGCATAATTGAATTTCAGTTCTCTGAGAATATTTTTCATATGTGCTCCATATATGTACATTTACTATGAAATATAAGAGTTAAATTCATTTGTGAGAAAAAATATAATGAATATTTTGCCCAGGAGCTATTTCCTTTGTCAAAGAAAAGTTATCTAAAGAGTGGAAGGATGCTGGAAAAATGCTGTTCGAGAGAATAATCTTGGGAATATAACATAAGAGAAAGGGAAGTTATGAACACCCTTCTAAGAGATGGACCCTGGGAACACCCGTTAGAGTGAGGGATCCCGGAAACACACTTAGAAAGAGCTGCCTCTCCTCAGAGCACCAGGGTCTGGTACTGCCTATCCATGGAGTCCTTAATGAAGAGGTAAGTGTGTAAAGGGAAGATCCTGAGACTTTTATGGCCTTAAATACTACAGGCAGTAATTCTCTGAGAAGTTTAGGTGTGATCAACTTTTAATCTTATAATTAATTAAAGTTTATATTGTCTTTAGGTAAAAAACAAATGAACAAACAAAAGAACTAGCTATTTTAATAGCAAGATGAGTTTATTTGGGAATAGCAGATCACTGCATTTTGGGACAAGAAAATTACGGTGAACCACAGGCAAGTTTAGAGATTGGAGGACAGGGGATTGCCTTTATAAGGGAAAGGAGGAAGTTTGGAGGTACTGTTAAAGCTTCTCATTGGCTGAGGGTGGGTTTCTCATTGGCTGGACTGTTGTTGGGCAAGGAGAAATTCTTCATTCCTCTGGCTCTATGTAAATAAGCTTCTTTTTGTTGGGGGAATGCAAGGCATACTTCTTACAGCAAGTGGTAGTGCATGAAAACTCCCTCTCCAGGTCTTTCTAACTCTGTTTTTATGAGATTTATTGGTTTATTTTCACAATAGCCAGGTTAAAAAAAAAAAAAGAAAAAATATGTTATCTAGAGGGATCAAGTGCAGTAGGAAGAATCTGTAATCCTAGATTTATTTCTTTTCCTCCACTGATCAACTTTTTATTTCTAGGAAAATACTTAATCTCTTTTGTCCCAGATTTCAAGTAAAAATGATATCTTTCTTATTTTTCCCATAATCTGTTGGGGAGGAGCAAGTGAGAAAAAATGATTATGGTAATTCTTCCAAAATGCTATGCAAGTACAGTATTTTTTTCAGGAATATCTTTACCCTACTGACTATCCATGAACCTTGTAGTACAGAATAACAATGATCCTTGTAAAAATGTGAATTGTTTGCTTCTATCCTTGAAGCTGCACTGACACCTGTTAGGTAAAAGTGCAGGGCACACAGGTGAGGTCTGAGTGAAGAGTGATGGTTCAGTATGGTGATTTTCAAATTTCGAGAGTACAGAATCCTTTGTCAAACAACATTTTTTGAGGAAAGTCAAATATATTCTACAATAAACAAAGCCGTTTTTGCTGGAGGGGCAAGGCAAGCATTCAAGTGCCCCAGTTAGTCTCTTGCTACTTTGCTACTGAATTCAGTTTGAAAACTGCAGAGTCTGAAGAAAGTGCCCTAAGTTATAAAGCCACTCTGAATGGCAAGTCATAGCCCTGTGGTCAGGACAGGACTCTGCTTCCTTTATCTGGTAAATCATATTTACTGACCCAGCTGCAGGGTTTCTCTTGTGCTCCCAGATACCAGATCTCAAAGTGCAAAATAAAATAACTTAGAACCACCATTAGGTATGGCAACATTAGAATTTAATATTTCAGTCAGGAGTAACTGAACAATTATCCAACCTGGTAGTTTTCAGACTGTCCTGGAAGAGCCTCCTTCAGGGCCATGTGAGGGCTGGGGAGAGATTGGAATGGGGACTGCAATGACCTAGATCTGTTGTATAGATGTTATTCTTGGTAAGACATCAACTGAAGAATAAATTCTCCCCATTGATGAAATACCACGGGTATAACTGGCTTTGTCTGTTGCCATGTAAGGCTGTGGGGGTCCAGCAGGTCATTGACTGGCCAAGGTGACAGGCTTCCCAGAGGCTGGACTCTCACTTCACTACCCTTTCAGCCATGTTCAGACTAGAAATAATAAGTTTGGTCACTTTAAAAATCATTTTCCTTTTTATCTCCAGTTTCTGAGGGCTGGCTAGGGATACCAAAATTAAAAGACTTCATTTTCTGGCTAATATGTACACTTTTCCTAAAGGAGAACTAAATGTAAAGAGAAGATGAAAGATGCCAGATTTGGGAAAGATGCTAAGTTGTAGTTGTAATGTGACCAAAAATATTCTAATTTAGCATTGGCTCAACTTCCAGTTCTGTTTCCTGGCAGCTGCATTTTGAGGAGGATTTTTTTTCAGATTGTATCTATAAAGGTTTTCATCCCTGAGGTGCCACTCTTCCTAATATTAAGCAATAATGATAATAGCTATCGTTTGGGGAGAGGTTAGATAATAGTCAAGGGCTACATGTGTATTTTCTCATGTTCCTGTCTTATAAAACATCCTGGAGGTAATTATGATTACACAAGTTTTAGAGATGAGAAATCTAAGACTCCGGCAGTATCATGAACTTTACTAAGCTCTGGTGGCTAATAAGTTGGAGATCCTGGACTTGAGGGGTCTGCTTTCTGCCCCTGCCCTGGACTCTTAGCTATGTTGTTCTACTGCTGAATTCTTTGTCCTAGTAAGGAAGAGAATCTTCAGTAGACAACTAAACCAAAATCCTCTTTTGAGTTGTTACTACAGTACTAGATTCTTCTATTTATTTCATTGTGGCTTAAATAATTTTTGAAAAAGAAGCTGAAAGACTGTGGGAAATATAGAGCAGATCCTTAGGTATGTGCAGGATCATTAAGGGTTGGCAGTTGTGAAAATAAGTCCATGGGCCAGTGCAAATTGGATCCCCGTTCTGCCTGACTTGTTACAGGAACATTAATCTGACTAGAAGAGTGAGAAACATGATAAATATTCAGGAGCCCATGAAAATTTGAGCCTTCCCTTGACACCAACTACAACATTGCCATTGTGTTTGCAAACAAAACTTACCCTAAAAATTATGATATTTGATTCTTGTAACTTTTTACATGAATTAAGCTAACTACTGTCACCACTGCAATAATGAAACTTGGGAACTAGTTGAGGTAATCAGTGGATTGAGAGTCTTGCCTTTGAGGAAGTACCCACAGGATATACTATCTTACAAGATTCTGGCACTTTTTTTTTTTACAAATATAATATGGAATATGTGTATAAGACGTACTAGAATAATACATGTTTGCTGCCTTCTGTCCTCCAGGAAGAAAGGTATTTTCATCACTATTCTTAATCTCGTTAAAATTGTATTAGTGTACTCTCTTGAATAAAGGACTGTAATATCCCAATCTCTATTTCCTAAACAATCGCATTGTGTTCTAGAAAATATATGTTTACCTAGAAATCAAGAAGATAAAGAATGATTGAATAAGTAGCAGAAGGTTTCTAATTCCTTTACTTGAACATGATTAAACATAACATTGTTATTTATAACAATTGACACTAAATGTTATAACATTAACATTAATTGATTCTATCCTTTCTTTGGTAAATACATGAATAATATGCCATAATAATTACTGAGCCAGGTGACCAGGACAAGAGAAGCAACTACCACCCACATATCCTGACTTTCAGTGTCATTCATGAACATTTGAAAATAGCTGATATTCTACCTCCCAAAATAGCTGATATTCTACCTCCCATAATTACTGACAAATCTACCTAGCACACTTCAGCATGGAATAGATGCCAACTTTTCGGTTTGAGTGTGTAGCTTTCTCATCGAGCTATTTCTAATACTCATTGAATAATATTTCATGAAGTTTGTTAAAGTTGTACTTGTTTTTATAATCATAGAAGGGTGGAACTTTTTTATAGGTGAGGCGACATCATAGAAAATGTCCCCGAAGCTGTTGTTTTGTAATCACTGTGGTTGCTTACTGATTAAAACATGCCTAGTTTGGACAGTCAGGAGATGGTCTTTAAAAATCAGGCTTGGTTTCAATGTAACAGTTGGTCAGATTCAGTATTTCATTAATATAAGAAGTATGAGCAAAAAGTTAATATTCTGAAAAAGATTTTGTTATTGATTGGAGAATCAAATCATTAGATGCCTAGGTGTGTGGCTGCCACTCTGTCATCCTTACAGCATGAGCAGTTACATGAAGAGCACAGTGACTTACTTATGGCAAATGCCCCAGATGCTAGTGATGATGGCCACGTATTGTCAGCTCCACACAGTCATCTCTTGCATTTTCCATTTCTGTGACATGTATGGCTGAAGATGCAAATGATTTCCACAGAGAAACATACCACTCATGTGAGAGGTGAAACATGAATTTTGATGGACTTCATGGTCCCAAAGTATTCCGTAATGTGTTTCATTATCTCTAAAGTTGTTCCAGGTATAAAAAAGCAAACCTAGGCCTTTCCAGCATGTAGAATGACTGATGAAACCTCATCCCCTGCTCATATAAATCAGTATAATCTCTTTGGAAAACTGTTTGGCAATATCTAGTAAAGCTCAAAATATATATAAAACATGGTCCAGCAATTTTACTCCTAGATACACGCCTTACTGAAGTGTATGTGCATATGTGTAAATATATTTCTCTTTCTTTTCTTTTTACCTAATGACATCTATTAGCATAGCTCCAATCTGAAACTATCCAGATACCCATTTTAATAGTAAGATGGATGAATACATTCAGGTATATTCACACACTGTAGAGCAGTAAGAATGATTGGACTGCAAGTACAGAATACTTAGAGTAAATCTCAAACATGATATTGAATGAAAGAAGCCAGGCATGGAAGAAAACCTACTATAATTAATGTCCCATTTTTATAAAATACAAAACCAGGCATTACTTTATGCTATTAGAAGTCAGGATAGTAGTACTCTGGGGATAGTAGTGACTGGAAATAGTGACTACGCAGGAGCTCTCTTGGATTTCTTAATCTGAGTAACAACAGTCTCATAAGTCTGTTTGGTTGTAACAATTCAAGTTGACACTTATGTGATCTTTCATTATGTGTATCACATTCTGATGTTAAAAACAGTGATCATAATGACAGGCTGTTTTTGTTATTTTGAACGAGTTTTCAACTTGTTCTCTTGTTCTCTAGAGATGTTAGTGGGTGAACACCATAACTATGATTCTGAGGTCTCTCAAACACTGCACTGAGAAAGGAAAAGTTTGGTTTTATCAATGAGAAAGTTGATTAAGTAATTATTTGAGTATTACCTGAGGACTGACCTGTAATTTTTCTGCTACCAAGTTTATTTGGTTGTTATAGGCCATCAGATGTTGACATAACTTAAAATGAAAAAAAAAAAAAAACAAAACAAAAAAACAAAAAAACAAGCCACTGGTCAGTCTATGCAACTGAGGCTTTTATTTACTGTTCCATGGGAAGCATGCAGTGTTCCTGCCTAAGTTTGAGTCAGAGAGGTAAAGGTTAGTAGGATTCTACAGATGATATCTGCTCTACATTATAATACCTGTGTGTCTTCTCTCACTTCTACCCTTCTCCTGCACCAATACCAACCCTCTTGGGCAATTACCAGTAAAACCTTCATAGAACACAAATCTGAGCACATCACTTAAAAATCATCCAGTGGTTGCCTATGTTCGGGTCTCTGTCCACTTTGACCACATTTCTCTCCCTTTACTCCTTGTTTGCTCCCTGTAGTCATACTGGCATTTATTTTTGGTCTCTTGAACTAGCCAAGCTGGCTCCCACCTTGAGGACAATGCACTAGGAGCCTGAGAATGTCCCTTTTTTCAGGCCTCTCTAGGCCTTCTCCTCATTCAAGGTGATGTGGATAGTTGCCCTCCCTGAAGGCAACTTCCTCCCTAAATATCCCTGAAGAGATCTTCCCTGACTTCAGAGTTTCCAATAGCAGTCTACTTCCCTGGGGCACTCTCATCTTTTACATGCCTTTTAAAAACAGTAGATAAAATAATCAAATGTACTGGGTAGGATTATTCTTTATCTTTCACTTAATTATACTACTATTCATGGGAGACAGTAACAGACCTCGACCATAAGTACTCCCAGAGAAAGCAACCTGTATGCCATTAGCTGAGAGCTAATGGAAATAAAAGAGTCAAGTGCCATTACATAAACCCAGGCACAGGTTAAGGTCTGGGGGGAGAATATTAGGTCCCCATTAAAACTGGAGAAATGTGGTTGATTAAAAAAAATTTACTTTCCATACAAAACATTTTGTCAAATTTACCTCATTTCTGAGGGTTCCCCTAGAAATGTTTCAGACATTTAAAAAGTATAGAGAATATAAAAGGGAATTGCCTTACTGTCTTGTCTTTGCATCATGCTTTGTTTGTATCGACTATTTAGCATTAATTGACTAGATGACCAGTTGCTTTCTTTGTTTCGGGTTTATTAGGGTTTGATTAAATGTGTCACATTAAATGATTGGTTTACTCAAAGGAATAAAGTGAACCTGTGCCAGAATCAGATGTCCTATAATTTTTGTAATTTATGTAAGCTGTGTCTTCAAGTTACAGTCACTGAACTCTGGGACTCTGCTCTGCTTATAAATGCATTTAACACAATTTTTTCATCATGTCTGGCTGTTTATAGTCAAATATGGTAGTGTTGGTTGGATAACACATAAGTAAAACAGCATTGTCTATGAAGTAAATGGCCACTTTCGTAGCATGGGCTGGTGGTGCTGAGGATTTGCCCTGGACATTTTTAGGTGCTTAGAAATAAACTTTGGGGCCAGGGAAATGCATGGCACTGTGCTGCTTCTAGAATTACCTTGGGCTATACCTGATTCTGACCAGTTAGCATAGGCTTACCCTATCCCTTTGTGTAAGCCAGTCATTTAATATGACATAGTTTATCAGTACTTACAAACCAAAACCAAAGAATACAATTGGTCATCTTGACCATGCTAACACAGCGTGATTTTTTTTTTTGCTGGTCACTTGGAAGGACAGAGGTCACTCTCAGGCCAGACTATCCTCAGCAGAATGCTACTTTCTCTCAATGCATATAATAGAGGGTGAATATAGGCTAGCCACAAGTTTCTCTATTGTCTCATCCTTACCACCACACACAGAAGAATGGGTGTATTAGGCTTTTCTGAATGATTGTGGTAAAAATAACAGCTATCATTTTTGTAGTGAATTATCATGTGCCATTTTAAGAATTTTATGTCTATTTTGTTTTAAGGGTTTTACATCTGTTTAATTCCCAAAACAACCCTGTAAATAGATACTATTGTTATTACAACGTTGTAATTGAGGAAAGGTAGGCAGAAGAAAGTTTAATGCCTCTTCTAAGCTTCCAGCAATTTTGAGATGGTTCTCAGGGTTGCTCCCTAGTGTACATGCCCTATATAATATGCTCCCCTTGAGTAATATGATGTGATGGGATATCACTCCTGTTATGTTATGTTAAATGGTGGAAGAGACTTTCCAAATGTAATTACATTTCCTAATCAATTGACTTTGAATTAATAAAAAATGAATTTATCCTAGGTGGTCCTCACCTAATCAAGTGATGCCAGGAGTGGCCAGCCATCCCTGTACCAAGGGATCAAAGATTGCGCCAAACTTTCCTGTGAGAGAGGAGGAGATAAGGGGATCAACGCTCGGAGACAAAGACCCTTTGCTCTTCTATCCTCTATCGGAGACAAAGACCCTTTGCTCTTCTATCCTCATGCTTTTATTAGTCCCTCAGAATAATCAAAGATCCTTGTCACTGTTTCTCAAGCACGTGGTGTGTGACAAAGGGTCTTACTGGAACTAGGAGGATCTGCTTACAGGAAAGATATGATATGCTAATCTGCCTGTACTGAGTTCTGCTAAACACAGTGTAAGGGACAATGCATACATCTCTTAGATCAGGGGTTGGCTGTTGAGGCTAAGAAGCTTCAGGGAAGGCAACTCCCTGAGGCATTCCAATAGCAGAGTGATCACGCAGGCCTGGCATTCCAAAGGCCTATGATGCCCTCTTCTGAAGTCTTCCCTGCCCCCAGCAGCCTCTGTGTTACATTTTAGTAAGCCAGATATGATGGCTTAGCAAGCCAGGTATGATGGCTGATTTCATGCTCTACATTAACCCCAACAAAGTGAACCCTTGAAAGAGGTCTGAGATATTTAAGGCAGCAGAGATTTTCCTGCTTGCCCTGAAAAAGCAAACTGCAATGTTGTAGAGAGACCACACCCCCACATGGCAGGGAATGGCCTCTTCCAGCTGAGAATGGTTTCCATTTGACAACTAAAAAGAAAACCTCCATATTACACCTTTAACTAAATCAACCAACAACTATATGAACTCGGAAGAGGATCCCATAACCCCAGAAAGGAATGCTGCCAGATCCATGCATTGATTTCAGCTGTAAGACCCTGGGCAGGCTGTCACGATGTGAGCCATAGTGTGCCTGGTCTTCTGATTTACAGAACTCTGAGAAAATAAATGGATGTTGTTTGATGCACCTAAGTTTGGGGTAATGTTTTATGCAGCTGTACCACATGACTTTTCCTACACTTGATCTTAGTCAAAAGGCCGAGAAGCGATGTGTGACTTTTCCTATATGATGGGGTAGTTTAGGTCCTCATGAGACAGACTCTTAATAAATGACTGATTTCTTAGTCTTGCATTTCTGTACTCCTGACTGGATCTCTCTATGAATACTGAAAAGTAATTTCTTGAGACAGTATATTCTAAAAACTTAAGGTGGGAGAACATATTTTCTTAATCATGATAAAAAGTGAAAGCCTGCCTTTCTGCAATGCAATCAGTGCTCACATTATTCTGCAGCAGTTGGGTCCCCTGCTTGGTAATTGTGCCCCATGGGTTCTAGCTGACTCATATGCTTCCTAAAAGCCACTGTCATAGCTACACAATTACCTTGAAAGAAACTTTAAAATAATTATATATAAATCATTGATTAAGTTCATTAGCAAAAATTCATACTTCTCCCCACTCTGTGTGTGCAGATTAGGTGGGAAGGGAAATTGAGTTTATTTCAGTTAGTAGCATCATACATGTTATTGCAGATCTCTGTGCATTTCCATGCATACATACATAAAAATATGTTGACCTTTATCATCCCACTATGAATTAGGTTACAGTTTTGATTACTTTTCAGTATTATTTGCACCTTAACCATCCCTTATAAAAGCAAGCAATATATTTGAGTCAAAAATTCGGTCTGCTACTAATCGTGGGAAGCTAAGTACACTGATGGAGCTGAAAAACAATATTTTCTTGGGCATTTGAACTTTTGAGCATTCGAACTTTTGAGCTTGGGCGTTTGAGCTTTTGAAGTACTGCATCAGGTGGGATACTTTTTCCCCTAAAGAATAGAGAAATGTTTGGCTTGTAATAAAATTAGCACGGGGTGTGTATGTGTTTTGTTCAGATTTGCTTTCTTTTAGGGGCTCTGTTATGAATCAGCTCCAGGAAGATGCAAAGCCACGTGTGGCCTTGTTTACTGAGTGAAACACACAGCTGTGCAACAAGCCTGAGGATATGGGGGCGAGAGAGTGAGCCACTGTGAAGTGAGCTGACGGAGACTGCCTAGTGGGCTGATCCAGGTCCTAAAAGCCTGAGCAAGGTGAGGTTAGGGAAAGTGCTGAGACACCAGTCAGAGCAGAACTCAGCTACCGTTCTATCCAAGTCACAAAATACATTGAAATTTTAAAACAAAAACACTCTCTATTGTTTAGGAATGGGTTCTGATGCATGCAAGGATATTTGGGTGGAAAATTATCCTATGAAAATAGCCCCCAAATAGTTTCATCATCATCAGAGATGAAAAAACCTTCAGGTGTTTTGAGTATAGGCAGTAGAAGAGATGAGCACAGTACCTGGCACAGGACAGGTACTTAAATAATTTTTGGACAAATTGGTGAGCTATTAGTCTAAGGCCTTGTCATGTTTTTTTGTTTGTTTGTTTTTTTCAGTTTATGGTAGGTTGAGTGGAGTTATGCTTCTCAGTACAAAGTTTCTGTGTTCCGAAGAGAACCCAAAAACCAAAAGCCTGATGTTTTTTTTCAAATTGCGTGCTAGTAAGAATAGGACTTAATGGGGAAAATAGAGTGAGAATGAGAAAAGGCCACTCACACAAGTGCAGCTTTATGACCAGAACACAAGCCAGAAGAGCAACAGGTTCTTGGGAGATAAGAGAACACTCAGCAAGACAGTTCACTACAGCTAGAAGCTGTTGCAGAGGATGTGCAAATGTACAGGAAAAAATACAGTGGAAATGCTGGCAACCTCTGAATTGGCAAAGGGCTGGCAGCTCCATGCAAGCAGAGACTCAGACCAGTAGGGCTGCTTGGAAGCTGTGTGCAGGGAGGAGTGTAGCCTGTCCTGAGGAAGAGCAATGGGAGGCTGGAGTTCTCCCCCCGGGGAGGGGGGTGGGGTAGTCCCTGGCACAGGACTTACTTTAATTTTTTGAAAGTGGAGCTGAAAGAGCTGCAATTGCCTGAGCAAGCATGGGCAGAGGGCTTTATCCTTCACATCAGAAGGGTCGATTTCTACTCCTGTGTTTTTAGTTCCTCTTGCTTAGGAAAAAAATTGCATATGTACCAGATTTTGCACATTATACCAACATAATTCCTCTATTTTCAAGCTCTTTGTGTGCTAATTGGTGTTGGCAAAACACATTATATTTATTTATTCATGTGTTTATTTATTTTATTTTATTTTATTTTATTTTATTTTATTTTTTAATTGTTCCAAGATTCGTTGTTTATGTACCACACCCAGAGCTCCATGCAACACATGCCCTCCCTAATACCCACGATTATGCTCACCCATCCCCCCACCCCCTCCCCTCTAAAACCCTCAGTTTGTTTCTCAAAGTCCATAGTCTCTCATGATTCATCTCCCCTTCCAATTTCCCCCAATTCACTTTTCCTTTCCTTCTCCTATGTCCTTCATGCTGTTCCTTATGTTCCACAAGTAAGTGAAACCATATGATAATTGACTCTCTTCTTGACTTATTTCACTCAGCATCATGTCCTCCAGTCCCATCTATGTTGATAGAAAAGTTGGGTATTCATCCTTTCTGATGGCTGAGTAATATTCCATTGTATATATGGACCACATCTTTATCCATTCATCTGTTGAAGGACATCTTGGCTCTTTCCACAGTTTGGCGACTCTGGCTATTGCTGCTATGAACATTGGGGTGCAGATGGCTCTTCTTTTCACTACATCTGTATCTTTGGGGTAAATACCCGGTACTGCAATTGCAGGGTCATAGAGTAGCTCTATTTTTAATTTCTTAAGGAATCGCCACACTGTTTTCCAAAGTGGCTGCACCAACTTGCATTCCCACCAACAGTGTAAGAGGGTTCCCCTCTCTCCACATCCTCTCCAACACTTGTTGTTTACTGTCTTGTTGATTTTGGCCATTCTAACTGGTGTAAGGTGGTATCTGAATGTGGTTTTGATTTGAATCTCCCTGATGGCTAATGATGATGAAACTTTTTTGATGTGTCTGTTAGCCATTTGTATATCTTCTTTGGAGAAGTGTCTGTTCATGTCTTCTGCCCATTTTTTGACTTGATTTCCTGTTTTTTGGATGTTGAGTTTGAAGAGTTCTTTATAGATCTTGGATATCAGCCCTTTGTCTGTAGTGGCATTTGCGAATATCTTCTCCCATTCCGTGGGTTGCCTCTTTGTTTTGTTGACTGTTTCCTTTGCTGTGCAGAAGCCTTTGATCTTGATGAAGTCCCAAAAGTTCATTTCCACTTTTGTTTCCTTTGCCTTTGGAGACATATCTTGAAGGAACTTGCTGTGGCCAATGTCGAAGAGGTTACTGCCTATGTCCTCCTCTAGGATTTTGATGGATTCCTGTCTCATGTTGAGACCTTTCATCCATTGTGAGTTTATCTTTGTGTATGGTATAAGAGAATGGTCAAGTTTCATTCTTGTATACATAGCTGTCCAATTTTCCCAGCACTGTTTATTGAAGAGACTGTCTTTTTTCCACTGTATATTTTTTCCTGCTTGTCAAAGATTATTGGACAAATAATAGAGTTGAGGGTCCATATCTGGGCTCTCTACTTGGTTCCACTGGTCTGTGTGTCTGTTTTGTGCCAGTACCATGCTGTCTTGGTGATCACGGCTTTGTAGTAAAGATTGAAATCAGGCAACGTGATGCCCCCAGTTTTGTTTTTCTTTTTCAACATTTCCTTAGCAATTCGGGGTCTTTCCTGGTTCCATACAAATTTTAGGATTGTTTGCTCCAGCTCTTTGAAAAATGCCGGTGGAATTTTGATCGGGATGGCATTGCAAGTATAGATTGCCCTTGCTTCCCTTGCCTTTGGCGATGTTCCTAGGAAGAAGTGGCTGCAGCTGAGGTCGAAGAGGTTGCTGCCTGTGTTCTCCTCAAGGATTTTGATGGATTCCTTTCTCACATAGAGGTCCTTCATCCCTTTTGAGTCTATTTTTGTGTGTGGTGTAAGAAAAAGGTCCAATTTCATTTTTCTGCATGTGGCTGTCCAATTTTCCCAAAACCATTTGTTGAGGAGGCTGTCTTTTTTCCATTGGACATTCTTTCCTGCTTTGTCGAAGA